>NW_006282668.1:253998-286443 GCF_000327345.1 Myotis davidii | reverse complement strand
TTCTCCTTCTCCTTCTCCTTCTCCTTCTCCTTCTCCTTCTCCTTCTCCTTCTCCTTCTTCTTCTTCTTCTTCTTCTTCTTCTTCTTCTTCTTCTTCTTGTTCTTCTTCTTCTTCTTCTTCTTCTTCTTCATCTTCTTTCTCTCTCTCTCTCTCTCTCTCTCTCTCTCTCTCTCTCACAAAGAAGTAAGTGTGAGGATTTATGATCTGGCTCTCCTGGGCATGACCACCTGCATAATCCACTTGGCTTTGATCACCTTCTCTAGGCAAGACTCCCTAAATTAATTAAGACAGTGAGGTGGGAAGAGCAGGTTCTTCTGTGTGGTTATTGTTCTTACCTGGACAGAGACCTGCTCCATGGATGAGCTTAAACGTTGTTCCTGTGCATTCTGAGATATGTGGGTTTTGGGGGAAATCTAGCTAGCTCATAGAGCTAATTTCTGATGCTCCAGGATGGGGCCAAATTATCATTTAATACATACATGCCTGCATCATGCTTATGAGTGCATTTAACATCTGCTTATTGATATATAATAAACTCATTTGTAAAGACAAACATTGCCCAATAAAGACGCATGTTGTGAGATAATTGTGATATCACAATTTAAGTCTGGGATGGATTAGGACTATCTCTGTGCATGGGACTATTTCTTTGCAGAGGCGTGTTCCCTTTAATGTGACCAAAGCTCCCTAAACAGGGCAAATCCTTCCCATACTTCCCAGGAGAACCCAGAAATAGCCACTGTGAAGTGGATTAGAAAGGGGGGTAGGAATGGGCTCAATGGAGACTCTTCACTGAGTTCTCACATCCAGGAGAGATGTGTCTGTCTCCAGACAGAATTCCATGTGAGTCATTACAATTTCAACCATTCCATGGTGTTCCTTTTGGGACTCAGATAGCAGCATGAGGCCCCCTGGTGGCCTGAAATAATTCAGGAGTTTCCTTCTCAGGCACTGAAGGGCAGGTGTGACTGGAGAAGGACAAGGTAGTAAAGACTCACCTAGACCTGGTGCTGCCAGGGAGGCAGGGCAGAGTAGGATGACCTCTATGGGGAGAGTTGAGAACTAAAATATTTTCTTTTAAGGGGTGAAAACAAATGGACTGTAATTCTGGATAAACCACTCACTTTCTGATTTTTCATTCAATAGTTCATTTAGCAAACAGTACTGAGTACCTACTCCATGCAAGACATTTTAATAGACATCATATGGGGTAAAGAATAAAAAATAAAGACACAACATACACTTCTAAGGAGCTTTGGAAGAGGATAAAACTTTTATGCCACCAACATGGTAGAAATGCAAGTGCCCTCAGAGAATGAGCAAATAGACTCTTGAAGGAGCAGTTACTTTTGGATGAAAGGAAAGGCTTCTAGGAAGAGGTGGCATTTCAGCTGAGGCTCTAGTCAGGATTAGACCTATTGGGATGGAGAGGGAAAAGATGGCATCTGGAGGAGGAAAAACAGAAGTTTGAACAGACATCAAGAAAAACCGAAACCCAATCCAGGAAGCGTGACTAGTCTGGTCTGACTAAACTCATAAGGAGTTTTCGGGTTGCAGGGAGAGTGAAAGCTGGATACATCTGTTTGGATCAGACCCTGGAGAACCTTGAACACTTGCCCAAGAAATTTCTTCATCAAGCAGTTGGGAGCCTTTGAATATCTTAGAGCAGAAAAGATACATGTCGAAGGATAGACTCCTGTCCACCGAAACAAACACAATGCCATCCTCTTGTATTTCATCCAGACGAGTGTTGGTTCCCATGTGTTTAAGATCATCGTTCTCTGCTCTCCTGTAATCAACAGCTCCAGACTCTTTCTACCATGTGACCTTCAAAGCCAGGAGTAACTAAGCCATCAAATCATCTCCCTTAGCAAAACTACCAAGTGCCAGGGAGCGGTCAGACCCAGAGGTGCCTGCCATGTTGAACTCAATTCCTTGATAGAACGCCTTTCATCCAGAGGGCTATGCTAGGTTTGTTTTGCCCGGCCTTGTTTTTCCAAGGTTTTATAAAAAGGCTTTATACCTGTTTAGTTACATGTGGTTTAAACTACATGGACCAGGAATATTTCTGGCCAGCATTATGGGGCCAAGTCCTAGCTGTGTGTGGAATAGCTCAATGTTCACAGAATTCAAGCAGTAACCTAGAACTACCACAGTGAAGCAGCCCAAGAATCTACACAATGCTTGGCACATAGTGGGTGCTCAAAAATATTGTAAGCAAATAGTTAATGACTGATTCTCCAATAAATATGTAACACACATTTAACAACACATTATAAAACTCCCGGCATTGATTTTCTAATTGTAATAACATAAAAATCCTCTAATACCCAGTAAGAATAATTAACAGTTTTCTATAGGAGTCCTGAAAAACATCATATATAAAAAATTAAAATCTTTGGCTTGGCTGGGTTTCCCAATAGGTTGGAGCATTGTCCCATACACCAAAGTGTTGCAGGTTCTACTCCCAGTCAGGGCACATGCCTAGGTTGTGGGTTCGATCTCCAGTTGGGGTGCTTATGGGGGGCAACCGATTGATGTTTCTCTCTCGCTCTCCTTCTTCTTTCCACTCTCTCTCAAATCAATAAAAAAGGGTATCCTTGGCTAAGAATTAAATTACAATAATAAGATATAATAAAAATCTTCTAGTTAAGTTAGAAGGAAGCAACATGCCCATTTGTGAGAAATACAGTTGAGACACTTGTAGATGAGGCAAGGGAAGACGGGCAATTTGGAACGGTAATAAAATAACTGCAACAGAAACAGCCATTTAAGAAGTGTCAGCAGCAATGAGTATTTATTATTTCGAATGAAATGTACATTAAACTTTTATATAAAAATCATCAAAAGTGCTATATTGGATTATTTTAATATTAATTTAATCCCCTCCCCTGTGCCATCTAGTAGTTATACCCTTCACCTCTTTTTGACTTTTGATACATCATTACAATCATCTAAAACCGTCCAATGTTAAAACATAAAAAAATATTAGTTTATTCTTCAAGAGAAAGTACCACCAGTCAGTCATGAGTTACTGAAAGTAAAAAATGAAACAGGTGCCAGCCAATCAACTGATTGAAAACAAGAAGTTATCATAGAATTTCATAGAAGTATGCCAAGTCCCAGGCCATGGAGTCTCTCGGCAGAACATTTTTATGACACAGCTTCTTACGCCTGTGGGTTATTTCATGTGGAGGCGGGTCACTGGTGTGCCAGAACCATCCAAGTGTTTTCTCGTCTTTTCTTGGCTCTTTTCCGAGGTGAACCAAATGCTGTCTAATGCTGCACACCTCCCATGACCCCGACAAGGATGTGGAGAAAAAGCTGATTTTGCAATCTGAGAAAGAGCCCTTAGAGTTAAGTTTGTCATTAAAGAAGATACAAGTCATTTCTCACACATGAGGCCCTGCCCCCCGGCGCCCTCCATCCACTCCCATTCCCCTAGTCCGCTCCGTGCCGAGTCCGACCTCTCCCACAGGAGTGCGGGTGAACTGGCTGACGCCGAAAGGCCGGATGTGCAGGCCTCAGGCCTCCCTTGGCCCCCTTCAGTCCTAAGCAAACAAGCTCCTCCGATTTGCCATGAGAGCTGTCTGACTCTCCCGCCTCTTGCCCTTCTTGCTCCTCTGCCTCAGCTTCCAGCACAAGGCGCTGGAGGCCAACAAAAAAAGTCCCGAGGAGAGAAGGATCAGGCCCAAGATGGAGATGATGGAGCCGTGGGAATTGAAGCTGTAAGCCACGGCAGTGACCACGATCCCGGTGATGAGGATGACCACGGCGAAGGGGATGATGCAGCGGTAGCAGGAGAGCTCAGTGCCCCCGGTGGCGGCCATCAGCTGAATCTCACTGACCACGGGGACCGTGGAGACCACGACTTCTCTCTTGGGGCTCTTCTCCGTTGTCCCTGGCTTGGGAGACGTTGGGGTTCTCAGGACCTCCTTGATGGGCTCCTCCGTCATCTTTACAGCGGTGTGTCTCCTAGCTGAGTTCACAGACTAGGCCCGGGGGCCCTCTCCAGGGTGGAGACTGTGGAGGAGAAGGCAGGAGATGTCAGCTCAATGCATGAGAGTGATCCCTGCAAGGAACTGGACAGAGCTGCGGAGACACCACTGTGTCCTGTTCTGAAGGGGAAAAAATGCACGTGAACATAAACCCACGTTTCTGTTCCTAATCCTTTGCATTTTGTTGGCATCAGGCAAAAAGCAAGATAACGCAGATCACCGTAAAGAAACGGAGATGTAAACAGCAGGAAGCACTTGGCCGTGTTTAATAGACCCTGGTGGTCTGCAGATGTTTTACTAGCCTTTCCTCCTTGCCTATTGCCTCTCTTTCCTCTAAGCACACCGGAGAACCTCAGTCTGAATCCAAAGACCTCGTTCAAGGAGGCGACTTTATAAACAATACTTCGCACAGCTCTTTCCACGACTCACAGCAACTTAGACGCTGCCAATGTTTCCGAGCATGACATGCATTCTTTCCAAACTCTCACCCATTCACTGCCCATTGAACCAACGTCAAGACCAGAAGCCAGCGTGCCAATGAGGTTCTTCTACATCAGCCAGACAGTCAGCCAGTCTTTATGGTGTGACTACTAAGCCCGGGGCACCATGTGTCCTGGGACTTGGGTGAGGATGCGGCTCAGTAAAAATTCAGTGACAATGAGGCTAAGATGTGTGGATGTCACATGCGGCAGTATCCTCCAACCCATGTGACAGGAATGGAAAAAGAAAAATGAAGAAAGAAAATCAGCAATTTTGGAGGCTATCATGGGACACTTTTATACATTAAAAATAGGATCAACTATTAGAGTACTTTTCAAATTTTCCATTCAACTCAAGAAGGATTGTTGATATTATGTGTGCCGTGACATGTTGGGGGGGAAAAACAGCTAGGTTTTCAGGAAAGTTTTACAAGTTCATTTTGTCCCCATGCTCTTAGATACAAGACTTTCTGCGATGCACGTCTGTAAATATTTTGAATCTGAACATTTCTGCACAAAACCCGAGACTCCATCAAAGGCATCTGGCTGAAATGCCGTCTATGAGAAATCCGTGTAAACTCTTAACTGCCGCTCAGACATGTTAAGTCTGTTTTTTTTTTTTTTTGTCCCTCAGAAGCCATCTAGGAGCTAAGTTATGCCGTTTAAACGAAGATTAGGGAGGCTCTTTCAACGATTAATACTTGGGGCATATTAAGCTTCCCCTGAGAACAAATTCAAGCTCAAATCAAACCCTGAGCAATGAAGCTAAATATATGAGAGCTATCTATTTGCATAAAAATTGTAGTCACCCAATTAATCACTGCTGTCCAACGACACCCTAAGTATTGGCTGAGCCAGTAAAAGGATTTTTGAGATTATGTCTGAAAGAAAAAATCTTCACCCCAAAGCTGAGCTGTAACCTAATCTGAAAAGGAAGGTCTGTCCCCAGACTACTTACGCGTTTCTCAGGGAGAAGCAATCCATTACCAGGGAAACCACTCCGCTTGGTTGGGGAAGCGGGGAGAAACCTCAGAGCCTCAGCTTCTTCTGGCCAGCTTCTGGGAAAAGAGCCCGTAACAGCATGCCCGTCAATGAAATAAGCCTCCTCTGGGGAAAAAGGAAAGACACGAAAATCCTGAGTGATAGGGTCAGTTTCGGATCCTGGAGCTCTTTCTTTCCCGCTACCTCTGTTCCTAAATGACGCTTGTCTTTCCCTCTCTCTCCTTTTATCACCTCCCGCTCTGATGGCCCCTCCCTGTCATTTCCCCCCCACTTCTTTCTTTTCCTTGCCAGCGGATTCTGAGTTTTGGCTCCCTCCCCCTTCCCACCCCCCCTCCCAGTGACATGATAAGTCCGAATCGTTCCGAGTCCCTGGAGGCAGGAGCCAGCTTTTACTTTATTTCTCTCGCAGCACTGACTCAGTAGACTGCTCTGCATTACTCATGTTTTCCCCAGCCAACCCCCAGACCTGCCTCGGGCGCTTCAGGCATTTTCATAAGAAAATCCCTGAGTCCGCTTTGCAGACCCAGTGGAGGGGACAGAGCCTTTAGGGTGGCAGGAGCAGCTGCGAAGTCCTCGGGCAGCTGAATTCAGCCTGTCAGCCAGCAAAGCAATCTGTGTTCCTAAGCTTCCCCAGTATCCTTTCTTGACTTGCGTGTGCAGGCCATCGGAAGCTTAAACCCTCTTGATGGTTAATTCACTGAGAAACGAGGTGGGAGATTCAGATGTTTGCCCTAAGAGGGAAGACTAGCCATCTTGGTCCACCGATGATGACTTATTACCTCTGGGAGGAGGTCACTTTGGCCGTGTTGAAATTATCGTCATCATTGTCACTTGCAGAGCTTCTCCTATGGGCTGGGCACATGCAGTGTGCCCGCGTGAACATGAATGCTCCCTGGTTTACCAGTGAGTTCATAACTGAGTTTCTCGATAGTTTATACATGAAGCCCAGAGAGGGTAAGTAATCTGACAAAGGTCACACAGAGAGACCTCCTTGGCTCAAACCCTAGTCTTTCATGAGGATAAAAATCACAAGGGGTGAGGGGGTTGTTAAATGTAGATTCTGATTCATGGGTCTGTCACAAGGTCCTGCACCGTGAGGATCTGTGGCTCCTTTAAGGAGCAAGATCTTTTCAACATTCAGACACCTAGGGCATTAACACGTCACCCTCTCAAACAATAAAGTTAAAGACCTACTTCCCACCCCTCTCCCTAAATGGCCTTATCGGTTTATACTTTATTAGATAAGCTGTTTCAATCTTAAAGTCCCACGTTATCGTTTTGAGGGGAAAAAATGGATAATATTGGGAGACTCTTATAAGCTGGTCCCTATACTTGTACTGCTAAAAGTTATCCATCCTTTATTTTTTCATCTATACAAGTTTCAATAACTTCTTTTTAATAAACCCAGCAAATCTACACACCTAGATTAAATCTCAGAAAAGATCCCCCCCCCCTTTTTTTTCAAATCTCCGATGTTAGATCTCTCTGACTGCTGGCAGGGGGCTTGGGTACTCATAGGCATCTCACCTCTAGCCTATGTGAGCCTGCTCCTTCCAGCCTCATCCAGCAACAATACCTGGACGATCTCGTCATAAAGGGGGAGGGACCAGCGGTCTTTTCTCTCTAGAATGGAGCCAGAGAGCGCTTGGGCTTCTTCATTTTGAAGCATGAAGTTGATAAGTCCCTGAAGAGGCTGAGGGAGGGATCCCAACCTGCTGGGGAGGATGAGTCCCTCGAGGGCCTCAGCTGCCCCCATCCTCACCCAGGAAGAGGCTGTCACGTGGTGCTGAAGATGAGGAATACTTAGAGCCAGCCATGTCAGCCCTGGCCATCATTGTTCTGGGAAGATGGTGATTCAGGGATGGGGGTTGGGGAGGGGCACGAGGGGGTCACTGGCTACATAAATTGGAGATCCTTCAGACTCTCTTATAAGAGCAGTAGTCTGCCCACTGCAAACTGGCCTTTGGGGGCAATTCCTGTCTACTTCCTAGCATGGGCTGCCTTCCCCTCAACAGTGCGATAACCCCACTGAAGGTCAGAATATCACCTTATCCTGCGGAAGCTCCCGTTGCCCCATTACCAAAGTCAAAGGTACATGAATCACCCAGAGAGAAGCCAGAGACAGCTTCCCCTGCCCGCACCCCCCCTCCTCCGAGAGCCTATGGCCCAGTCTATAAGGAGGGGCAGTGAGTATACCCTGGCCCCTGAGCCTGTGGGCAGGTCTGTCATTACTTCTAACAGCAGAGCTTTCTTCAGCCTCTTAGACTTCAGGTGTCATATTCCCCCTCCTTCTCCTGCCTAGACTCACAGCTGCCCATCTCCAGAGCCTAAGTAGATAATTGCGGATTTGAAGTGATAAACCCACACAAGTCAGAAGCCTTGGGATCAAGCAGAAATGGTACCTGAAGAATAAGCAGTACCACTCTAGCGCGGACACACATGCAGTTTTAATGGTCTTTTACCTCTTCAGCTGGAAATTCAAAGCCAATTCCTAGTGATCGGCGCCTGATGCCTTTGAATGCACCCCCGCCCCTTTTTTTCTACTTTGTGCCAATACAATATCACACACTCCTGGGAACTTCTAAAGGGAAACCTGCCCCCAGTGAAAAACCTCATCCGTAATGCAGCCAGCCTTCTCCCTGCAAGCCTGCTTTCAGAAGGGAGAGCAAAGCTTGGGGCTCTTTTGAAAGCTCAGGGCTCCAGGGGATCCCTTTACATTCAGAAAACGTCTCAGAAAGTTTCCAATCAACGCATCCCATCTCTAACCCCCTCTCTCCACCCCTCCCCAGGCATTCAACAGTTCTCCCCAAGAGCTTCCAAAGAGCCAGGCAAAGATCCTTACCTTTCCCAGCCAGAGTGGAACTGAGACAGCTGCCAGCCCTGGCCAGCAGCAACCCAGAGAGGGAGATGCAAATGACGGCCCTAGGGACCGTGAACAAAGTACTCAGGCTCACACACAGTTAAGGGACCGGAGAAAAATTGGCGAGAGGAAATCTCTTCCGTGCTGCTGTACATATATATATATATATTTTTTTTAAAGAGAACCAAGTTTGAAAAGAATGTTCTTCTTTGTTTTTCTCTCTTTCTATTCTCTTTCCAGGCTTTCATTTTTCCAGGTTTTTCCCTTTTCCAAAGCGCCTTCCTGTTACTGCCCCTCTGTAATACCTGGGGCCTGCAGAAGAGATTTTATTCCCCTTCTGTACTTCCAGGTGGGTGCGGGCTTTGAGACATGTGTGGGGGGTGGGGAGTGGGATGGTAAGTGAGTGTCTTTCCCTGAAACCTGTAATAAGAGGAGTGAAGAAAGAGAAGGGTTAATGGTGAAAATGGCATTTGTTGCTTTTTGTGGGCAGTCTCCCTAGCAGCAGAGGAGTGGTTTTGTCTGCTCCTCATCAGAGGATGGCCAGCAGATAAGGAGGGAACTGACTGGGCCACCTCCCACCTAAGGCACCACAAACAACAGGACCCAGAACACTTGCTGTTCCAGAGAGAACTCCCCCAAACTGGACAAGCCTCGGTTTACTTAGAAACAAAGTCATGTAGGTGAGAGGATATAGAAGGGTAAGAGGGCAGGGATCTGGCGAGGACCGTGACCGAGAGGAGACGGGACCTGTCTCCCTTCGGTAGAAGCCAAAGCTTTTCGGTCTCTGGGTCCGAAAGGCAGACATTCCGATTTTGCTCCAGAGCCATATGCGTTTGCAGACCTGGAAATTGCTCCTCGGGAAACAAACACACTTTGTGAGGAGCAATGCCATGTGCATTCGATTACGGGCTCCCATGCACTTTTGGTTTGCTTTCGCTTGGTGTGGTGGGGCTGGCACCTTTCCAGCAGCCCTGCAGGTGCCAGGTCGTCCTGGCCCCCTGTCTGGCCTCTGTGTGCCTTTGATCTCGGCCCTCACCCAGCCCACTTGGACTCCGTGAGATGCAGGAAGCTGGCCAGGGTGCTCCGTTCCCGGCTTCGTTTAAGGGCGTGCCTGCATTTATGTTCTGAAATCATGGACATTTGGGAAAGTGATCTGGGCTTGCGTGTTCGTTTTGGATAGCAGGTCGTGTTATTATTATTGCTTCCCTCCCCTGAGGCACTTTGCTATGAAATCTAGGACATGAAAGAGAGAGATGTGATAGTACCAAGAGGAACAGCGGGTATCCCTTAGGTATAAAATGTGTTTTACTATTTTCTGGTCAATTTCCAGGTACCAGAAACTCATAAAATCCATGTGTCTCCAGACAGGAAAACATACATCTTTTAGGTACACATCCGGGTCACCATTCTCTTACCTGTTTTGTGCTGAGTCACTGTGAAAGATGACATAAAACAAAACAAAACAAAAAAAAGAGTCACTGAAATCAAAGGACACAGTGGGACCTTCGGGAGGGCCAAGTAAATCATCTCTCACTTCAACAAAAACTGTCATTCTGGCCTCAGATGAGAAGAGTTGGTTTTCCTGTTTCAAAATCTGAACCTCTGCTGACAATGCTACTCTCCCGATACGTTCCCAAGCAGCTTGCATCATCCTTTACACTTACGTACATTATTCTTCGGAGGCCTAAGATGAGGAAGATCAGCGGTAAAGAGTTACAGCAAATTGGGCTGACAGCTTCCCCAGACAAGGGCATGGCACCTGGGTCTGCCTCCCCCAGTGGCTAGGGGGTCATGGACTTGGGCCTGTAGGAAGCCCACCACACTTGTCTTTTCCCAGGAAGGGAAGAGAAGAGACATCCATGACTCAGCCCTTTGCTACTATTATACCTGATAGTACGCCTTTCTACAGAAGCAGTCTCCCATTGGCCTCTGGTGACAGTGTCCCTTGTTCTGTCCATAAAATGATGTGCACATCGTGTGACCTCAATCGACTCCTAATCAGCACATCATTTATCTGTTTCATCATCAGTTTGGTGCTGGGCGATTTGGAACCACCCTGCTACATGTAAAACACTAGTAACCTATGCGCTCCTGCAAGAGTCAGTTGGCTTTTCTTTGTTCCATGTTCATTGAGCAGAATAAACTTCAGACCTGAACCCAGTCATGTAGTGCTGGTCTTCAAAGGACTCACACAGGCTGGGTGTATCCGTGCTGGCCCACCCCCAAATAATCACAAATGCAATTGAAACCATAGATTTTAAGCTCTGGGCGTGGGTAAGAGGAACATCCAGTATATTTTCACAACAAGTAGTTTTTGCTGTCTCCATTTTTTGGAGAAAGAACCGAGGTGAAGAAGATGTCATTGTCCCCAGGTTTAACTCCAGGGCCTGGGCTCCTTCCTTCTGAGTTGACCCAGCCCCTGAGCTCACTTTGAAGAGGAAAGGAACCATGTAACGCCGATCAAATGTCTAATAGGCACCACCCACGATACAGCTCTATCGCCAATATTTGTATTTTACTTATGAGGAAACCAAAACTCAGCAGGGTTCAATACTTGCCTGGGATCCATTACTAGGGCAAGAGGCAAAGCCAGGGTTCAAGTCCAGCTATGAGGTCTCTGTTGCTTATTTTTTTAAATTAGATTAAGTGTTATTAGAATAGCCTAATGTTAGCCTACAGCCCATTTTCTTGGGTGGAGGATGACATATTCTCATTAGGTTTACTCTTGGAAAAGCGTTCTGAAAAGGGGGTCCCTCTTGCTTCTAGGATGATGAGCCCTGATGTTGCCCATAGACATCTGGGTTTTGCAGTAGAGCTGCATTACTAAGCAGATTTGGGTAGGATTGAGACACAAGCTAGGTACCAATGGAGTCAGTGAGCGGTATCGTGGCTGTAGGGACATTTCAGGAGTCACCCAGACTGTTCCTCAGCTTCCAGGAACATTTCGGTTCCACTGATATTTATTGTACTCCTTCCAGGAGCCAGAAACTTGCCCAATGCTATCACTCAGTAGATACAAAACAGTAAACAAGCAAGATCTCTGCTCTCAGGGAGCTTACAGTCTAGGACAGGAAAGCCACAGGGCCACCAGTGTCTATGATCTTTTTGCTGGAGGGAATAACAAACTGTTCCGGGAGGCCCAGGGAAGATTAAATCCATTCTTGGTGGGAAGGAAAGCTTCATTAGTTGGTATGAGTAGGAAAGAAGAGAAGGTGATTCTAGGTGAAGGGACAGCCTATATATAAACATAGCTCAGAAAAGTGCCAGTCCTTTGGCACAGAGCTTTGAACAGCCTACGTGGCTGAATTTTAGATCTCAAGGGGCAGGCAGAGCAGTCAAAATAAGACTGGAAATGGTTGATGGTGAGATGATTGCCTCGACATTGAGTTTGGAATTTATTTGGAAACCAATGTAGTTTTGAGCAAGAAGACATGATAGTCAGCTCTGTGCATTATCAAAAGTAGCCTGGCATTAGAGTGTTGAAATGCACTATGGGAAAGTCAAAAGGGGAAGGCAAAAAATACAGTTGGGACAGCCATCAGTTTGGAAACCTTTGTCTAGGTGAGAGGTACCAGGGCCTGATATTGAGTCATGCATGCAGGTTGGTGTTAGGTCTGATCAAGTAATTGAATAGATATCCCCTCCCCTGGGAACTGACCTGTAGGCCACTTCACAATGGACATTCCACTTGCTTCGACCACATTCCACTTGCTAAGACCATTATCTCTCCCCTCCGGAGTTTCCCAGAATCCAGACCTGCACAGACAACTCTCTGCCCAGAAAAAAACCCTCCTAGAGTCCTTAAAAAACCTCTGCCTCCCTGTCTTTGGGGGCTGGCGCCATTTCGGGGCTCAGCCCATCTGGTATCCAGATGACCTGTTAAATTTATAATTCCTTACCACTTTGGCCTTGTGCGTTCCTCCTCCGGCGACCCTAACAGTTGGAGGTCACTGCAGTGGGGGAATCAGCAAACGTTAGCAATGAATGTCAAGGGGGAGGAGACCAAGGAAGAGGGGTTTGTAAGGTTTTAAAGCCTCAGTGATGAATAACTTAGTGATACTGTCAGCAGAAATAGAAGGCCAGGACAAGGAGCAGGTACCGGTGGAGGTCGTGAACTTGATTTTGTTAGCATAGGTATCCACTTCTCCAGTGAAGAGGCAAAATACTAGAGAAAATGGTGTTACTACCCAACTGCTAGTCTGTGAAGCATTGTCTGAATTGGCAAATAATGCTGTCATAGGCTCGCAGGTGAATCTCCCACTTAGGAATGAATTTATAATTCACTTCACTCTATGCACCTATAGACAATTGCAGACACAGGTGCAGTATACACGGATGATTTGAGATTGCTAACTCTTTGCATACACAAGAACATCAATATTTTAAGCACTCTAATTTGAACCTTTAATTGTACTGACTCTATGCAAAGAATATATTGATTCAATTTTAAAATTCCATTTTAAACTCCTTGAAAATAAGAACATAGCTATGTAATTCTTTCTATACAGTGCCCAGAGTAGAAAAAGCACTCCAGAGATGTTTTCTGGGAATGAAAATGTTTTCTCTTCCCATGAATCACCGCTCCAAGGCACTGCTCATGCAGAAGAGAACATATAGAAAGTTCCAATTTCCCCACTTTACCTGTGGAAAAGCAGCCTTTGTCTTGCCAATAACTAATTTTATGTTGCCCCATGAGTTAATGATTTTTTAAAAAGGCAATACAAGTCCACTATGGATTTCTTTAGAATGTCCTTTGGGGCCTCATGCAATGTAAATACATCTTCCTATTGCAGTTCACCGAGATCGTGTTGACTGGAAAGTCCCCCATAAGTCCCTGAAGGATAATATCAGCAATTGTGTGTGTGTGTTTATAGAAAGTCTTTGCCGAGTAAATGAACAAATAAATGAAAGAATGACTCTACATTGAAGTCAGATATAAACTTGAAAACTCAGATGATTATTATTCCAATGGATGATTTCGAAGCATTCAGATGTTTAGTGCTATGTACATTAATTATTCCATTTCATTTTGCTGGAATTCTTTGGATAGTGGCTAGATACCATGTAGATCTAGCCACAGGTTCCATCTAATGAATAAATATAAGCATTTATTGAGTATTTTTATAAGAAGTAAGACTTTTACTAAAGGAACTTTCCGTTTTTCCAGACCAAAGGGAGGTGTTTTAGGCAGAAAGATGATGCTTGCACCTTCTCACCCGAAACACAACACACCCCAGGGACAAGGACCCCTTCAGCCACAAAATTCACCAACCCACAGTTTCTTCTAAGTCCTTTACTTGCTGTGTGTGTCTGTGTGTGTGTGTGTTGTGTGTGTGTGTTGGTTTGTTCCCAAAAGTTGGTTTGCAAGTTGAAACTTCATGAAATTACTAGTAGCAGAAATAAAGTACATTGTACAAATCATGCAGATCTTCGGAGCAGAGTATAAAAATGGTATTTACAGGCAGTAAACATGGACCAGGACACACGCCACTGTACGCCAGGCCTGGCAGGAGCTTGGCGAGCGCCGGAGACACAGATGAGGCCCCTTCTCAGCCCCTGAGCACACATTTGCACACGCAGACACACAGGATACAGGCACACTAGAGAATGTCTTGGAATAATTATCAAACTCTGGACTATCGAAACAAGTTGGTCCAAAGAATTTTCTTTTCTTTTTTTTTATTATGTGTTTTTCTTTTTCTTCTGGGTTGATCAACACATTTTGGGATCTGCCTCCCAGCCCCAGCTAGGACACAAAAATCCATTGTTTGATTCCACCCACTCCCATTTTTCTTCTCTTTTCTTCTTTGTACCTGATCAGAAAGATCAACATTTTTAAAAAATTCTATTTCATATATATATGAAAAGGTGTGATTTATTTTGGGAAGCCACCAAGGTCATGGGGGGTGAGGGGACAAGGAAATCTCCCAGGAGGAAATGGTGATCTTCTCGGTAGCATTCACATTTGGGGACGGGGGCTAAGGGGAGACAGGAGCGGAGAGTGAAAGCTGGTGTCCGAACTCGGCTGTAATTTATGGAAAAGTCCTGGATCAGTTGGAAGCGGGGGAACCCTCCTGGGGTGAAAGGCCCCTCGCCTGGGCCAGGCCCATCGGCTCCTGGTGGCTGTGGGTGTGGTCAGTAGGGGCATCCCAGGTCTTTGGGCCACTTCAACTGCACTTTCAGCCTCTTTGTGCTGATCTGAAAGGCATGCCCGGCCTGGGTGGTGGTCTGTGAGCTGGCCAGGTTGTCAAAACTCATGATACCAAAATATTTGCTCAGTCTGGTGGCCTGATCCATACACACCTTGGAAGAGATGACATTGCCAAAGAGCAGGGACATCTGCGTCAGCTCTGCGTCTCCAGACTCCTGGGAGAGATCGGAGATAACCAGGTTACAGCCTGAGGGAACTTCTTGCTGCTGCTACAGGAGTGCTGGCGGCTGCGGGACGCTGCGGGTGATGGGCATGAAGGTCACAGTAGCGCACATGGCTGTGGAGACCCAGAGTGGCAGCCTTATTGAGTATTGACTTTGTGCCCAACACCTTTTATAGATTTATTTTACTTAATACTCACAAAGAATCCAAGAGGTAGTGCCAGGTAGTCCCATTATACAAAGGAAGAGATTAAGGGACCTGCCTTGGAAAGTAGCCCTTTGGACAAGAACCAAAGCCTGTTTGACTCCAAAGTTTACCCTCCTAATCCTCATGCAATGTTGTGTCTATATTCAGGTTATGTGCAGATTTTCTGTTCCTCACAAGGAGCTTCTACTCAACTCAAAATAAACTCTTGGGATTTTGAAATAATGATTTTGCCAGAAAAAAATAGGCATTTACCCTCCCCCAGAATCACTTTGGTGGTCCACTGATTGCAGCTCAAGACACTGGAAGCATTTTGATCAACATAGAAAGTCTTTGAGGTCCACAACGTGGGTGAGTAGTGGGAAATGGAACCATTTCCTCAGCTGAACTGAGCTCAAAATAGAACCATTTAATTTATGAACTTATTCTGCGTTGATCATGTCAATGAAGAGAACAAATCTCTTGCATTCTTCCGTTAGATACAAATGTTCAAGTCTCATGCACAAGGTGATACCTTGCTGCCTCCTTATTATTTACTGAAATACACTCTACAGCCAGCATGTCAAACACAAAGGCTAACACGGGCCAAATAAATGAGGCATGCAGCCCGCGGGCCACGAGTTTGACATGTTTACAGGAACCAGGAATTGTCTTTGTAAAAACAATTGTAAAACTTGCTAACATGATCCCAAGGGCATGGCTGCAGAACGAGAACACAATGTTTCTCCCATCGTGAACACTGAGGGGTATCAGTCCCATGTTGAAAGCCAGTGGGCACTTGCAGCTGGTCAGCAGATCTACCGTCGATAACTGTGGATGCCTTCCAATGTGATGAGCTCTGTAGTCTCTGGGGAATCTCTCTTCCTGGCCTTACTTCTTGCTATTTATTTTCTAAGTTAAACTGAGCTTGGAAAATTTTCTTGACAGCACTGATATGACTTGATCTTTTTTCCCCTAGGGTCACAGGGTCAGGCGTTGGATCAATTCCACAACAAAATTAACATTTATGACGCCCCGCTCTGGTTGTGCAATGAAAACAGCCGTGAACTGAAAGTCAGGAAACTTGGGTTTCAGTCTTCTTTCCTTTTTGGTGGCCTTTCCGACCTCTCAGAGTCCCATCTGTCAGTTCTCAGGGTCCTGTCTCTAGAGCCTTTACTATTTTTTCCTTTTATTCTATTTTAAAAAGTCCTATTTGAGCTTATAATATCAGAGAACGTCGACAAGACAAGTTGGGGCAATAATTGACACTACTATCCAAGCTAGCAGGACAGCTGTAGGAAGCCTCTTTTGAAAAAAAAAAATTCCCTGTCGCAGCATCTGTCAGCAAAGCCATTGACCTTTTGCTGTGGACATTCGTCTATTTCCCTGTGAAGCGAGTCACGGGCATCTGGCTTAGAGACTGTCTGGATGCAAAGGTTTTCTGCAGCCCCAGTCAGAGATCCTAGCTCTGCAGCGTTTGCACACCTGATTTCCACTCTCGCGGATCCAGAGCCAACGCACAAAGGAGACCGATCCTTTCGTAAACATCCACTTGAATTTGGAAGCGAGGCAGCAGCAGCCAGAACGCCCACCTGCGGAGCCTTGGTCCCCTGTGGCTGATATGACATGACGTAAGTCCGAGACCTCGGTTCACAGTTTATGTGACAGGACACGGGAGCAGCCAGCTTTAGGGAAGACCGATAGGAAAGTCCAAGGGTGAGTCTCGCTGGAACAGGAAGCAGGCCGTGCTGTACCAACAAGGCTTTGGGATGGAGAATTGTGACAGGTTTTGTAGAAGCGCTGGGCTTCCCAGGGGCTGCCAGGAGGCTGTGCTCCTGTCCCATGGCGTGCGCATTTCCTCCGGGCTTCTCCCCGCCTGGTCCACGCCGTCCAGAAAGGAGCGGCCATGCAGCTGTGTGACAAGCATTCATGTAACGGATTCCTTTCTAAGCACCCAGGTCACGTGCTCACATGAGCAGAGGAAGGGATAAGTCCACATATCCCTCTCCTTCCAAAGTTCCCTCTGATAGTCTTTGTGTACATCAGAGCACTAGGCAAACACCAACTGGCCCCATCACAGCGAGCTTGTTAGCATCAGGGTTATTTATGAAATGTTGAAATTTGGGTGTGGATCCTCTGAACATAACTTCTGACTGAGGAAACAAAACGTTGGTGTGTCCGTGGATATGGAAGGGGTGGGCTCCTGCCAGATATGGCCGAGTGAAAATTTCTGTCAACTCATTCCCTCTCAGTATTTGCAATTTCACTCATGAGGCAAACGGCTATTTCTCTATTAATAACCCATTTAAACTGATTTTTGTGTGTAGGTTCAGTAGTTCTATGCTTCACACAAACTCAAGACATAGATAAGCTAGAAAAATTAATTTTAAAAAATAACTTAAAATAATTTTTAAGATAGATAATAGTACCGCTAGGTAATATGTTGAGTACCAGTCATTGACATAAAGGACTTTACACCTACTACCCTAACAGGGGTAGTATTATTCTTCCCATTTTGTGGATAAGGAAACTGAGGCATGGAGAAGTTGACTTGTACGGAAACACACAGCTAATAAGCAGTAAAGATGTATTTCAAGTTCAGGAACTTTGTCTCTAGAGTTCAAGCCTTTATCCTCAGTGCTACACTGTCTTCAGGGATGATGGTTCTTGTTGTGATGATGAGGAGGAAGAGTTTCATTATGATAGTATTGCTTATTCATGACCCTCGTAGTGCTTATAGGTTAAAGGGAAGCATTTCTGCTCAATTAGAATCTGAACATTTGGTTCTCTACTCCTAAATTTGAGCCCTGTGGATGTTAGAGTTATGAGACTCATTGCTTGGACAGAATTTTGCAACTGATAAACCCCCTTAAGAAGTTCTTTCATTTTAGCCTTACAATAACCCAGTGAGGTGGAGAGGCTGAAGGTGAGCCTTCTCCAGGACCTATCATCATTCAGCCATGGTACCCTCTGGGAGTATCCCTGCCTGCTCTTCCTCACTCCCTTTACACGGCTAACCCCTCTGCCGGTCCTGGCCTTACCAAGTCACCACCTGCAGGAAGACCTCTTTGATTACCCCTGCAGTGTGTTAAGCTTCCCTACTCTGCACTCTGGTCACACCTGCCTCCAGGGTCAAGTTTCCACAGAGGACACTCAAGGAGGCTGAGGATGGGGGCATCAGCTTTGGTGGCAAAAGATGGGACCAAGGTTCCAAGTCAGTCCCATGTTCACAATAGGATTGTAAAATGCTACAAATACATGGAGGTAGTGATAAGAAGACCTGGCTTCTGATGGCAAAAAATTCATAGTGCCCTGGCAGGTTTGGCTCAGTGGATAGAGCATCGGCCTATGAACTGAAGAGTCCCAGGTTTGATTCCGGTCAAGGGCATGTACCTTAGTTACAGGCACATTCCCTGGGAGGGAGGGCGGGGGGAGGGTGTGTGTGCAGGAGGCAGCTGATCCATGTTTCTCTCTCATCGATGTTTCTGGCTCTCTGTCCCTCTCCCTTCCTCTCTGTAAAAAAATCAATGAAATATTTTTTAAAAATTCAATAGTTATCCATGGTTGAATCCTGGTTTCTCAAAACTATTGACTCCTTCTTGCTTAGACTCTTGACCCAGTGCTGCTCAGTTTCTGATAAGACATTTTTTTATTCAAGAATCCGGTACTGAAAGATTACAGTATACCAGGAAGTAGAGAATAATGGTGAAGTGAGTGGGTTCTAGAGTTTGATCTCAGATCCTACTTCATTAACTATGTGCTCTCAATTTTTGGCTTCATCTGTGGCTCAGTTTCCTTAGGTGTAAAATGGAGATAATAATAGTACCTGCTTCAATAGATTGTTGTGAGGATCAAATGAGATTACTCATGCAAAACTCAGAGCACAGTGTTTGGAGAACAGCGAGTGCTTGGTAAATGCCTTTGTTAGATTGCGAGCAAAACCAGGCCCAGTCTCTAGCCTGGCTTCCTGGTCTCCAGAACACTGCCCGGGGATTGTATCTGCTGTTTCTTTGCTTTTTCCAAGCCCATATATAAATCTTATTTTTCCACTCTAATTTCTTCTCCAACCTCTAGCCTGCTCTGCCCTTTCACAGCCCACGTTCTGCTGCTGCCTCCCTTTTTTATTAAATATATACCTGTTCTCCTGGTTTCTGTGGCTTCTGCAGGCATGGCAAGAGGCTTAGCTGGGTGAAGGGTCAATCACTAGACCTCTCTTGATGAGAGACCTTGACTGAGTTAAGTCACTTTCTCTGAACTGCAGTTTGTACTCTGCAGAGCTGGGTGGGTGCTAGCACTTGTGGCCTCAAAGTGTGGTGGGGAATATCGGTGACATCAGGTACAGTGGAGTCTGTTGTGCACAAGATTAAGTGCTAAAGTTGGGGAGTGATGTAAAAATCAAGTATAAACAAAATTCCCCAGAAATTCCTTAGGTAAGCCTTCTATCACTGGGGTGCCCTTGGAGGTTCAAATGCCAGGAGCTAGGAATTTTGTTTCTCTTTAGATGTCTGCCCTGGTCTTCCTTTCTGTGGGGCAGCCCAGGACAAGGTTGGCTGTAATGGCAGTAGTGGGGGAGGGGAATTTCATGCTCTACTTATTTTTCTTGTTGTTGTTGAGGGCACCTAATTGAATTTGCATATTAAATATACATTTACAACGACTCCAGTATATGTGAAAGCACTGAGGATTGTGATTGAGGAAATGTAAGTTATGACTCATCTTTGGAACAGGTGCTTTCCCCAGTTTATCCTGGATCTAGAAAGCCTTGTGGTTAATGTCAAGGTTAAACACAGTGACTGGTTAAAGCCTTTATCAAAACAAGGGGCTGCTTGATGCTAAATGACATGTTGGGATAATGGGTAGAGAAAGGAGCACAGGTCAACATGAAATATTATAATAAATAGCAATTTTGCAATTGTGTAGTACTTTATAGTTTACAAAATAATTTCTTAAAAATTAACCTTATTTTTAAAATGATGTTTAACTTCAGAAGATCATCTGACTAGTTTGCCAGAAGAGGTGTGATTCATAACCATAATTTCAAGTTCAAAACCATAATACTTTCCCAGAGACAAGGATATCTTTTCCTTTTCTTCCTCCTCCTCCTCCTCCTCCTCCTCCTCATAACCATTTAAAAATGTAAAAAACAAACCATTTTTATCTTTTAACCCTTCTTCTTCTTCTTCTTCTTCTTCTTCTTCTTCTTCTTCTTCTTCTTCTTCTTCTTCTTCTTCTTCTTCTTCTTTCTCTCTCTCTCTCTCTCCCTCTCTCCCTCGCTCTCCCTCGCTCTCCCTCGCTCTCCCTCTCTCTCCCTCCCCCGCCCCCTCTCTCTCTCTCTCTGTTACAAAGAAGTAAGTGTAAGGATTTATGACCTGGCTATCCTGGGCTTGACCACCTGCATAATGGACTTGACTTTGATCACCTTCTCTAGGCAAACCTACTTAGATTAAGTAAGACAGTGAGGTGGGAAGAGCAGGTTCTTCTGTGTGGCTGTGGTTCTCACCTGGACAGAGACCTGCTTCATGGATGAGATTAAACATTGTTCCTGTGCATTCTGGGATATGTGGGTTTTGGGGAGAATCCCGTTTTCTGATGCTCCAGGATGGGGCCAGGTTAGCATTTAATACATACATGCCTGCATCATGCTTATGAGTGCATTTAACATCTGCTTATTGATATATAATAAACTCATTTGTAAAGACAAACATTGCCCAATAAAGACGCATGTTGTGAGATAATTGTGATATCACAATTTAAGTCTGGGATGGATCAGGACTATCTCTGTGCATGGGACTATTTCATTGCAGAGGCGTGTTCCCTTTAATGTGACCAAAGCTCCCTAAACAGGGCAAATCCTTCCCATACTTCCCAGGAGAACCCAGAAATAACCACTGTGAAGTGGATTAGAAAGGAGGGGTAGGAATGGGCTCAATGGAGACTCTTCACTGAGTTCTCACATCCACCAGAGATGTGTCTGTCTCCAGACAGAATTCCAATTCTGAGTCATTACAATTTCAGCCATTCCAGGGTGTTTCTTTTGGGGCTCAGATAGCAGCATGAGGCCCCCTGGTGGCCTGAAATAATTCATGAGTTTCCTTCTCAGGCATTGAAGGGCAGGTGTGGCTGGAGAAGGACAAGGTAGTAAAGACTCACCTAGACCTGGTGCTGCCAGCGAGGCAGGGCAGAGTAGGATGACCTCTATGGGGACAGTTGAGAACTAAAATATTTTCTTTTAAGGGGTGAAAGCAAATGGACTGTAATTCTGGATAAACCACTCACTTTCTGATTGTTCATTCAATAGTTCATTTAGCAAACACTACCTAATACCTACTCCATGCAAGAAATTTTAATAGACATCACATGGGGTAAAAAAAAATAAATAAAGACACACCATACACATCTAAGGAGCTTTGGACAAGGATAAAACTTTTATGCCACCAACATGGTAGAAATGCAAGTGCCCTCAGAGAATAAATGAGGTGAAAGGGAAGGCTTCTAGTAAGAGAGGCATTTCAGCTGGGGCTCTAGTGAGAAGCAGGATTGGATCTGTTGGGATGGAGAGGGAACGGAGGGCATCTGGAGGAGGAAAAACAGAAGTTTGAACGTGGAGGAAACGTGAAGCCTGTTAGTATTCTTCTTGCTTGGGACTCTCTGTGCCTCTGAACTTGCGTGATTTTTTCCTTCACCAGGGTAGGGAAGTGTTCTGTCATTATTTCTTCAAACATGTTCTCAACCCCTTGCTCACTCTCTGCCCCTCCTGGCACTCTTATTATGTGAACATTGTTACGTTTCATGTTTTCCCACAGCTCCCTTAAGCTGCCATTTTTTAATTGTTTTTTTTCTTTTTGATTCTCTGATTGATTGATTTTTTTCTTAACTTGTTTTCTAATTCATTGATCTAATCCTTGACTTCTCCTAATCTGCTGTGCATTCCTTCCATTGTGTTCTATTTTTTTAAAAAAATTTTTTTATTGATTTCAAAGAGGAAGGGAGAGGGAGAGATAGAAACATCAATGATGAGAGAGAATCACTGACTAGCTGCCTCCTGCATGCCCCACACTGGGGATTGAGCCCACAACCCGGGCACATGCCCCAACTGGGAATTGAACCTTGACCTCCTGGTCTATAGGTTGGCACTCAACCACTGAGCTACACCAGCTGAGCACACTGTGTTCTTTATTAGAGCTATCATTCTTCATAGTTACTATATTTTTTTCTCATGCTGTAGAGCTTCTTTGCCATCATTATTTTGAACTCTATGTCTGATAAATTTCTTATCTCTATTTCATTTAGCTCTTCTTCTGGAGAATTCTCTTGTTCTTTCATTTTGGGCTTGTGTTTTTTTCGTTTTTGTCTCCCCATTTTGGTTGTCTCCTTTGGATTGTGTCTGTGTATTAGGTAGATCTGCTACAACTCCCACTCTCTAGTGCAGGACAATGTCAGACGCTATTTGTGACGGGCCCTGAGTACCCTGTTTCGAACTAGCAGCAATCCACAGCTTGTGGCTCCCTCTCCGTTGTGTCATTTGTCATTTCTTGATTCTTACCTTCAATATCACTAGTTCTTTCCTCTAAGTGGTTGGTTCTGTTTTCTATACTCTCTTAATCTCCTTAATTGCATGCTTCATTTCCAGGATTTCTGATTGTTTCTTTTTTAAAATTTCGATTTCTTTAGTAAAATACTCATTTTGTTCATTGATTTGTTTTCTGAGTGCACTGAATTGCCTGTCAATATTCTATCGCATCCCACTGAAGTATTTTCAGCACTACAATCTTGAAATCTCTATCATTTATATTACATATTCCCATGTGTTCCAACCTGCTTTCTGGGCATTTTTTGTTTTCTTTCTGGTCATTGTCATCACTGTGGTTCTGCATGGTATTTTCTGTCATCCTTTGTTTTCTATCTCTGAGGAAGTCTGAGAGAGATCATTCTAACCTGGCTGAGAGCTGTATGCCCCGGGACATAGGAGTTAACCCAGGAATGCAGTCAGTCCATTGTCCTTTTCCGAGAACTGACTATCATCATGGAAAGGTTAACAGCCTTGTTGCCTGTAATCTGGTCCCAGAGGCGCCCACCATTTGCAACCCCCAGCCTGCATTGCCTGTAACCTGTAACCATTATACCTTGCCTGTAATTCCTACTCTCCCATGTAATCTTTGTCCTTCTACCCAATATAAGCAACTGGCTTATGGGGAAGAGTAGAGCAGATTTTTGTGGGTGCCCTGCTGCTCTCCCATACTGCCAGCATTATTGGAATAAATGCTCATATGTGATTCAACCCTCTCTGCCTAATTGGCTCAAGTTGTGACAGGCAGCCCAGACCCATTGGTGGTCTGGTTTCGGTTCTATATGATTAGGGAGATAGCACAGTGAAGTCAGCATGCTCAGACACATAGCCCTGGATGAGAAAAGAACTTGTCACACTCCATAAACCAGTTGTTGTTTTTTTTTCATTTTTAAAAGAAGGATCTATTTCCCAGGATGGTGCATAAAATGAAACAATAAATCTGAAAGCATTTAACAAACTATGAAGTGGCCTGTAGCTGTACAATTTTTGTCAGTGTCTCTAAAATTTTGTGGAATTTTCTTTAGTCAAAGCCTTATGAAGATTGTATTAATCTGTCTACAATGTCTGGTGAAACTTATCAAAATACATTTTAAATAAGCAACTACAATATATAAAGTATGTTAGTGCCTGGCCAAAAAAATAGGCACTCAATTATTTTTAATATCCTTTACCCAGTAAAAGTATATGTTTTGACTCTCTATATAACATAATACTAAACATTTTATAATATAGATAACAGCCAAATTGCAATTATGCATCTATGATCTTTTTAAGTTTTCTTGGATAAATGAGTGAAAGGAAATCAAAGTAACCTTTGTTATGGAACCTTTCAATCCAACTACATACCAGCCTTTTCACTTCACTTCCTTCTATCTCTCCTCTGTACCCTCTACCAACTACAAATCTGTATTAAATTAGCAAGTTTAACTGCTTTGAACAAAAAGATCATAATTTTCCCATCTGTGACTGAAAGTTATAACACACGAATTACCACTTTAAAGAATCATGGTGTTGTAGTGCACTAGGCTTAAAGCAAACTTAAAGTAGCAGGGGGAAAAATTTTTAGACTTAGCAAAGGTTGAGGTGACCTGTTCCGAGTTCTGAGAATTGACAAGACCAAGGATATGGCTAAGGATGGGTGGCCATGCATGGCCCTGGAAGTTCCTGGTCAGCACACCTGTGCGTGGATGGGTGGCCATGCATGGCCCTGGAAGTTCCTGGTCAGCACACCTGTGCGTGAGAACCCTGAATAGAGTATTGTAAAAGGATGTTTGTGGCTTGTAGAGCATTGTAACAGTTATGTAGGATATTTGTGGTTTGTGCAAATAAAAGCTTGCTTGACCCCAAGGCTGCTGCTGCCGTTTGGGCTTGCTCCCTGCATGGAGAAGTCCGAGGCAGTCACTGGCCAGTTTTCAATAAATCCTCGCTTGCTGTTTTAGATCTAATTGGAGTCGGTGGTCTTACTCTTGTGAACGTTGGTCCACAACTTGTTCTCTTTTTTTCCTTTTTAATGACATTAGGAAAACCTGATGTAACCATGTAAAGATTAGATATTATAACTAGATAATAAAATAAATAGAAAAATAAGTAGAGAATAAAAATCAAATGTTAACTTCACTTTCAATAGAACTGTCAACTTTTCCCTGTATCTTCAATTTTCTCTATATATAATGTATGTTATTTTCTTACAATAATAGGATCATTCTGTTGTTCTGTAATTTTTACAAACTGGCTTTTAACACTATTCGTATATGGCAAACATCTTTCCACATCAGTAACTGGATCATCAGAAAGGCTACACGGTGTTCCATTGCAAGGATGTTCCATAATATCTTTACATATTTATAAAGTGCACATTGAGTCTGCTTTTAGTTTTCCCATTGCTGTTTTTTTTTAAATTTTCTTTTTATGTCCTATATTCTCCATGAAGATATGTCAGAAGTTAAAGCCAACACTGGTAATACTCCATTATTAATATCAGCAGCTAAAAATGATTCACCATTACCCAAGATCAGAATGTACTGTACTCTCAAGTATTTCTCCTGCCCCTTTCCATTTCCTACACTGCTTGTTGTTTCTCACTAACTGGTGTAAAAATACATCTATTATAAGCAAAGAGCAAACATTTTAATACGATTTAAAACCTTTTCCTCAATAATATTTAAGAAGACATTTCATCTCCAAAATGAGAGTTGACAGTCATGAAGAAGGACTAATCTGAGATCTGGAAAGAGTTGGTGAAAATTAGAACTACATTTGCCCTGTTCGACTACTGATGAAGGAATGACAGTTCTGTCTTAGATACTGAAAACAAACAAACAAATACCAATTAGTGAAGCTGAAGATAAACTGGAAAGTTCTCTCAAGACTCATAGGAAAATAATTAATAATTGAAAATAATGCAAGAAAAAGTTAAGAAATAAGGAGTCCAATCCTGGCCGAGTGGCTCAGTTGGTTGGAGTGTCCTCCCATATCCCCTCCCCCCCCCCCACCCCCCGCCAATAAATAAATAAATAGATAAATAAAGGTCTGAGTTCGATTCCTGATCAGGGCTGGCGGTTGGGTTCCTAGGTTTTGGGTTCAGTCCCTGGTAGGTAGTGAAGAGGAGGCAACAGATTGATATTTCTCACATCAGTGTTTCTTTCTAAAATCAATTTAAAAAACATATCCTCAGGTGAGGATTTAAAAAAAAAAAAGGAGCCTAAAGATGTAGCCTATGCAAAGGTGGAGAAATTGCAGAGCAGGAATTAGGACCAAGAGAACACAAGCACAAATAAAAGCAACGGAAGCAAAAATTTTTGAGCTGAAGAAATATCTGAGTTTGAAACTTTAAGAAGACTCACTGAAAATAAATGAAATACGTATCCAGATAGGTCCAGGCAAAATTCTTGAATATAAAAGAGAAATTAAACTTTCTATACCAATTGAAGCTTTTAAAAGAAAACAAGTATATATTCTGGTGAACACAAGTTAAACTATTCTCCCTAAAGCTAAATGCCTATCCTCGATGTTTATAGAACTTTAAAGAGGAGGCAAAATGAAGAATTCAAGGATATTGAAGACATAGTTCGTAAGTTTTAAAACTGAGCAATGAAATCATGCTTTGAAGACATTTTGTAAATATAAAAATACAATTCTCAAAACAGAAGAAGTCTGTTGTAAACTACAGTAGTACTAATTCAGGTTTTCATACCAAAATAATATAAGCCAAATCAGGAAATAGCAGAGGTTGGTGAGAGGCAGTACAGACTCACTATATATTTTCTTTTACTTTGTAAAAAATATCTTTTTATTGATTTTTTTAGGGAGAGAGGAAAAGAAAGAGATAGAGAGATAGAAACATCAATGAGAAAAAACATTGATTACATACGCCCTGCTGGGGATTTGAACCGGTGACCTCTTGGTTCATGGGTTGATGCTGTGCCACCAACCACTGGGCAACACCAGCCAGGCTACTTTTCACTTTCCACAGGGAAAGTCAGTAATAACTGTTTGTTCTTGATACTAATATATATGATATGTATATTCAAAAACCTAACCATTAGGAATTTCTTTTTCCTTTTTTAGTCCTACTTTTCCTTCTTTTGTAAGACAGGCATAGCTGAGTAATGTCTTCTGTTTTAGTTATCTAGAGTTGCTCAATCAGCCACCCTAAATCTTAGTGGCTTCAAACAACCACCTTTATTTATTTTGCTTGTGAATGTGCACCAGGCAGGGCTCAGTGGGGCCAACTCCTCCCTGCCCTTGCAGTGTTCGCTGGGGTGGGCTAGAGGATCTGCTTTCAAGATGACTCACATGGCTGGCAAGCTGGCGCTAACTGCTGGCTAGGAGCTCAGCCAGGGCTGTGGGCCAGGGGCCTTCGATCCTTTTCTAGGGGCCTTCAGAGGCTGCTTGGGCTTCCTCATGTCTTGGTGTCTGGGTCCTGAGCGGGAGTTTCAAGAGAAACAGGAAGCTGCGTTGTCTTCGACGGCCTGGTCTTGTAAGTTACAGGGTATCACTGCTGAGGACTCAGAGGACCAGCAGATTCAAGATGAAAGGACGCAGACATCATGCAAGGTTATGTGGGATAAGAGATATTGTTGCAGCCATTTTTTAGGAAATGCAATTTGTCTGTCTTTAAATTACTAAAGGGAAAAAAGTCTTTAAAAATCTCCTCATGAGGATACACACACACACACACACACACACACACACACACACACATATAAAAGCCTAAGCGACCATTTGACTGTTCAACTGTTTGACCATTCAACCATTCGACGGGTAGCTATGACATGCAATTACCACCAGGGGTCAAATGCTTCAACAGGTAGGTTAGGTTGCTGCTGGGGCCCTGTCAGCCCTGAATCTAGTTCACCTGCACCCCAGACCCAGAGAGCCTAATTCCTTGTGGAATTGGCTGTGGGTTAGCTTGCAGCTGGAGCCTTGTCGGCCCCCAGTCTGGTTCACCTGCACCAGATTCCCTTTCAATGTGCACTAATCCATGTACCAGGCCACCAGTATATGTATGTATGTGTGTGTGTATATATATGTTTATATACTAGATAATAAAAGGGTAATATGCAAATTGACCCTAACAGTGGACCCCCAGGGTAGTGGGCCTAAGCTGGCAGGTGAATATCCCCTGAGGGGTTCCAGACTGCGAGAGGGCACAGGCCAGGCTGACAGGCTGAGGGACCCCCCGAGTACACAAATTTTCATGCACCAGGTCTTTACTTTGTGTGTGTGTGTGTGTGTGTGTGTGTATACATATACATATATATACACACACATACAGGATTCTGTTGATATATATATCCCACAGAATTCTGTTGATATATCTCAACAGAATCCTAATACTGATTCTCACCAGATATTTATGTGCCAGGCATGAGGTAGTTACTGGGGAAGAAAAGGTGAGAGGGATGGACAGGTCTTTGCTATTGAACTTATGCTCTGATGGAGGAGACAAATGCTCAACTAATTACAGATCAAGATCAGTGCTGGAAAGCAATTCACATTTACTAGTTTACTTCTTATTGTTTTCCTCCTGCCCCCCCACGCCCTGGGGCACAGGTCCAATCACAAGCGGCAATCAATTTTTACACAGGAAAATAAACAAAAGGCTGAGATAGCAAATAAAAGAGGCTGGGGGAGGAGAGTCCTTGGAAGGAAGATTCTGGCTGATACCAGAAGGACAAAAATGAGTGAAGAGCCTGCAGAGAGCAGTTGAAGCAGAGAACACAGGAGGGCCATGTTTCTGAGGTGAAGAAGCCCTTAGCTGGAGCCTAGTGAGTGAGGGGAGGGTGGAGAGGGTGGGGATGGAGAGTCAGGAAGGGCCAATGGCATGACTTTGTAGGCTGGGTGAGGAGTTTGAATGTTATTTAATGCAATGTGAAGCCTGTGAACTCTTATTCTAAAGAGGGGAGTGACATTTGGCATTTTTGACACAGTTCTCTCTGTCTGTGTGGGGAATGGATTCCAGCAGGGAGACCAACCAGTTAGAAGGTCACTGGGCAGTCAAGGGGACGGTGATGGTGGCTTTGGCGAGGGTGAGCAGTGCAGATAGAAAGAAGTAAATAAGCCCCCTCGGTGTGGCTCAGTGGTTGAGCATCGACCTATGAACCAGGAGGTCACGGTTTGATTTCCGGTCAGGGCACATGCCTGGATTGTGGGCTCGATCCCCAGTGTGGGGCGTGCAGGAGAAAGCCGATCAGTGATTCTCTCTCATCATTGATGTTTCTATCTCTCTCTCTCCCTCTCCCTTCCTCTCTGAAATCAATAAAAATATATTTTCTAAAAAAACGAAAGAAGTAAACAAAGTCAAGCTAGGTGGGCAGTAGAAATAGTAAAAATGTTGATTCATTATACGTAGGGTTTGAAGGAAAGAGAGGAGTACCATTATAAGGTTTTCAAATTTGCAAACAAATCTGATTTGTCCTCATGGACACACCACCCTAGTGAGGTAGTGAGTAAAGGGGACCCGAAGGAGTCCTTTTCCCAGATGGAACTGGTCTACATGAAAGTCAGCTAACGTCACCAGGAGCCTAGTCTACATTCCCAGAGAAAGACAGCCTGGCTTCGGACCAAACCGGAGACCTTCACTCTAAGAGAAGGTTCCAAGTGTCCAGAAAAAAAGAAAAAAAAGGAAGAAAGAAAAAAAGAGGCACCAGTATTTATGCTGCTGAGTAGGACAGTGCAGGTCTGCAGTCTGGAGATCACAGCCCAAGTGAAACCCTAGACACTGGGTGTGAAATGCCCTAGCGCTGAACTCAGATCCCCCTTGCTGATTAGCCAGGCAGCGGAAGGGACCTGTAACCCAATACTTCCAGCTCTCTCTGGAATCTCCTTACTGGAAGGAAGGGGGATGATGACTTTATTCTCTGACCCCTTCCAGGATTCGGACAAATGCAGTTTTCTTTCTTTCTTTTTTTTAAAAGATATATTTTATTGATTTTTTTACAGAGAGGAAGGGAGAGAGACAGAGAGTTAGAAACATCGACGAGAGAGAAACATCGATCAGCCGCCTCCTGCACACCTCCCACTGGGGATGTGCCCGCAACCCAGGCACATGCCCTCGACTGGAATCGAACCCGGGACCCTTCAGTCCACAGGCCGACGCTCTATCCACTGAGCCAAACCGGTTTCGGCAAATGCAGTTTTCTTAAATGTCAGTTTCATTGAATAAAGTTCGCACAAAGTAGATGCCCCACCAGGCAAAACTACAAACTCATCTTTCCTAACGCCCGCTTTGTACGTCTGGTTTTACTCATATTAGCAGGTGAAGGGCACTAGGGACCTTCGGACTTTATGGGTCTGTGACAACATGGTTTGACGGACTGAATCACCCAGTTATTACCCAAGGTATTATCTCTTTGTGCCTCCATTCTCTTATCTATAGAGGTGATGGGTTAGATCATATGTAACACACATAAAATAATTTGATTAACTTTGTTCATGTAGATGGCAAACTAAGAACGAGAATTTGCATCTGATGCATCTTTGTACCCCACCACAGCTGTGCTGGCCATAAAGCATACAACCTCATACTTAAGGAAGATGCAGATGTTGCCTTCAATTTTTTATTTATTTTAATCTATTAATTAGTCACTTGTGATAAATATCGATCAATGATTAAGAAATATCAAACAGCCGAGGCCGGTTTGGCTCAGTGGATAGAGCGTCGGCCTGCGGACTAAAGGGTCCCAGGTTCGATTCTGGTCAAGGGCATGTACCTTGGTTGCGGGCACATCCCCAGTGGGGGATGTGCAGGAGGCAGCTGATCGATGTTTCTCTTTCATCGATGTTTCTAACTCGCTATCTCTCTCCCTTCCTCTCTGTGGAAAATCAATAAAATATATATATAAAAAAAATCAAACAATGGGTACATGAATAAATAAAGGAGAATAAACTAAAGGTGATATCTACGTCTTTTTTTCAGCATTAAACTTTATAGTTTTATGGACATCATGGTTCATAAAAAGTCTTTTAGGAGTGAAAACCTTTACAGATAGAGTTGGGTTAGAAGCTATGTTCACGGATTCCCAGGACCCGGGTAAGCACAGAATTGTGACCTTGGACAAGTTACATCACTTCTCCAAAGTTCAGTTTTTTCATGTGCAATCTGGAGATTATAAAAGAACTGATTTCCGAGTGGTAGTGTGAGGATTAGATGAAAACACTTAGCATAGTTTCTGGTTCATAATGAGTACTCTGCCGGCTTAAACTATCATTAACCGACTTACAGGTTACTATTTTACAAGCTTTGGAGCCCAGTGACAGTGAAATTGGCCTCTTGGGTCTCCATTGTCCCAGCGAGACAAAACCCTTAAGCATTTTGGCAGGAGCAGACATTCAGCAGTAGGAGTTGAATAGAACAAAACTGAATGATGTGGACGCCAAAGAAGCAGGTTAAAACCACGCCAGCCGCAGAGTCTGGAGCTACCTATTGAGACAATTCATTTTACAAGCGTTCACTTTCACTTTACATTGTGCTTTTGTTTGTATTACTTTCATATTCCTCCAGCAAATCCTTGAGATAGATAATAGTATTTTTCCATCACGGTTGAGTAAACAGTTTTTTTAAAAAAATAAATAAGATTTGTACGTAAACTGCAACTGAAAAATAAAAAATCATTTAAGAAAATTAAAGTGATTTGCCTGGTTCTTAAAGTGACTAGAACTCAGACTGCAAAGCTAGTTTTTGTAATCATGACTCTATCTCGGGAATCCACCAACCAAATTAGTTCTATACCATGAACAACATGCCTACGGGAAGTGAGACGTGCTGATCTTTACCCAGATGTTTTATCTATGATACCATGTTTCAGCCACGTCTCACTTACTTGGTGCTTTGCAGCTTTTACTAGTAAATAAGAACAGATATGCTTTTAGTACTCCAATAAAAAAACACAACACACTGCAACGCTGATCACTCACTCAGTCACAACAGGGGGTTTGTGTATCCCCAAACTTACTAGGTCTTTTCTAGTTGTTTTTCAAACCGTTGTTTACACTTTGGCCAGAACATTTTATGTCAGAGCTTTCATTACATGTTTTATGTTTATTTCATGTAGGTACCGCCTCATTTCTAACTGGTTGCACAATTCTTACCCCATTTTACAGATGAGGAAACATGGGTTCCCAGAGGTTATTGGCACTAATGCGGCGTTATACTGTCTTGATGTTTAAACTACCTACTTTATTCAAAGCCAAGTACAGTAGGTGGTAAGAACGATAGTAATACCCAAGGGACCTGAGGGAACAAAAAGGTCTTGAGTTGCAAAAAGTCTAAATTTATGCAAAATGCAGAAATCCTTGGTGGACACATAATAACTTTTATTTATTTTATTATTAAAATCTTTATTGTTGAAAGTATTACTTATGTTTCTTATTTTCTCCCTTTGACCTCTTCTAGCACTCGCCCCCCCCCCCCCAAACACACACACCCAGGCCTCCACCATCCTATTGTCTGTGTGCATGGGCTAGGCATATATGGGTACAAGTTCTTTTGTACCCCACCTTCCCTCTGGGATTCCACAGTCTGTTCCATGCTTCTAGGTCTCTGGATCTTACAATAATAACTTTTAGATCATCTTTCACCCTCTAGGCAGGCAAATTACCTGTAGAGCCAATATACAGGGTGGCCCCCCAAAATGTATAGACACTTTGACAGCTGATAGCTCAATTTTGATAATGAAATGTATTTTCATAAACATTGCCTTTATAATTATTCAAAATGTGTGTATATATATATATATATTTTGGGGGACCCCCTCTAGATTAGATTTCTTGACCCCTTTTGTGGAATAAATCCCTTTGGCCTTCTGGAGAATCCCATGGACCTCTTCTCAGAATAATGTTTTAAAATAAGTAACAGAACGAATAGGAATTATATTGAAATATGTAGTTCTAGCATCTGACCCGAGATTCTCAAGGAGTATGGGATGGGCTACTCAGGGGATGTTTCTGCGATGACAGTAGTGTCTTCCTTCCGTCTATAA
>NW_006282668.1:253743-253979 GCF_000327345.1 Myotis davidii | reverse complement strand
TCCAATTTTCCTCATTTTATTTTTTTCTAGGCTCCTTCACCTCTTGCTCAGCCCCGCCCACTTCGTTAGACCCGCCCCTTCATGGCCCCGCCCCATCCTAGACTCCTCCCCCCACTAAGTCCCGCCTTCCCCTCCATTACTTCTCTGTTCCCTGCCAATCACGCTGGGCCACCCTTCCGCCCCGCCCCCGAACCTACATCCTGCCTTGGACGGTCTCTCCGGCTGGGAGGAGCCCT
>NW_006282668.1:190605-253697 GCF_000327345.1 Myotis davidii | reverse complement strand
CGCTGGCCAGTGGCTTCTCCCAGGAGCAGTTCCGGGAGGCCTGTGCCGAGCTCCAGCAGCCCGCGCTGGCCGGGGCCGAATGGCAGCTAATGATGGAGACCCTGGGCATCAGCATCTACCGGCTGCTGGACCAGGTAGCGGCCTGCCTGCTGCAGGACCGCGGGGCTGCCGCGTGCCAGGGCCAGCCTTCTCGGGGAGCCTGGGGCTGCAGCCGCGGAAGTCCGACCCGGCGGGTCTTTTGGAGCTGGGAGGAGCGAGCGCCGGGCGGTGCCTCCAGCTGACTCTGTCCCGGTTCGGGGAGGGGGGAGGTCATCAGAATTCAGCCTTAGGTCTGAGGCCCCACGGGGGTGTGGTTTGTGAGAAGTTAACTGTCAAGTTAAGACGTGGGTCTGCTGACTCGTAGCCTCATGCACCGCGGGAGTGGGTGCCAGTGGTGTGTGTATGTGGGGAATATCCTCGGGTGGAATCCAGGTGGAAAAAAACACGGCTTTTCAGAGACTGGATGTGCAGGATGGCCGGTGTGTGGGAGGGAGTGTCGCTGAGGAGGGACTTCCTATCAACTCTAGCCATTCCAGCGACCTGCTTCTTCTGGCTGCTGCCCCTTCCTTGTAAGTTGCACTCATTAACTTTAGTCTGAAGCTTCAGAGGGAAGGATTCACTGAAGGCCTGGGAGGAATGGAGTTGGTCATTAAGCAGGTCTCCAGGCGGCCCTGCAGGCCTTTGGAACAAGTCGCCATCCAGGTGGGAGGATCATATTGCACCTGAGCCCTGTCATCAGTTGCCCTGTGTAATAGCAGTTCATGACAAGTAGGTTAAAGGTCATCCTTAGGCAAGGTAAGTGAAATCCAGGTTTCCTGGCAGAGGACCAGAGTATTATAGTGTTAGAGCAGGGAGGAGCTCTGGATGTCTTGCTGCATATACCACTGGGTGTAGCAAGGTGAGCAAGTTCACAGTGTAGAGCAGATGGAATTAATTTCCTAGGGAAATTTCAACAGTTACCTTGGTGCAGAATTGGACAAGTTTCCAGACAAGATGCATTTATCTTCTCTCAGATTATTCCATTTTCCTTTAACAGCCGCATCCAGGCGTTTGCCAAGGTTTGTCCATTCGATTGTGCAGACATATCTGACATCGGGCCTGTTTCCTTTCCCTTTCCTCTATGTTTGTCACTGTGGATGGTACTTCTCACCTAGAATTGCTGTGACCTCTTAACTAGTTTCCCAGCTTTCCTCCTACACATTGCAGCCCAAGCAAACACCCACAAGGCTATGATCTTATCGCTCCCGTTTTCGTGGCATTGCTGATTGCAGAATTAATAATAACTGTTGTAACAGCGAATACATTTCATGCTTTCTAATGTTCCAAGCACTGTTTAAGTCTTTGCAGGTACTGAATCCTCACATCATCCCTAATGTAAGGTGCTATGATTATACTTTTTCTTTTTAACTTGTGTGTATGAAAATGAATCTATAGAAAGGTTAAGTTGCTTGTTCAAGATTTGAACTGGAGTCAGAACTCAGCTGTCTTGCTCTAGTCCTGTGTCATAAATATGCTTCCATAGCCTCTCCGAGGGAAGGCAAATATTGCTCGCAGGTTATCCTGAACTAGTTTGGTCTTTTTTAAAAAATGTTATTTTTATTATTATCATTATATATGAAATAATTTGGTCTTAACTCATATATTTCCAGCTTTATCTCCCATAATTTATGCACACTGCTCCTGTCCTCTAGCCACCCATACTCCCTACCCTATGGGCCTGTGCTTTTTTGCTTTGTAGGGGCCACTTTTCTCTTGTGGGGGGTGGGGGACCGGGCGGTTTGAGTGGTATTTAAACAGTTCCTATCCCTACTAACCATTCTATATGTCTTATTTCCACCTGCTCTGGGGATGAAGACAGTCATGGTACACTGATGTAAATTAGCAAGCTTTCACCAGTTTGGAGGATCATAAGATTCCCAAAGGTGTGCCATTGAGCCTCAGCAGACAGGATGGAGGGCCACTGCCCCTAGCCATTTTGATCTCCATCTATTAAAGTGTGGAGGCCCTAGTGGCTCAGGCCACACACCAGCTCCTTCCCAGAACCCTTACTGGCCTTTAGCATCGTCCAGCAGGATTCGCTGCCTGGCCCACTTTGCTAAAGGCTCATTGGTTTTCCAGGTTGACGCCCATCCCTACCTCCCTCCTGCAAGAGAATTCCTTCTGAGCTTTAGTTGGTGAATCTTTTCTTATGAACACCCATCGATTTGGGGTCGTTGTGTTTTCATTTGTCTCAAGCTATGTTTTGATTTTGTCCTTGATCTCGTTGTTAACTCATTCTTTAGTATAAATGTTATTTAGCCTCCATGTGTTGGTGTGTTTTTCAGGTTTTTTTCTTGTAATTGAGTTCTAGTTTCATACCACAATGGTATGAAACTAGATGCTTGATATACTTTCAAATTATATTTACTGATATGTCCCAATATATCCACCACAGACCCGGTTTTCTACCTATTGTCCTGGCGAAAATTTTTACAACTGCCACTCTCCAAAGTGTGCCAGCTGGAATGGTAAATTATAGGGTGACCCTATATATATAGCTACAGGCACGCAGGCAGCTTCTGACTTATCTAATGATGTGTCAGAGAGTCCCGAGGCCACGGGGTACGAGCATAGGCCATGGGCTCCGCTGTCAGATCACTGGCTTCATGCCCACGTTCGGCCTTCATTAGTTGTGTGACCGTCGGTGAGTTTTATAAACTCTCTTATTTATGGAGGTATCATTTATATGAACTTTATTGGCATATCATTTACAAATAATAAAACCCACTTATTTTAAGTACAATTCAGCGATTTTTAGTAAATGTATGCAGTTACGCAACCTTCGCCATCATCTCATTTTAGAACGTTTGTGTTGCTCCCAAAGGAAACCTCTTGCTTGTTTGCAGTCACCTTGTTCCCACTCCCAGCCACCAATCTACCTCCCGTCTCTACCTTTTCTCAAAAGGTTTGCCTTTCCCAGGTATTTCTCAGAACTCCTTTAAGCCTTTGTTTCTTTGAAAAATTGGTGTATCTCCTGTTATCATTGTGGATTAAGTGGGCTAACCCATGTGAAGCATTCGGCGCAGTGTGGTATTTAGTCAGCTACCTCTCATTAACGTTCTACCCAGCCATCTGCAATCCTAAGAGACGAAACCTACCCTGCTTTCTTTGAGAGATGGAAACGATTAAATCAGACTTCGCTGTCCCCACACAGTCTTGGTACACACTGCCCAGTGGCAGCTGTAGCGTTGGCTCTTGCCATTAGAACTGGTTCTCTCTGGTGAGAAATGCTTACTTTTCATTCCATCTGAGTCTGTTGCTTGCCAGAGTAGCTGGCGTTGGACAGCTTCCACAGCCATAGGCTGGGAAGGCTTCCTGTCCCCCTGAGGAATAGAAATGAGCTCTTCTGTGAAAAGCAAAGAAAATCCAGTGCACAGTCCAGGGTGTGCTTACAGGATTAGAGAAATGGATTCATCAAGGCTCTCTGGAAGTTAGTGATGTAAATGTGGATAAACACCATAAATTGAAGAGAAAGAATGAGGTCAGTTGAGGGGTAGGTAGGGGGTTGGGGGCCCACTAGGGATTGCTTATCCGTGGGAACCGCAACGTCAAATGCAAACATTGTGACATTTGGCTATTTCTCATGTATACAGATGTTAGCTCTTACAGAATTTATTATGCTTAGGATAAATACATGTACCATTATTGGCAGTTCTGTTCCTCAACATATGTTAACCCTGTGGATGCAAGTGAAACGAAATTGAACAGTTTTCTTTCAGGCATTTGAATAACCATTGCTAAGAAATACAGAAGCTTGCCTGGCCAGTGTGACTCAGTGACTGTGTCGACCTATGAACCAGGCGGTCATGATTCAATTCCCAGTCAGGACACACGCCTGGGTTGTGGGCTCAATCCCCAGTGTTGGGCATGCAGGAGGCAGCCGATCAATGATTCTCTCTCATCATTGACATTTCTATCTCTCCTTCTCCCTTCCCTTCCTCTCAGAAATCAAGAAAAATATATCAAAAAAAGAAGGAAGGAAGGAAGGAAGGAAGGAAGGAAGGTAGCAGCTTGATGTATTAGACCAGTTAGCCAGAATACCAGGGCATCTCAAAAATCAGTGATTTTAGTATTAAGTGGCCGAACCACTCCGCCGCCGCCCCCCTCCCACCCCCCACCCCGGTCTTCATTTATAAAGTGGAGATAATACCATGCTGACTTGGCAGGATTATTGTGGCTATTAATCATTAAGCACAGTGCCCACTTAGAGTAGGTACTCTGTAGATACTCGTTTTTCTAAAAACATGCATTATGTTGCAGTTCTGAATCCTGAGTTCTTCAATCTGGAAAAAGAGCGTCCTACTGACCTTATTAATGAAAGTGATGTGTAATAAAAACTAAGTACTTATTATGGGATGAACTTTAGGCGGGTCATTTAATCTTCATAGTCATTTCCCTTAGGTAGGAACTCTCATTAGACGCACTGGGCCGCTGAGAAGACCAAGACCAGTCGGTGGGAGAGCTTAGGCCCTATGCTGGCTGTGCCTCCGAGCCCCTGCCGTCAGCACCAGGCTGTATGTAGGTTCTGGCTACAATTTTCTGTATTTTCATGACTCTTTGGAACAACATAAAGAAAGACAGCACAGCCCAGCTCCGTTGAAAGTGATAATATTCATCCTTTCCCCATTCCCAGCTTTCCTTGGTCCTTATCTGAAACCTCCAGAAGCAGCATCTAAAAAGTACCTCTTGTGGTAGTTGGAGGCCCATTGGACAAACACGGGGCTGAGGGACTCAGGGGAGCATCGCAGTGGGAGGTCCATCCTGGGTGGTCTGGGGCAGAAGCACTGGCTTGAGGACCGGAAGGAACAGGTTTCCATCCAGGCTTTGCCACCAACAGTGTTGTTGAGTGACGCTTGGCAAGTCACTGCCATCTTTTACTGAAGGGCCTAAGGCCCCTTGTGGCTGTAATATTATGTGTGATGGGGCTTGTTTACCTTAAGCGTTAGCGTGTGGTCTGCAACAGTGGTTTGGACAGAGCAGAGCTAAAGAAGGAGACATTGTGGGCAGTAGGAGGGGCCGGTGTCACCCTTGTTCTGTCCCAAGTACGAGCTGTAGGGCTCAGGCACATGATTTAGCCTCACTTCAGGTCTTTGTGTAAAGATGGAGGCAACACCAGTGTTTCTATCTATGTGGCAGGCAGGGCTGTGTTACAGAGCACATGAGATCATGAATGTAAGTCCGGAAACGGCACCGTGCTGAGAGAAACAATCACTAGCGTCACTGAAATAACGTAGAGCAGGTCCAAGTGTTTGGAAAACTTCAAATCCGAAGTACATAGCTGCTGCAGTGACTGCTGACAGGTCACCACAGGAAGCACATTGCAAGCCAGAAAGCCAGCCTGAGCTTGATTTCTTCTCAAGGTGAAGGACAAAGTGGGTCCCAGCGAGATTATAATTTTTTTTTTTTCTGAATTACTTAGTGGAAGGAGGCAGCACTTTCTATGAAAGTGTGTGTGGAGTGGTAGATGTCTCTATGTAAACTTAAATATACTTCTATTTAATGTTCATTGACACGGTCCATTATCTCTCACTGCGCTTCCTTGGCCACGCATTTTAGCAGTGCTTATATATTTCTGTACTATTGTGATGAAATTACACATAATCCTATTTCCCTGTAAATGTTCATATCTTATCAGCACTATTCTGTCAGTCTACTTTTCACTTTTTAAATAATATGTTTTAGAGAGAGTGGAAAGGAAGGAGAGAGAGAAAAATCGATGTGACAGAGACACATCGATTGGTTGCCTCCTGCACACGCCCTGACTGGGGTTGGGAATCAAACCTGCAAGCCTTCAGTGTAGGTGCCCTTGACAGGGAAATTGAACCACTGAGCCACACTGGCCAGGGTGGGAGTTCTTTTTTTCTTAACTGTAATGTGAGTCTTTTTTTAGAAAAAAAATGTTTTTTTATAATTTAAAATATTTTAAATTATAGTTGGCATACAATATTATATTAGTTGCAGGTGTACAGCATGGTGATTAGATATTTATATAACTTACAAAGTGATCACCTTGAGAAGGCTAGTATCCACCTGACATCGTACATCAGTATTACAATACTGTTGACTATTAGCAATACTGTTGTTCTTTTAGCAAGAAAGGAGTGGGTGTCTTCTTCTGGTAACTGTATCGCACACTAAATACTGACCGATGCTCTGCCACAGAATACCTCTTTTACTATGTGAAGTGTAGGAAGTTAAATGTTCTATAAATGGAGCATTAGACAAGTATACAGTGTGTTGTTTTCCAGTGTGATTGAAAAAATGGAGCATTCTTCATTGTGGTTTAAAACCTTTTGAGTAAACTCATTTGTATTAATTTATTGAAATGTTCGCAAGCTTAGAAACATAACTGCAACAAATGTTATAGAGCAGCGGTTCTCAACCTGTGGGTCGAGACCCCTTTGGGAGTTGAACGACCCTTTCACAGGGGTCGCCTGAGACCATCGGAAAACACATAGATAATTACAGATTGTTTTTTGTGATTAATCACTATGCTTTAATTATGTTCAATTTGTAACAATGAAAATACATCCTGCATATCAGATATTTACATGACGATTCCTAACAGTAGCAAAATTACAGTTATGAAGTAGCAAGGAAAATAATTTTATGGTTGGGGGTCACCGCCACATGAGGAACTGTATTAAAGGGTCGCGGCATTAGGAAGGTTGAGAACCACTGTTATAGAGAGTTTATATCTCTACTTGTAAGGAGCTCACTCAATAGCAAAACTTTGCCCAAATTAAGCTAAGATTTGTACTTTTTTTCTGTCAAATTGTACAGTGGTACCCAATCCTGGTGAGGGGATCCTTTACTACTGGGGAGAGTATAAATTGATATAAATTTTCTTAAAAATTTATAAAAAGTATAAAGAACCTTTAAATGTTAATATAATTTATCTCTAAGGAAGCTTTCCTAATGAGAAGGTTAGAATTATGGACCAATTTGGTCCGTATGAAATAATAGATTATTCCAGCAGCATTTATATTTGTTAAAATATTTGGAAACAGAAATAATTTAAAAGAATAACTAAGTTAGGTGTGATCTCTCCATAGCTTCAATATAATGTTGTTAAAAATAAGGTGTTTATACCATTATTACCATTTTTGTAACACAGAGAAATATTTATTTACTTAGAAGAAATGTGTCACATATTGCCAATAGCTATTTGTGGATTATGGGGGTCACATGCCATTTTTATTCATTCTTTTTTGGCATTTCCCAATTTTCCCATAATGAATATGAATTATTTCTACAATGCTAAAAAAATTCACTGTATTTTTTTAAAAGACAAAATAAAAATGTGAGTGTGTGTGCTGAGATCCTTTTCTTAAAAGAAATAATGGGTGAAAAAAAGTGTTTTGACCCACGACATTGGGTGGGGCCATCCTGCACTCAAAAAGAACTTTCTATTGCTAGACTAGGAAAGGTGTTACCGAGTATCTTGTTCCTGTGAGGTCTGGCTTTCTCAGTCCTGCCTCGAAGGGAGTGTTTAAAGGAAGTCGTCACAATAGCTCATTCTTCGGTGTTCGCGTCAATCACACCATTCTATTTTCCTCTTCCTGGAGGGCTTCTGTTTTCTTTTCTGTGAGATGTATGGGACTGAGGTCACTGGGGCTGTGGTGCCACTCACGAGGGGCCAGGAGCCAGTTTAAGGAAACGGTTTGTCTTAATTTATCCAGATAGCCAAAGCTAACTCATGTCAGGTTGGGGAGATAATGATCTCAAGACATAATTCCCCCTTTTGCGCAGTCCGTGTGGAAAACGGGGCCCCCAGTATTCCTGAACAAGGGGCTAATTGTCTTCCTTCCGACGGTGATGAAAACACATGTGGGTCTAAATGCGCTATGTGTACATCCTCGCTACCTTTCCATGTGTGTGAGTGTGAGGGGCGGGGCAGGAGGGAGAGATTCCTCCCGAGATCTGAGGTCTGTCCTTCCATTGGGGCATCCATGGCACAGCACTAGGGGGTTCAGGTCTATTAGTTTGTCATTTGATGACAGGAAACCCTTCGTATAAAGCCACCTACTTCTGGAGCTGGAAAATCCTTATGAATTTAGTTTCAATTTGCCCTTCCATTCCTTGCCAGGTACTTGCACATGTGCCTGTAATTCCTAAACTAGGTTATTCACCCCCTGGGTTATGCTGCCTAGCTAGGAGACCCTTGAATAAGCCTCATGATATCTGGAAAGATTCACCATGCTTACTTATCCCCTTGACTTCCCATGCGTTTCCAGCACGGCGTTGAAGAGGATGGCTTCACTAATGCATAATTACCCAATAACATTATGTTAGCACATGGAAGCTGAGTGGCTCTAAAGCAGTGGTTCTCAACCTTCTGGCCCTTTAAATACAGCTCCTCATGTTGTGACCCCCAACCATAAAATTATTTTCGTTGCTATTTCATCACTGTAATGTTGCTACTGTTATGAATCGTCATGTAAATATCTGATATGCAGGATGGTCTTAGGCGACCCCTGTGAAAGGGTCGGGTCGTTCGACTGCCAAAGGGGTTGCGACCCACAGGTTGAGAACCGCTGCTCTAAAGGCTTTCTTTCTGTTTGTTTGCCTTTGCCTTGACATTTAAGGGCCACTGATTTAATCTTAAAATTAGAACCTTTAGACAAGGTGATGGTTAGGAACTTCAAGTTGCCATTGTACCGACAGTGAAAATGTGTAGCGGTCAACTCCGGCCCAGTCCCCTCGCAGATAAGAGTTCTTGGACTTTGGAATCTAGAAACTTTTTTTTTCTTTTCTGAATAACAGGGACTAATATGATCTGAAGCTGATGTTTCTTCCCCTTTATGCACAAGTCCTTTATATAAAAAAGAAGCAGTGTTGACAAATTCTGTCTTAGAATTGATAGAAGAGTGTGTTGGGTTCATTCGGCCCCGTGGAATCTAAAACAGTAACTGGTCCCCTGAATGCTAGCTGCCTATACGACAGCCCCTACTTGGATGTTTAATAAGCATCTCAAACGCAAGGTGTTACTCTTGGTTACCCCACAGCCCACAGATGACCTCCCCCCCACGTTTTTTTCTTTCTTACACAAAGGAGCTCCCCGTTTGCCAGGTTTTTCAAGCAGAGGTTCTGGACTTACCCTCAGTTCTTTGCTTTCCCTTTCCCTTCGCCAGTCTGTCCTCACCACAATTGTTGTTGACATGACTTCTAAAATGTTTCCCTAAGTCACCGACTTCTCCCCATCACTGTTGTTACCGCCCCGTTCCAATCACGGTCTTCTCTTATCTGGACGATTGCACTGTCTTCTAAACCACTTTCTTACTCTCTTAGGATCTCGTTTCTACCAAGCAGCGAGTCATCCTTCTAAACCCACACCCTGTTTAAAGTCATTCCTTGATTTTTCATAGCAGTTAGAACGAAAGAGTTAACCCCTTACACTGGTTTACAAATCCCTTGGGGGCCCAGTCCCACCATCTCTGCGGCCTCAACTCCCACCACTCTCTGGGTGCCACAATTCTCCAGAGCCCTGGACTTTCTGCTCTCTGAGCATTTCAATCCATCAACCTGAGGGCCTTCCCCTACTAGGAATGGTCTTTCCTCATCCTCCCACGAATGGCTCCTTCTAATATTTCGGACAAGAGGTTCTGATAAAGGTGATCCCTCATGGAGACCTTCCCTGACCACCTCATTATTTAGAACCCCTCTCCTCCGAATCCGGCTTCATCTGTCACACACCCCTGCTAGGCGCCTGTTTACATTAGCTGAATACTGTTTGTAGCTAACACCACCACCCATGCTCCTGCCGAATTTAAGACCCATGGGAGCAGGGTCCTCATCTGCTTTTTCATCATCGTGTCACCAAGATGACAGGAAGGGACTCGATAAATGGTGTGGCATGAACCCAGCCTCAGCTGTTGTTCATATGCTGTGCAATCCAGCTATCTCGCAACTTGGGAATCAATAGGTTGTTTCTGCCTGTTCTGTTTCTACAGCAGACCGGACTGTACGAGTATAAAGTCTTTGGTGTTCTGGAGGATTGCCCGCCGGCTCTGCTCGCGGATGTCTATATGGACTTAGACTACAGAAAACAGTGGGACCAATATGTTAAAGGTGAGTAACACCCACTGTTTTGTAAAAAGTCAATTAGAAAGTAGAATCTATTGTTATTTATCCTACCTAGCAGGATAAATTTCTAACAGGTTTAATTTCTTTTTAAAAAAATGTATTTTATTGATTTTTTACAGAGAGGAAGGGAGAGGAATAGAGAGTTAGAAACATCGATGAGAGAAAAACATCAATCAGCTGCCTCCTGCACACCCCCTACTGGGGATGTGCCTGCAACCAAGGTACATGCCCTTGACCGGAATCGAACCTGGGACCCTTCAGTCCCCAGGCTGATGCTCTATCCAGTGAGCCAAACCGTCTAGGGCAGGTTTAATTTCTACTCTGTGATGTTTCATTTTAAAGTTTGGCATCAAAGTCTTAAGTGCTGGGCTGAAATGTGCCTTTGCTATTCCTAGGACTTGCTCTTTGCATACTTTCTGATCCACTCCTCAGTTTGCTCAGAGGGCTGCTCTGTTCTCTCTGTAAGTTGGTTGCCATCTGTATACCTACGTATCATGGAAGGCTTCTTGGAGGAGGTGGTGCCCGAGCTTTATTTTGGAAGTTGAACACAAGAATACTATATGTGAGGAAGTTCGGGTAAGGGCATGAGTGGTGCAAGGGCATTCCAGGCCCAGAGAACAGCATGAGTCAAGTCAGGAAAGTGTGAGACAGCATGATATGTACAAATGGAGAGTAATTGGGCAGCAGAATCTGGAGTTAGGGTGGGAAGAGGGTTCAGATCCCCAAGGCCTAGGCTGGCTGCCAGTCTGCAGTCCTTAGATTGTACCCTATGGGTGATGGAGAGTTATGAAAGGCATTAAATGGGATCCCGCTGCCACAGAGCTGGGAGAGACCTCTGCCACCTTGGTCACAGTGGCATAGAACTACGGAGTGGCCAAGGGGCGCACAGACTCTGAAAGACCTCGTAGTCAGGTCTCCTGGTTGCAGATAACAAACATGCTAACGAATGCCCGTGTAAGAAAGGGAAAAGTTTATTGGTGCGTGGCATTGAAAACTCCACAGGTGGGTGTCTGGCTTCCAGGAGAACTGCATCCAACACTTGAATCATTTCTCCATCTTTTGACTCCGTTTTTCTGCCCGAATCCTCAGGCAGATTCCCATGTCATGCAAAGGTGCCACCAGAAGATCCAGGCTCAGAGTAACCATATGATTAACCCCAGAGGAACAGGAACGAGAATCCCACTTCCTGACGCTGGCTGGCAGCCAGAGCCCAGGGTTGGCTCTCGTTGGCTCAGCATGGACCACATGCTTATTCCCTGTGGACCTTTCTCATGGCTTTGGGTCACTTACTGTTTCCAGATACGCTTCATATCTAGGGGGAATTGTGATGCTCGCCCATCCAAGGGACAAACTGTTCTCTCGGTCCCAGGCTCCCTAGCAGCCATCCCAGTCATGTGACTGAAGTGGCCGATAAGGCGCACACGTGTCTTCAGTTTGAGAGAGAGCAACGCGAGGAGGCAGGCGGCACGCAGAACCCATTTTCCGGTGATAGTCCCAGCAGCGGCATCCTGACTTTGGGGCAGACAGTTGCAGGGCTTCTGACATTCGGTTCTCACGCCATGGTGTCCGGTCCACCCGGCTGGCTTCTCTGGAACAATCCTGAGGTCTAACCCTAACTCTGGTCCTCCCGGATATTCCGGGAGCTCCCTGAGAGCCTTTACTAAACCACCTTCCGGCTTTAACCTGCTCGAGCGGCAAGCTGAGGCCCTGGCCAGATGCACCTCCCCGAACTTACCCCCGGGGCCATGTCTTGCCACTTTCCCAGCCCTGGGATGAATGCTGGGCCAGCTCTGCTGAAGCCACATCGTCGAGAAGGAGGGGAAGGCGATGCCCCGAAGGAGCATTGAGATGCCAGTCCACGAACGGGGAGTCAACGCCGAGCATGGGAAAGCAACAGGTGTCCACCTCTTCCCTTCCTTTCAGGGCTGCCTTCAGTCCCTGTGGCACCAGTGGGAGGGCAAGCGCTTCATTAGTTTTTCTTTTCAAAAACTGAGTTAAGTAGTAAGTTTTCCCCTCATCTGCTTCTCAAGGGGCCCCTGGGTTACTTCAGCAGCCTTGGCTTGGCTTCCTCCGTAAATGTCAGGGAGATGTCTGCAGTCCAGCTGGGGTTAGAGGGGACACATATCATCGAATTCCTTTGCTACCTCCCTCCAGGAGCGGCCGCTGTCTGCACACCAGAGCATGATGGGATCGGAAGGAGATCGGGTCACTGCAGCTGTGGTATAGTGCACAGGAACATGGGAGAGGAGCAAGACGCTTCGCCCCAGTTATGCCACTTCCTCTTTGTCGGGGAAGGACACTGCCTTCTCCAGAACCGTTATTTCCCAGCGAAATGTGCTGGACTAGGCGACTCAGTCCTGAGCCAGTGGTCATGTCTTAAAATCGAGGGAAGAAAAGGTCTTCAAAGCAAAATTGTTGGTACTCTAGTGACATCTGGTGGTCACCCTGATCTTGAAACTTGAAGGTTTATTCTTGCCTGCGGGATAGTGATTCATTGCAGCCTACCTGGGAATCTTGTTTTTGCTCTGAGATAGACACGTTTTGTTGGGTTCTCTGATGTTGACTCTGCTTTCATATCTGCTGGACTGAGCCCCTCGGCAGCAAGCTTTCAGCGGTAATGAACAGGCCTGACTTTTTTAGAATTCTGTGCTGTACGCATTCATGGTTTGTTGTGTTCTACGAGGTCATCCTACGTAGGCTTTGTGTTAATTGAAACCGAAGAGGCTTCCAGATGCATTAACTTCTTTTGTTCTCCTCAGAACTCTATGAAAAGGAATGCAACGGCAAGACTGTGGTCTACTGGGAAGTGAAGTACCCTTTTCCCATGTCCAACAGGGATGTATCCTTTCCCAGGTATGTCCAGCAAGTGTGGACAGCGTTGTCTTTGATCCTTGCGGAAGCATCTGCTAAAGCTGTTTTTGCACCTTGTGCAGCTTGTGGAGACTTCAGAGTGGGATTTCTGGGCCTGACTATGTGGAGCGTCTGTAACTCTGGTCACTGGAGGGCAGCCTCTACTTTCCTGAGACGTTTTCTAGGGCTTGAAGTTGTTGGGCCACAGAACTGGGGACTTGGAAAGACCTTTTAATCAAGCTTAACACACTCCCCAGTCTAGAGAGAGGTAAAATGACAGCGGGATCCATGCAGGCGATTGGCGGCAGAGTGGGGACGAGAGCCCCCACAATTCCAGCTCTCCTCAGATCTCATGTTTGATGGACCCCACAGTGGTCCCTCCATCACTCTTGGCTCTGGACACTGCATGTCTGCTTCTTCCCCTCAATTTCCTTATGTATCTTATGATGCAGCTGAATGGAATGTGGGGAGTTTGAGCTGCCACTCCGAGGTTCTAAGAAGCCCACTTAGGACTTGCCTGGGAGAGTAGGATGGGAATTTGCTGGGAGAGCAGTACGGGGGTAGGATGACTGACAGGCAAGCTTTCTCTTTAATCACAGCAGCTGAGCACTTCACACACTGAATTTCCAGATAAGATCCTCGGAGCAAAGGGGCTCGTGGATTAAAACATAACCTTGGAAACCACTGAGTTAGGTGATCACTGGATCTTTTCTAGCCCTGACATTCTATAAGTCTGTTGGTTCCTAAATAATCATTCTCTAAAAAGAGAGGGAGTGTGTGGGTATGTTCTGTGTGTTTGGGCTGTACGTGTTTTTGTGTCTACCTGGCCCCTGACTAGATTTTAAACTCCATAAGGGTTTATTTTTTGCCACAGTTCTCATACCCTGCTAGATAGCTTACATTACATATGGCATGCATTTCAACAAATTGTGGATTACTTAACCCCTTAGATTTAATGTGGTTTTCTCTAATCCTGCCGACAAGGGTGCAGAACGGGCATCATCAGCCCCATTTCACAGTGAGGGAAACTGAGGCAAAGAGAAGTTCAGAACTTGACTCAGGTTCACAGAGCTGGTGGGTGGAAAAGGCAGGTTTGGGACCAGGTCCAGCTGTCTCCAGAGAAGGTGATCTTGACCAGGCCTTGGTCCTCCTCTCTGACCTCACAGGGACACTGCTGGGTAGGTATTCACAGGGGTGAATACTCAGGACTCCTTAAACTTTTATTTCATTGGCTTTCCAGTGCCACACGATCCCACGAGTTGTTGTTGTTTTTAGGCTTTCTATATGCATATTTGTCTCTCTAGTAAGGGTTGTTAAAATTTTGAAAACAGAATAGTGCAGTGGTGAAGAACATTCATTTTGGAGAGAAAGATCCCAGGTTGTGTATGCAGCCATCCTCTGGTTTGCTGTGTGACCTTGTGTGACCTTGGAAAAGGCCTTTTGGGTCCCTGGGCCTCAGTGAACTGGTGGTTCGCCAGTCATAGGCGCTGGGGTATGCTGGACCTCCCAACCCTTCAAAGACCTCCGCCAAATTTTAATCAATATGTGTATCAAGTTAATTTTCCCTCAGTGGTGTGTCAGGTGACATCTCTCATGTGAGCTGAGTAAGTTGTGGGAGAGAGTGGAGCAATTGCTGTGAAGTGGAAGAGAAGTGACCCGGAGCCAAAAGCAACGTAACTTCTTCCTTAAAACATCTGAGAACTTTACTCCCCGTGACGTAGAGACCGAGGGCAATAGACCGTCCTGCAGGATGCCTGAGTGATGAGTGGAACAACTGTGAATGCTTTTGAGACTCTGAGGAGCATGGGGCTGTGGTTGTTGCTATTACAGTAAGTGTAACTGTGTTATACTTTAGAGTTATTTTTTTTTATTGTCTTAGGCTTTTAATTACTTTTAGTATTAAATCTAAAATTCTGTCCTTTGAAAGTATATAGGCAAAGGATTGAGCCCGTCCACCTATGAAAGTCTAAATAGGTTTTGAAGCCAGATCTGGGTTCCGATTCAGGTTTCATCACTTGAGCTGGGCAGGGGACCTTGGGCATGTTTCTTTACCTCTCTGGTATAATGTTGTCACCTGTAAGACCGGGACACTTATACTGAACTTATGGTGATTTGTCAGGATCAAAATAGATGCTATAGGGAAAGCACATGGTAAGGGCTCCTTAAGTGGTGACTTCTCATTCTTAGGATTTAGTGATCTTCCCTGGAAGAGTGATATCGGCATAGTGATTGTTCTGTGTTTATTGTGATGAAATTAACTGTCATTCTTGGTGAACCAGTGCTGACTCAGAGTTAAATACTCAGGAAGTCAGTGCCTTCCTACGAGCACCTACATTGCTTGCCTGTCCGCTGTGCACAGAGGTCAGTACTTAGAGCTTTGGGGGAAGTCAGGACAAAACAGAATGACTTGGAATGTTTGTCGAGTGCTTGTTCTGGTCCAGTCCTCCTGTAATGCCCCCACCAAGCTTGCCTGCTGGGTGATGGTCCCCCCTTTTCCCACATAGAGAAACTGCGTCTCAGAAAAGTTGAGTAAATAAGCCAGGATTACACAGCTGACAAACAATCAATCCTCCGCTATCTCCCAGTGCCTTCTTAGAGAAAGGAGTGGTTTCCCCGCACAATTCAAAGCAGCAAGGAATGGTTGACAGGTAGGGCAATGCATGTTCTCAAGTGATACACCAGGTGGTACAGGCACAATCTTGCAGTGCAGGTAAGGAGATGGGGCAGGTGGGTGAAGTAACAGTTCAAGGGAGACAATGGGGGAACAGAACCCCCTCCTTTGGCTTCTGGCTTGGGGTGCTTTCCTTCTGCCCATCTGAGATGCTGGTGTGATGTCACGCCTTGACTGGCACTGCAGTATGTCTACATCCGTCAGCGGCGAGAGCTGGACGTGGAAGGACGGAAGATCTACGTGGTCCTGGCCCAGAGCACCTCCGTGCCACAGTTTGCTGAGAGGTCGGGCGTGATCCGGGTGAAGGGGTACAAGCAGAGCCTGGCGATTGAGAGCGATGGCAAGAAGGGGAGCAAAGGTAAAGCCGGGTGCATGCCAGCACACCGGCCAGGGCCGCCCAGGCAAAGGGCACGCTGATCGTGAGGCATGTAAATGCATGATCCTTGTTCCCAGAGGCCAGAGAACGAGCAGGGGTGCAAGACAAACATGGGGAGAGATTCAGTTCATCCCAGAAACTTGGCTAGAGTGCAAGGTGGATGCTTAAATCTGACCCAATCCATTCTTTACTGACTGTTGTCCAGATGGAATAGAACATCAAAGTCCACCAGAGGGCTCAGAATTGACTCCAGGTGGGTCCTGGGGGGCTAGGGGCAAAGAGCCCGTAGGAATGTTTCGGGGGACATGGCTCCTTCTCAGCAAAAACCCAGAGTCTCAGGGCCTGCCCACCTTGAATTCAAACCACGAGAAGAGCTGGGGCAGAGCGTGGGCCACCTGGCCACCTGCCCTACTGGCATGAGAAGGCCTGGAACCGGAGGCAAAATCCAAGCCATAGTTCTGACGCCTGTTAGATCTGTCACCTTGACAAGTCAACCCACACTTCTTCGTCTCCATTTTACTCTTACACACTGGGGTTTAATGTCACCAACTCCTTACCATAGTTAGGTTAACAAATGGAGAAATAATGAGACTTTATCCAGGTGTCTGGCACTTGCCAGGTACTTAAGAAATAGCAGCCAAATCTACCTTGACTATGTTTTCACAAATGTTTACATATAAATGCCCTGGAAGACAAGGCAGAGGAGAGAATCCACCTGACCTAGTGTCCCCTCCCCCCTCTCCTTCTGGGTCTGAATCTGAAGGGGGCGGTTCGCAGGGTTGGTGGCTGTACCTTTCTAACCCGTTTTCTCCTGCTGACCCGTGCTTTCTCTCCCCCTCTAGTGTTCATGCATTACTTCGATAACCCAGGTGGCCAAATTCCGTCCTGGCTCATTAACTGGGCCGCCAAGGTGAGATCCCAGGAGGCAGAGGGGGGAAGTGTGTTTGACAAATGTTGACTTAGCCCTTGGGGGCTGTCAGGCCGAAGAGACACGCTGTCTCGGGCCTAATGAGGGTCTTTTATGAAGCAGCGTGGTTGAGTGACCACGGTTAGGACCGGGGTTGCCAACACCCAGGATGAAGCTGGGGCAAAAGACAAAGAATCCTCAGCTGGAATGCCAGCCCCTCCCTGCTAGCGCCCCGAGACCCCGCCAGGATCACTCTCTGGAACCTCGGACAATAGGCTGCTCCTCAGGCGGACAATGGTGCCTTTGGACCCTGTGTCTGCTTATGGAGGAGCTGGGCTGGCTGGGGAGATAGCCTGAGCCTCGGGTTTTGTTTCTATTGTTTTGCCCTGTTGCCCTGTGAGGAGAGGGAACCACAATGGTCGCCCCGATCACCAGAGACTACCTAGGCGCCTGGTTTCACCGGGACCGTTCAGCCTGCTGTGTACCTGTCCTACTCACTGGCTGGAGGGCTCAGCAGATCCACTGGGAGCGTGACAAAGCTCAGAGGCTTTGGGTCAAACCCAGGTGCCTTTGAATCCAGGCCCTGCGCTGTGTAATTGATGGAAGCCATCGAGTTTTTCCCCTTTTAAAAGGGACTGGATATTACCTACTGCGTAGAGTGGGAGTAGAGAAGACAATGTTTGTGGAAAGTCTTGCCAATGGTCAACACTCACTAAGCAATAGTATGTATATCCAGCCTCACGCCCCCAAATCCTTACCCGTCTCTAATTCTGCAAAGCGAGTCCTTTCACTTCCTCAGGGGAGTTGAATAACCCAGACCCATCCCATGCCCGTGTTTTCTTTTTCTTTTCAAGAAACGGTGTCTCAGAAATGTCTTGGCTTTTCATTAGCAAATGCCAAAGTATAAGGCAGTGCCTTGCAACAGTGGCCTCTGTGGTCTAGTCTCACCTGCGCCCTGGATCTTACCTTTCGCCATCCTCTGTGGCAACTTGAAACCCGGTCCAGACCCTATTGTCTTTCATTCTTCCCGGAGTCGCCTTTGTCTACCTGAGCCACACGCCAAGGAATCGGGAGTGACTGCTGTGAGAACCTAGACCTGACAGTCTCCTTTGCTTTGCAGAACGGAGTTCCTAACTTCTTGAAAGACTTGGCGAAAGCCTGTCAGAACTACCTCCAGAAAACCTAAGGAAGGGGCTTGGGAAGCTCGTGCCCATGCACCGACGTCTGCGGAAGAGCCACAGCCCACGGACGCTCGGCCTTCCTTTCGCTTTCCCGTCCTCAGAGGCCGGCACACCGTCCAGCTCGGCCCCAGCCTCCCTGTGTGCCTGACGCCTAGCTTCCTTTCCCACTCGCCCTGCCCTGGGCCCCGCTGGCTGCCTCCTTCCACAGTTGAATATGCGTCAGATTAGGGAAACTTCTGCTTGTTTGTTTTTCAAAAGGGAAGTCTTCAGCAGGGAACACAAACACTCCATTGTGCCTTTGGAAGGGGATGGGTGGGTGGAGAAGCCACAACAACAACAAAACACACAAAAGAATGCCCTCTCCAGGCAAGCTGGCTCCTGCCCAGAACTGGATTTCTTGGGACTCCAAGTTGCATTCCCTGCAGAGTCCGCTCACAGTGCGCCAAGACTGGAAGGCTGGGTTGACGTCCCTTTGCCTTAAGTCTGGTGACTTGATTTGGCTGGGACCTGAGGGGATAACCCAATAATTTTCTGCCCTTCTCCACAGCTGGAGGATCACAAGCTGCTTTGATTTGAAAAACACTGTAGGCCTGGCTACGCATATGACTGTGATGTGACAACCATTTTCTCATCACCCATGTCTGGGTGTTTCTCTATCCCATATCCCACTGGGGAGAGGTTGGCCACACCTCACTAGCTCTTCATTTTACTGGCAATGGAGGCATCCGGATGGGTCTGGGGATGCTTTGCACACAGCCCTGTGATAAAGTGTCCTTATAGACAGTACGATGAATTTCCCCTTGGGAAGGTTTAGAGATGTTGACAGGATCATGGTGGATTGGTTGACTCTCTACTTTTTTCTCAGGAATTCTACCCAAGTTGTCTGCCTCTTTCCACCACCCAAAGACTTCTATGTTTTCTCCTGAATTTTGGTAGGGCCAGATATCTATCCTGTGACACAGCCTTGATGATCTCAGAGAAAACGTTTAAGCACTGTGTGTGACGGTGTCAACCTTGATGAACGGGCATAGGCATTCAGGAGGTAAAGCCAGAAGCCAGGGGTTTATGAAAACGGGATATCTCAGACTGTACGTTTTCTCTCTGGGAAGGAAAGTGATTGAATACCAAATAAATACAGAGTGGCTTCTATTTATCCTGTGTGCAGCTTCCTTCCTACCTGGTTCCTTTTGTGAGAATGAATCAGTTGGACTCTTTGGTTTACAAGTCACATCTGACTGAATTCATGGACTTAAACAAACAAAGAATTTTAGGCTCACTTACCTGCAAGGCCAGGTGAAGAATGGCTTCAGGTATGGGTTGATACAGGTGCTCAAATTGATGTTATAATTCAGCTTTCTTCTTCAAGTTATTTTTGATGTTGGGCTGTAATTTGGTGGCTAGATTGCTGCTAACAGCAAAAGGTAGACTTGCATCTTCCCAGGCTCATGCTGAGCCAAAGGAGAGAAAGAGAGGGAGGGAGATAACATTTCTTTTCATTAAACCAACACCATCCCATGATTCCCTTTAAACCATGTGCCTATCCCTACCCCAGTCATTGTCATATGGATAGAATTATGCAACTAAGTGATACTTCATCAATGTATCATTAAAATGTCATCATCATGAGTGTAGCTGGAATTTAATGATAGATAAATTAAGTGCCTTATGTTAAAAAGGTCAAGTTGGAATTTTATGAATAGAGCCACTGAAACACAAGCACTGAGATTTTAGCCTTTGACCAGAGAATCAACATGAAATGGGATGCAAACCACAATTTTAAACAGTGTTTCATACCTGGCTAAGCACTGTGAGAATATTAAGAACATTGAGGTTCTAGGTAAGGCAGTTAGAAAGAAAAGTCACAAAGTTTGCTATAACTAGTAGAGTTTTGGTTCTTTGGCAAATATGCTTGCTAATTTGGAGAAGACAGTCCAATACACCATTGACATGTGAGGTTATGCGGGAAGCTGAGAACCCCTGAGCCAGAAGCACAAAATATATAGAGCTGGTGCTTCGAGGCTCACCAGATTTTCCAGAGTACGCCTCTCCACAGGGTCTGGATGCCCCCTTTGGAATTAGAAAGTCACACATATTTTGTCATTCCCCTAGCACTGTGTTTCACTTGTTTTCCCCGCGTCTGTGGCTCTAGATAGACACTGGTATCTTGTGAATAGAAACAGTTATGTGGCTTTGGTTACTGCCTTCTAGGGTCGGCTACAGAAGGCATTCGGAGGGTCCCTGAGTGAGTGAATACATCATTGAGAGGAGATTGACCAAATGACACCCAGGAGACAAACCCATCCAATATGCAGGTTTCGTTTGATTACATTAAATAATAATTTAATATTTAGTCATTTAATTCAAGTCAAGTTGTTGAAGCAAAATTTTTGGACTGGAACATGTAGTGTTCCCTTGGGCAGGATGTCCCGGATTCTTTGTGCGCCGGAGTTGAAGAATGAATCCACAGACAGAAGGTGGTACGGCAAAGGTGGAGATTTATTGAAGAACAAGTAAAGATTCCCACGTGGGGAGGGGGAAAGAATCTCACAGCACAGACTCCCACGTGGGAAGGGGGAAGAGTCCCACTGCGTTCCTTTTCCCTGTGGCTTATAAAGGCTGCAGATCCTGGTGCCTGGATATCCCCTGTGATTGGTCACTATCCCCTAGTACTGGTTACTGTAGTAACTCTGGGCTCAAAGGTCGAACCTCACATGGGACTTGTGAGGTTTTTCCTCCCCTCCTTATTTTTTTTTTTAATATATTTTATTGATTTTTTACAGAGAGGAAGGGAGAGGGATAGAGAGTTAGAAACATCGATGAGAGAGAAACATTGATGAGCTGCCTCCTGCACACCTCCCACCGGGGACGTGCCTGCAACCAACGTACATCCCCGTGACCGGAATCGAACCTGGGACCCTTGAGTCCGCAGGCCGATGCTCTATCCACTGAGCCAAACCGGTCAGGGCTCCTCCCCTCCTTATTGTTTCCCTATTCCCTTTGGGCTTTCTTCTTCTTCTTCTGCATAAAGGGCTTCTTTCCCTTTATTTTGTAAATATAGACCTTTTGCTTCTTCCCAGCTCTCTCATTCTATGGAAATGTACCTGTTGCAGCTTTTCAGCTCCCCTATTCTATGGAAATATACCTTTTGCTGCTCTGCAGCCCTGTGCTGCTTCCATGGTCCTCTTAATTTCCAGACTTTCTAAAATTTCTTAAATCTGTTCTTTTCACCCCTAAAAATTCCTGTTATAATATCTCCCCCCTTCCCCCCCCAAAAAAAAACCCCACATCATTTTTGGGTGTTCTAGATTCCTATGGGCCCTGCCTTTAAAGTACTAAGGTCCCTTCTTTGTGAAGGGCTGTCTTTGCTGGTGTGTCTACAGGTTATATTTTATTGCCAATCTGGGGCCAGAAGAAGGAAAGGAAAAGGAAAGACCTAAAACAATGTAAGCAGGTCCTTTCTCTCCAAAGTTTCTTTATCTGCACTCCCTCCCAAGTACAGGAAGATTTTTTTAAATTTTTTGCTTGAAATGATAGAAACACATTGTTTAGGTGCTCAGAGATTAGAACCAGCAAAACAGAAGGGCTTCAGAAAAATTATTTAGATTGCTAACCTATTTATATGTATTTGTGTGTTTGTGTATGTGTGTGTGTGTGTGTTTGTCTGCTTAAATACACGTAACATGTGCTCTCTTTCATGAGATATGAGAATGGAACGGCTGAGTGGCAGGTCGTGTGAGTGCCTGTTCAAGGTCTCTTTCTGCAGGCTGCACCAGGCTCAGTGCTGGGCTCTGGGTGGCAGAGTTCATACAGGAAGAAGGGACTCTTCCCCTGGGAATTGGCATTCTAGCGAGGATGCCATGCATGGTTTATGACTATAAACCATGAGAATGGGATCGCCAACCCAGGAAAGGAAAACATGCAACAGTTGAGGTGTTTGTGGCAACTGGTTCAAAAGGGAGTTGCTTATGCTAAGCATGACCTGTTATTACCAAAGACCTCACTTAATGGCAGTTTGGCTTTTAGAGACAGGAAATCTTACACCAGTCACTCAGGAATCCACCTGATCAGACCCTGGCCATCCCTGAAAGAAAAGTTCCCTTGCAATAAACAATCTGTTTTTTTCATGGTGTAGTTCCCTTGTTTCTACTCCCTTCTGCCTGAGGACGTCTTTCATTTTACAACTCCTCAGGGCTTTTATATAGCCATTTGATTGGGTGCTGCCTAATTCAAACTACTGTTTGTTTGCTCAAACAAATTCTTGAAATGTTGACTATGGCTCAGTTTGTCTCCTAACACCTCTGGGGTCAGAAGAGGACACCTAAGGAGACCCCAACATCCCCCAGGAGCAGCCAGTGTCCACGTAGGGACCCAGTGCACCCTTGAGCTGCTGCTCTCGCTACTCTGAAGGTCATGGGTACACCCCTCATTGTGAGCTCTCACACTTGATTTGAGCGTTCCTTTTTCTGGACTGGAGCCCAAAACTGGAGGGAATCAGACTGGGCCTGACTTAGAAACCCGCCTGGGTCAGAGGTCAAAGCGAGTCCGACTTCAGCTGAACTGGGAAGCGGGGCGTGTGCAGTGTGAGGCCTCAGGTGAGCTAAATTTTGTTTTAAGGCTGAACAAGCAGCCTAGCATAACCACGATTACAATGGCCACAGCGGAGAACGTTTAACCTAAACGAGCTTACCCAGTGATGAGGTGCCCTGGAGAACGCGGCGTCTCAGACCAACTCTCAGCACAAAGGGTGGCGGGGAAGTTCTTTTTCCTCGGCTGCGGTTTCTGTTGATGAGGATGAGCCCTGCTGGGACACCCCACTCACTCCGGAGCCCACAGACGGAGTCCTGGCAACCTGGCCGAAGCCGGCAAACGGTAAGAATTCTTACCAACGTCAGCTCCATCTCTGCCTCTGTCTGTGACGCGTGGTGGAAAGAGAAAGGTAAAATCGCACTTTTCCAAATGTATAATGGCAGCCAAACAACATTTGTAAGAATATTATCTTGGAACTGTGACTAGTGTATTTTCAGGCACCCACTGTCCGTCCTTTCTCGCATGGGGACAGCTTTTGCTTCTTGTTTGTCTCATTCTGTGTCCTGAGAATGTGGCTTGGCGGCTCTTAGATGGTCAGACAGACATGCTGGGTGGGTCCTATTTGGGCCGAGATGTGACGACAGAAGAGTGAGCGTGCCATTTGCCGTCAGGGTCCCGGGAATGTTGGTAGCTCTCTGGGGAGCAGGGGGACTGTCTTTTTTTAGCTTTTGGTTTCTCTCTGGAAGTGGCTCTGGGCACTGGGAGGGTCGTCTCGGTATCTTTTGCACCCTCTTTGGGGAAGCCGCTTGTTTTCAATACACATACTCAAGCTAGAGAACACGCAAATACCCAAATTGTCTGCTGAGGGAAGGAAGGAAGGAATCTGTGCCAGAAAGATGGGCCCCAACACACCTCCACGTAATCTCGTGTCCCACCTTAGTCTCACCACAGAGTGAACTTTGGAAACAAACGCATTTGCAGGATGTTCTAAAGCTGGAATTACTTTGCCTTTTGGTTATTTATTATTGTATTACGTTGTTTTGCTTTTCCATTTTGATCCAACACCTTTGAAGGACTTATACTCACCATCTTAAAGTCCACACACTTGGAGGGTATTACTGATTGAACTGGGGGAGGGGAGGGAGGCAGGGACTAAAGCTGGGATCCTGAAAGTTGCATAAACTTGGCTTCCCCCAGGGGCAAGTAAGGCGGTGGGCAGTGGGGGCCACATACCACATCCATTTTCTCCTATCTGTTTGCCCCGACTCCCCTCTAGGGGTTCATACACTGAGAAAAAGCCAGTGGGAAGCAAGCAGGATGAAAGCGGCCCTAGAGCTCCACGAAGGACATACAGCAACTCTTGTTTTATGTCAAGCAGCTTGCGAGGGGCAGGACTGTGTGTAAGTGGTCATGGATTCTGCTTCCCGTGAATGTGGCGTTTCATTTTCCCAGGGAACGTGAATGATAGTCTCCACTGGGAGCCTGTGTTTCAGGCCTGGTGGATTGAGTAATTACTGGACCGCCGAAAGCACCCAAGTAGGAGTTCACCCTCCACGACTTGGCTGGGCTCATGTTCCCACTCCAGCTACTCTAAGCTCTGTAAACAGCGCTCGTTTTTCCATGACCAGCTAGGAAATGTGACTGTGCGGCGATGGTGCCGCGTCCCTGGAGGGGACCCGCCAGGGAGGCCGTTTCCTCACATCTCAGTTCAGTTTCTAATGTGCTGGTGAGGTTGAGTAATTACTGAAGCTCCGTGTCTTCCCATCCTATTCTGTTCCACTGCCTTATAAAAGAGCCAGGACCCGCCAGAGGATGAGAGCGGATCTACCAGATGTTTCCTGAGCAAAGACAGTGTGCATTTCCCCTTTGCTCATCATCTTGGGAGGGGGGTGGCTGGCAGGACACTCACTCCCTCTGACATCATTGGGCGAGGTAGCCTGGGGGAGAATTTCAAAGCCCAGCGGCTTGACCAGGGAAGTGCTCAGCTGCCAGCTCTGTGCCGGGGTTACCTGACCCACATAACTAGGGAGAAGGAATCAGCAATTTACGTGTGTTTATTCTTTGGGAGGAAGTAGGCCCTCCACTCCCTCATTATCCATCCATGGATGAGGGGAGACTTTCTAACATCCCAAGTCCCCTTTTTTTTCAGCTTAATTAAGAAACTAGAGGCCTGGTGCACGAATTCGTGCACAGGTGGAGTCGACCGGCCCACCCTGATTGGCCAGGCCAGCCAGGGGGAGGGGCCATGGGCAGTTGGCCAGCTAGCCCCACCCCCTGGTTGAACTCCTGGGTCGAGGAAACAATTTGCATATTAGCCTTTTATTATATAAGATAATTGACATGTCACTGTCCCCATTTACGGTTCATAGCACAGTGGCTTGATTTGAAATGACCACCACAACAGGCTTAGCCAACGTCCATCATCTCACCCAGACACAATAAAAATAACAGAAAAAACATTTCTCCTTATAACGGGACCTCCAAGGATCTGCTCTCCCATACCTCCTCTACCTCATACGGCATGTCCACTGTCGTCATTGAGCTGCACATCCGCCCCCAGTTCCTTTCATGATTCTAACCTACAAACATTTTCTAATCCCTTACCACCCCAAATTCCCTCCTCTATGCCTGTAGACCAAGCATGTCAAACTCAAAGGCTAACACGGGCCAAATAAAGGAGAGATGCGGCCCGCGAGTTTGACATGCTTGCTGTAGTGTAGACACATTTGAGTTTATTCACTAGTGCTAATATGGCTCCCGGTGTTGAGAGGAACACTCAGACTACAGTGGGACTATTACTTGTTGCAATCTATATATTTTTTCCTGTTTATGCTGCAAGCCTGGTTTATCTTTTTTTCACCACACGTGTATACGAATGGCTCATACCAATCGATTTCCTTTCCACCTCACTTTGCAAATTTAAATACCCAAACTCTGCCAATCCACAGCTCCCCAAGCCTCCACTTGTGTAACTGATCACTATCCAAAATGGAATAATTCAGACTCATCTCCGAGTTTTCCCAGGTCAGTTTTCACTTCTCCACACCCCTTGTAGTATGTGTTAGACACACAGAAAGACTAGCTTTGGTTGATTCTTGTTTACCAAACTGACAGTCCTCTGATCTACTGATCCCTGGTGAATCGTGTGTCCTGCCATCTGTGGAGCTTTTTCTCCTCTATTATGACTGTCGGAGAGAGCATACTATAGTAGCTTCTTTAGCAGAAGCCCATTTTTACTTATCGGGATCATGTCACCCAGCCATGCAATAAAGATTGATCAAGGGCCAACTCTGGGCCAAGAACAAACTCTGTGTCAAGCAGCGTGTTGGCTACACAGAGATGAACAAACATGGTTCTTGTGTTCCATGAGGTATAGTATTTACATTTTCATAATCATTTGTAGACAACTTATCATTGTACTTACAATTGCTAGTGATTATATAGTCAGAATTTTGTGAGTTTTTTTTTAAACACAAATCCTGATAAAGCATAAACAGCACAATGTGAATTGTAGAACTAGGTGATGGGTAGATGGATGTTCTCTATACAATTCTTTCAACTTTTCTGTGTACGTATTTGAAAAGTTTCATAATAAAATAGTGTGTGGGGGTGAGGGAATCTGCCTGTCCTTCAGAAACTATGTATCTTTTATGGTCCTCAGCCATGGATTTGTCTCTATCCCTCTTCTAAACTCTTTGAATTTGATATTTTCAATGCCCTACACTCCACTCATCCTTCCCCCCTTCTATTGCTGCACTATTCATTCTGTCTTTTTTGCCTGCTAACACTTATAGGTCCTCCAGGTTTCAGCTGGAAATACCACTTCCTACCGGAAGAGTTTCCCAATTCTCCTATCATAACATTTACTGCTCCGTTTGGTGATAGTCTGATTATATGTGTGATTTCTTCACTTTTATTGTAAATTTCATCTGGGAGAAGATGTCATCTTTCTTGTTCATTGTTGTATCCCTAGAGCTTAGCACATTGCCTGACACCTGATCGTTGCTCAAACGGTATCTATTCAATGGATTAATGAACTCAGTAGTCCTTGCTCTCCTGGGGATTGGAATGCTATCGGATGTGCAAGAGAAGCACATAGATAACCAGGGTATTAGTGCCTCTTATTTTTCAGCTCCCAGGGATCCTGTGAAGATAGCACTGTTTCTCCCATTTTGCCAAAAAGAAAACTTGGGGTTGGAAGTTATATCATTTCCCCAAGATTCCTGTGCAGCTAGAAAGGGGCAGAATTGGATTTGAACTCTTGCCACCTTCTGATGTCAGATTAAGTGCTCTCTCCATAATGTTGCAACCAGATGTACCAAATGTTACAAAATTGATAAGATGGTATTTGAGCTTGGATTTGAAAGACAAGCTTTTCATGAAAATATTTTCAATGACTAAAACCAAACCAAACTATAACCCTTATGCATTATAATACAGTCAACTAATATAGGCATATTTGATGGAAGAAGTAAAAGTTCACCCCTCCTTTTGCTCCAATTATATTACCAAGACATGGCCATCATAAACCATATCTGTGTTTATACACATGACAGGAAGCTTTTGTTTTATATCCTTCAAAGGAATCATGCTAGAAATACTGTTCTGCAGCCTCCCTGCCCTTTTTTAAAACCTCAATACCACCTTTTATCTGGTGCATCTATACTTACCTCCCACATTTTTTGTTAATTCTCACCCGAGGATACTTTTCTATTGCTTTTTGGAGAGAGTAGAAGGGAGGGGGAGAGACAGAGAGAGAGAGAGAAAGCAACATCGATGTGAGAGAGACACATCACTTGGTTGCCTCCCGCACGTGCCTTGACCCAGCCGGGGATCGAGCCTGCAACCAAGATACAGTATGTGCCCTTGACCGGAATTGAACCTGGGACTCTTCAGTCCGAGAGTCGACGCTCTAGCCACTGAGCCAAACAAGCTAGGGCTTACCTCCCACGCTTTTAACTGCTTGCATTACATTCCTTTGTAGGAATGTTCCATAATTTGTTTAACTGGCCTCCTATTGTGGGCATGTTGTGGTTTCCCCACTTTCTCCTTTATATATAATTCTGCAATAATTCTCCTTGTTTATATGTCTCTGAACCCTCATTAAATATTTTCTGTCCATCAGTTCCTAAAATGGGGATTTCTTGAGTCATGGGTAACAATGCCACTTCAATTGTGAGAGAAACGGAGAAAAAAAAATGCACAGAATGTGACAAAGTTGGAACTGGAGGGCAAAACACATTCAAGGTGGGGAAAGTCTCATCAATAAAGGTACCAAAATGCCTAAGTCACATTCCTTTATTTTTCCCAAGACGTCTCAGCATTTTAAACCTTTGTGTGAGCTCTAATGACAAATTCCAGCTCCTGCCCGGAGACCACCAAGCAATCTGTCAGGACGTCTCTTTCTCCTCCCGCTGTCCCTCAGTGATGAAGTCCCCCGAGGTTAAACACACTCATTATTAATTGGACCACAAGAATCCCTGAAAACCAATGTTTGCTGCCCTTTGGTTCTTTCTTTTAAGGACTCCTCACCATACACAGACCCCTTATTGTGCTATTCACAGCTTCCCAGATGAAACCAAAGCCTCGATTCAACTATAGTCAAAGAAAATGAATTCTCCAAGATTCCACACACCCGCAGACACCGGCTCTCTTCTTTCCACCAATGACTAAAACTTAAAGTTGAATGAACATGACATGAGATGCTTCGAAAGAGCGATCCCCTTGCCATCCGCTTTATTAAAGGCACACATGTGCAGTCGCATTGAATTGTGTTTATTTTGAAACCTGCGATGTTTACCCTTGAAAGTCTATTAATGCATCTCTCACCTTACAGCGAACAAAAGGGCATTGTACCTCCATGTAGTCCGACTGCTTGCTTACATTGAGGTCTGCACTCAAATGAGAAAAATACTTGAGTATCAGTCATCTTGGAGTCCAAGGGACTTATTCATAGGGCATGTGGGGCTCTATTCATAAATGATTTATGTCTTTGCATAAAGGTGAGTGGTGTGTGTGTGTGTGTGTGTGTGTTGCTCAGAGAACCATCGGCTGCCTCTCCTGAGTAATTTATACAAGATCAATATTTATCAAAGTGAGCCAAGAATTGTGCCATAACTCTCTGAAAACCAAATACTTCATTTACAGTTCCTTTCACCCATGGAAGGGAGTGTAGCCTTGAAATGTTTGCGTAAAAGCTACTTAAAGTGGTCCTCACTTGGTTCCTGTTGCTTTAGATACAGTGTAGTGCTTTGGCAGAAATTACATATTTTTTTGCCATGGATGTTGCTTAATACATAGTAGATATAAAAACATGTCTTTGTTGAATTAATGACTGAAGGGAAGTGAGCAAACATTTCAAAGAGAAAGGAGGGTGGCCTGCTGTATTTATTCCTTTAACATATATTAATTGAACACCTGTTAGGTATTATGTACTGAATTAGGACCTAGCTATTACCTGGAATGCTCTCCCAGATGTATGTGTGAATAATTAAAAGAAAATTAATAAAAAGTGCTGTATGCTCTATGAAAAGTTAAAAGAAGTGTTCTTGGAGATCCAGAGAAAGGATCAACTAATTCTTCCCCTGGGATGTTTAGGAAAGGATACGAGTAAATAGGCCTTTAACAGGCAGCTAGTGAGCAGGGAAGGGAGTTTTAGAAGGAAGTAATGGCATAAGCAAAGGCAGCATGAGAGACCTCAGGTTAAAGGGAAGGGATGGGTGTGTTGCCATAAGAAATTAGAATATTTGTGTCATTAATGGTAAATAAATGTGAAATTTTTAATTGGTTCATAAAAGGCCTTATACACTCCACCAGTGATCTGTTACCTTACTTTGTAAGCAAGAGGGTACTCATAGATTTTTAAAGATGGACGTGACATAATTAGATTTCCTTTAGCAACCTGTCTCTGGAGACACAACCTAAACTATGTACCATCTGGTAGAGAAGGAGAAAGGAGATGACAAATGGGCTTTAATTTGCTTATCAACTCTAGTCGTGTCTTTATGGAGTGCTGCTTTGAGGAGAATTTTAAAACTGCATCTGGACGCATCCGGGGAGTCGCCAATAAGAAAGAAGTGATGCCTGCCATGAGTGTAAGAAGGGAAGAGAGGGTGGCAGCAGGCATAAGCGAGGCATTTACCACCCCCTAGTTAGTAGCATGCTGGGAAAGTGAGAAATCGTAAAGAAGTGATGCCTGCCATGAGTGTAAGAAGGGAAGGAAGAGAGTGGCAGCAGGCATAAGCTAGGCATTTACCACCCCCTAACTAATAGCATGCTGGGAAAGTGAGAAATCGTAAGTCCTAAGTGAGCCATTCTTAATGTATAAATGGGAGATCATGAAGTATGTTTAAATATTATATACTAAGTAGATTAAAGATGCTCTATGTTATATATATTCCTGCCTGTATAGGACTTGATGAATTGTGAGGTTTAAGAGAGAAGAATAAAGGATGACTTTTTAAAGTTTGTAGTTTAGGATAGGATCCTGGGGAAGGCAACCATCATTAATTAAGACAGGGAATAGAAGCAGAAAAGTGAGGTGATAGTGGTAAGGAGGAGAAAAGGAAGATGGGATTTCAGTATTGGGCATGTTAACTGCAGACGGGTCACGAGAATTCTCGCTTCATATTACACAGTGTTTTACAAAGTATCATACTTTAAAAAGAGATTAGCAAGTAAGAAAATGTAATAAATAACTTCAAAATACAATGGGTATTTAATTTTAAAGTGTGCCTTTAATATTTATGTAAAATGTTCTTTGTACTCATTCAATAGAAACTTATTTGGGCACTGGGTAAAGCTAGCAATAGAACTACTGATCCACAATATGTTAAGAACAGTCTCTATATCCTCACTACTCAAACTATGGTACCTGGACCAGTGGCATCCTCCTGGATCAACTGTATATGCATTTTAACAAGATCTTTGGGTGATTCATATGTGCAGTAAATTATGAGAAGCTAACACTGCTCACGGAGAAAGCCTGAGGAACACCAAAGTCAAATAATGGACAGAAGGAAAAAAGATCCATGTGGATGATTTCAAACACCCACAAAGAGTATTTACAATTTGACAAACATATGAAAATCTCCCCCTCCCTTTCAATTCTCTCTCTCTCTCTCTCTCTCTCTCTCACACACACACACTCACACACATACACACACACACATACACTATCTCTCAAGAGCTTTTTGTGTGCATCTCTTCCCAACCTTAAGTTCAGTGACATCACATTAGTAGCTTAACATCATCTGTGGCAGGAATATTTACACCACAGAAATTGGCACATGACACAAATCAGGACTTTTTGGAGGGTAGGAGGAGCTACTACTTGATAAACATTTACCAGTATACTACTACCTGGGAACTAACACCTGAAAGCCCAGAACTAGACAGCACCAGCCCCACCCCACCCTTCACCCATCACGTAATTTGCCAGGGTATGTTGCCTATTGGGGACATAACCTATTGGTGAACTTGACTCCACTACTGGATCTCAGTCACTATTTACTAAGTCGTAATATAATTGGAAATATCATCCTACCTGTGCCCAGAGTGTTTGCACAAGTAATATAAAACAGTCCCTTCCATTTCATATATTTTCAAGAATAGAAAAACACTGTCAGCTTCATCATATAAAACAGGTTTGTGGAAGAGACAGGGACTCCTCAGTGAGTTCTGAGAAGTATTGACCTTTCCTGTTCCCAAGTCCCACACGATCGGGGTGAATGGTGCTTTGTTAATGACTCAGAACGCATTTGGTGCACCTGTCCCCTGTAACGAAAATGAAATTCCTATACATGTCCAGGAAAATAAAGTATATTGGAACATGTGAAAAGTAGTTATGAGGGGGACAGATATTTTGATGGTAGCAATCTCTTCTTGATTTCCAGAAATTTCCTTTGATGCAGGAGACAGGCCATAATAGAGTCTACAGAAACGAGTTGTGAATGATAGTCTAATCCTTAGGGCCACAAAATCATGCTGATGGGCCATGGTGATTTTTTATCACTCGGCATCATCGCTATGACTGCTCCTGGGCAACCACCAAGTTCACAGCAGCTGTGTTCATTAAGAGCTGAGCTCTCAGAAGTGTTCACAGAACTAATCAACTCATAGATTTCTACTGGCAGAAAACAGTCATCATCATTCTTGAGTGTCGTAGTCTCTGTTCCATCCTCACATGGGGCTTGGCAAGACTGACATATGTATCAGAACCACGTGTACAATTAGGGTTGGAGACAGACTCTCTTCTCCCCCTTCCCATCTCCTCAGGCACAAAGAGAATTCTTGAATCTTTACTGTCCCCCACCCTACCCCCCACCATTCATAGCTTTGAGAGAGCCCTGTCATTTGTAGGATAGAAAATCTCTGACTGATACCCACACCCTTTTTTTGCGGGATGTGCTATAGGACAATTCACTGCCATTTTTTGTTTAAGCTTCATGTGAAACCAGTGCTTAACTGAGCCATAACTATATATACAACCTTTATATGTAAACATCAAGACCTGGAGAGGTTGGTGAAACATGTTTGCTTTTTCACTTTTAAGTCCTCTTTCATTTAAGACTCTGGATAAGACCAATTTCAAGACCATCATGAAGTACCCAGCAATTCCCTTGCATTTAATCTATTATATGTGAAAATTACATTTTTCTACTCCCTCAGATGTAAAATAAATTCCAAGACTAAAACAACTTCTAATTTTTGGGTAAAAATCATTTTCATATCCATTATCTCCTTATATTCTCCTAAAACGCTGAGAGTAAACAAAATAGATAGTGATAATGACAATTACACTGTTGGGAAGAGTAATGGCTTTAATAATGATGAGGGTGAAGGTAATTACAATTTATTGAATGCTTCCTATGTTCTAGGTTTTGTGATAGCTTCTTTACATATATTACATCACTTAATCTTTCCAACAATCTTACGAGGTAGAGAACTAAAACCTAGATATGTGAAGTGATTTGTCCAGCATCTCACAGCCCATAAATATTAAAACCTGTTTTGGAATCTGAGCCTTTGGTCTTCTGGTCCAGGCTCTCCATGTATGTCAGGGGTGGAGAACCTGTTTTCTGATGTTATTCATAACATCATTGGCATGTGGGGAACCTGTTTTCTGCCAAAGGCCATTTGACTATTCATAACATCATTGGCGGGCCATACAAAATTATCAGCTTAAACATTAGCCTGCTGTATTTGGTCAAACATTTAGTTAACTCACCCCTCATGCCTTGGCAGGGCCAGACCAAATGATTTTGTGGGCCTTATACAGCCCACGGGCCAGATGTTCCCCACCCCTGATCTATGTATTGCCAAATCTGATGCATAAAAATGCCCTTCCTACTCCTTAGTTGCTACATCTTGCCTCTCTCAGAATTTGAATTAACTTTGCCTCCTCTGAGAAACATTCCCTGCCTCTTTTCAGCCACGTGGTTTTAGGCAAATTATTTAACATGAGTTTATTTATCCGTAGAAAGGAAGTAATAGAACTTGTCCCAGGGATTGTTGTAAAGATGAAATGGGCTAACCTGAAAGGCCTGGAAAAGCCTAGCAGGTGGCTGGCACTCACTAGACTCTGTCTGATTCATTGTTTTGCACTGGCCACTGGATCTTAAGCTTCATCCTAGTTAGGAGAGCGCAAGCGACAAAGAGTCAGGTTAACTCGAGGCTCTCAAAATTTAGATGTCAGCACATTATTCCAAATTACTCATATTAGCCAGCAAGTTGTACTCTTTTCTCTCTGTCCAAAGCCCTTAGTAGCATCGCACTGGATCCTGCCATCACTAATGGGGACTAAAATGTCCTATAAGAAGATGTCTGAAGAGAAGGGAAAAACGAAGAATGCTGGGAGGTCAGTCCTAGAAGGAGCCATAGCTTGCACTTCCTCAAAGCAAACAAAGGAATGTACTTTCCTCTCTGGCACATTTAATGTATGGCTTCTAGGAGGTCAGTTCAGACTAATCAACCTGACTAAGTTCAGTGTTGGGCAACTGCTCCAACACTGTCCTGTTCGATACCTGGTGAGGAGTGGTGTCCAAGAAACATCTAGGCTCTGCAAAGACACCCCAAACACATCACCAGTCTCCTCTAACCTTGAGTTAAAATAACACTCTACCTTTTTTTCCCCTCTGTCTCCAAACAAGAAAACAGAATTCTGACATTTAAAAAAATGATATTTAAAATCCTCTTACAGGTCTCAAAATAGTGGTTGCTCTTTTCGTTTTTTCTTCTCCTATGAGAGTCTTCTCTGCCCCCTTAACGACAAACAAACAAAAGCTCCTTAAAATGAGATTGAGTTCAGTCTTACTTTTCCTTTATTGGAAAAGGTTCTCTAAATGTGATTTTTATATCTGATATCTCTTGGCATATGATGATTCTCCTTAGGGTAAGTACGATTAGTTTCATCATCTCTGTGCGATGGATGGGGGAGGACGTTTAGAAAATGTTGTAACATACCCAGATGTCTCAGCCAGTCAGTTGTAGAGCCAGGACAAGAACCTATGACTTCTGACTTCAGGTTGTTTTTCCAAAATCAGAGCATCCTCAGAATGTTGTTATTTTTGCTATGATTCTTGTGTAGTGTGTGTATGTCTGTTTTCTCCATACACATCAAGTATAGAGCTTAGCTTTGTAGATACATAGAAAAAATAATGAAGATGTTGCTACCTGGAAATTTACCTTCTGGTTAGCATATAGAGGACGTTGCCCAATTCAGAAAGCAAAGTCATGGTAATTAAGTTCTGGGAAGACTGAGCAAACCCTTGAAGAAGTTGCATGAGAGTCATTAGGGCAGACTTCTGGGAATAGGTGAGAACCCACCCATCTGTAAAACCCAGGGCCCTGGTTTTCCCATCCCCTGGCACAACCAGGGGCAGGGGTACTGTCCCACCAAATTGTCTCTGCTTCTAGAAAGCTCCTTCATTGAGGGTGACTACTGAGCTTTCCTTCCCTTCTGTTGCCTTGATCATGGGAGTGAACTGAATCTCCTTTATCCCCAGAACATGACAGCACCTATGACATCTTGTCCACATCCCGCTCATGAGACTTGTAGGGGCTCCTTATGGCTGTAGTATTTGGAAAAGAGGTTCCAGGAACATGGGTCAACCTGCTGAGAGTCAACTGGAGGAAACGATGGTCAGGAGGGAAATTGGGGTCAAAAACGTCAAGACTAGCCTGTCTGGCTTGGCTCAGTGGTTAAGCATCGACCTATAAATCAGGAGGTCACGGTTCAATTCCCAGTCAGGGCACATGCCTGGGTTGTGGGCTCAACCCCCAGTTGGGGCCTGCAGGAGGCAGCCAATCAGTGAGTCTCATCATTGATGTTTCTATCTCTCTCTCTCCTTCTCCCTTCCTCTCTGAAATCAATACACACACACACACACACACACACACATATATATATATAAACAAAACAAAAAAAATCAAGACCAAAGCATGTGTTGACTTAGTGGGGCAAGGCTAGCATAAGACAGTGACCAGGCCATGAGAGTTAGTGGCCAAGAGGTCAGGAGAACGAAAACAAGAACTGATGCATGGAGCAGGTGATAGCAGGCAGTTTCAGCAAAATCTGAAAATCTTGGCATATCTTTGAGTGTGTGTAATTACAGCCGAGCTGCCAGAGGCAAGCCAGGCATTGCCAGGATGGGCTGGATGGGTTTCACCTGGTTGTTCACCTTCCACATGATGCCCTTTCCCTCCCATTCATGACTTCCATTCTTCAGTTTCCTGTAAGACTTAGCGCTAACATTTTCTTCAGCATAGAGTTCCTTCTAGCCATGGAGACAATAGAACTCTTGCTTAGTTGTTATGTATTCCATACAGCTCTGTATCATCATTTCATTCCATATATAGAAAGTATTTTCTTCAAAAAAAAAAGCTGATTACTGCAGAGGTGAGCATGTGATGCCGTTGGGAAATCTCAAAGGCCTTAGTACAATAATCATTATTATTACAGCAAACACACATTCAGTACGTGTTCTGCATCAGGCTCGCTTCTAAGCAATTTCCACGCATCTGATTTCATCCTGACAGTAACCTATGCAGTATTTCCTATTACTATCTTCTTTTACACGTGAAGAAACCGAGTCCTAGAGGGTTTAAGTGGTATTCTAAGGGCACCTTCTTAAGATGCTGACCTCTGAAGTCTCCCCAGGCCCAAAGCAATTTCTCATGGGCCCTTTCGCCTTGCTCAGTGCCAAAGAAATGGATATTAAGTGGGATCTGAATACAGCACCTGGCTGGAAAGGGTTGCTGGTCTGATGATTCACACTTTTAAATAAAAATAATAAAACCTTTGGCTGGACAGCTTTCCTTCCCCAGGCCAGCTGGATGTGGTCACTGCGGTTCCAAAACACACTCGGGTGATATTCCAGCTTGAATAGCATAATTTGCACATTCGCTTGTCTAAGTTCTGCATGGTGGTCTTGTGATCACACTCCTTGCCCAGCGTCTGCCAAAAGCGCGCTAATGCCTTGGCTCCCTGTCCTGCTGGGCTGGGTTGGAAGCGGCCTGGGAGAAGGTAGGGTGCCTTCTCCTGTAGTTAAAACTTAAGCTAAAGCCAAAAGAAGACAGGCTGGGTAAGGGACCCAAACCTGAGTCCCAATTTGACCATTATTTAGTGAGCATTAAGCATATTACCATACCCTGTTACACTGGGCCTTCCCAGGAGCCCTGTGGGGTGTTACTATCTACACTTTACAGATGCAGAAGGAAATGCAGATGTGCACAGTAACTTGCCAATCAGCTAATAGAATGGAAGAGATCTGATTCTAGCTTCCCTGCTCCTGCAGTTACATCAGGTGCTTTTATTTATTTTATTTTATTTTTTTAAATATATTTTTTTTTTATTGATCTTAGAGAAGAAGGGAGAGGGAGAAAGAGCTAGAAACAGCAATGATGAGAACGAATCATTGATCGGCTGCCACACTGGCCAGGCCCATCAGATGCTTTTAGCCCACTTTGAGGTGAACAAAGTGAAGCATTGGGGGCAATGGAATAAACTGAGAATACTAAAAAACATCACTACACACATTATGTGCCAGATACCATGGGAACACCCTGTAGCATCATTTCATTTCAGCCTCACGACAAGCATATGAAGTGTGTACTAGTATTTCTCTTGTGTTACAAAGAAGAAAAATGATGCTCGGAGATGTTGACTCATTGGTCCAAGCTAACAGATGATAGCAACCAAGATTTGAGCCCAGGCATTTGTCACGGTAGCTTGTTATAACAATGATACCCTACAGTGTGGGAGTGCTGGAGTAGATTCTTTACCTGCCCCGGATCATCACAGAGAGTATGAAAGTGTGGGATAAGCACTTTGAAGAATAGGCAAGGCTGCCCGCATTGCCAATGGAACCCATCCAACCAAAGTCCCAGTTCTCAACTGTCACCTGCATCCTCTAAGGCCGAGGTAGGGAAACGGCAGTCAGACTTCGGAGCAGTTGAAGGAGTGACTGACATGCAGCCTTACCTGGCCTGGAGGGCAGGATGCCCAGGTCAGTTCCTGTGTCGATACGTCCTTCTCAGCCCATCTTCTTGGGAGGAAACTGGGGAGGAAACATAGCGAATTCGCAGCCCTGTCATTGAGATATGAGACGAGCCTTTTGGCTAAGTGTTCTCGGACACACTTTCTGGAAGATGCTGGGCCCTGGGCCCTGGTGCAGGCGTGGCAGTTCCTGCTGCTCCCCGCAGTGGGACTGGCTGTCATTGGCTGCTGGGAGTGACCGCACGTCACTCAGCTGCTCCCAGCGTGGCACAGAGCAGGCATGCCTGGCAAGGGAGAAAGAAGGAACGGCAGGTTGAGGGTTTGTTTTATAGCCAGTTATTAGCCTACCAAACTAAAGAGCAGCAGGGCTTTCTGTGTGTGTTAATATACTGTTTGTTACTCAGTTTTTCTTTCCCCTCCTATTAAAAAAACAAAGGTTGGGTGGCTCGGTTGGTTGGAGTGTCATCCTGCACACAAAAAGATTGTGGGTTTGAGTCCTGATCAGGGCACATGCCTAGATTTCTGGTTCAGTCCCTGGTCAGGATGAGTACAGGAGGCAACTGATCGATGTTTCTCTCTCACATCTCTCTCTCTCTCTTTCTCTCCCTTCATCTCTCTCTCAAATCAATAAAAGAAGTATCCTCAGGTGAGAATTAAAAAAAAAAGACATTATTTAAACAATACTATAACAATAATAGGTGTTTAACTGAGAAAATATTCGCATTCTGCTTTAGGTTTTTGTTATCCTTGCCTATATACCATCCACTTTATGTGACTCATCCTAGACAAGAGTGCACGTTTTTCTGTCATCCCACATTTCTTTGAAACATTTCTTATCAGGAGATAGACAACTCAATGTGTGGATGACCTCGACCCGTGGTCAGCAAACTGTGGCTCGCGAGCCACATGCGGCTCTTTGGCCCCTTGTGTGGCCATGAAGTTTCAATCCCACTGTACCTGTGCGCCCGCACGTGGTATTTCATGGAAGAGCCGCACTCAAGGGGCCGCAGTTTGCCCACCACTGCCCGAGACCTAATGCCTTTTCCTGTCTTCTTTTCACTGATGACCTGATCTTTTTATCTTTATTCTTGAGTGTGAGCTTATTCATATCCATTCCAGAGGGTGAAAAAGGCCTGAAAGCCGAGGGAAATGTAAATTTGTCTACTCGCCCATGTATCAGTGGTTCCCATGAAAAACAAAACAGCTGTGAGATAGGAGAAGGGAGAAGAACACAAAGAGGATCAAAAATGTTCATTCAAGTGAGTTTTTATCCCAGTTCCTTTCAAGCGAGGAAAGCCAAAGGTGAGGAAATGCACTGACAAGCTGACCAACGGCTCTGCACTCCCGGAGGCTGCTCCCGGGGCGGGTGGGGCACCCCTGGCTATGCCAGCAGCCATGCCAGGTGGGCGAGGTGGGGGCAACAAATGCCTCACATACCTTTGCATCTGTTTAGTCACTGACTCAGGAAACCTGTCTGTGTCGCTCAGCTGGTAGCACCATTCCCTTTGCCTGGAAGGCCAAGAGTTCAAGTCCCACACCGGAAATGTGGCTGCTTGCCAATGCCAGTGCCTGCATCATCATGGAAGGTGGATGCGCTGGGAACAGAAGCCCTTTCTCTCTGGCTCTTGCAGGGAAGAGGAGGTCAGAGGAGCAAGAGTGCCCCCACATCACTCAGTGTAGTGTGACCCACAAGCCTCAGAGACCTTTAGTGTGGAACTGGTAAAGCTATCAGCCAGTCGCAGGCATTTCCAAATGCATTGGGCTCACTGCCCCATGCCCTACCATCTCTTTAACTCACCCTCCGCTCGGCTTTTGTTCCAGTGACAAGAAATATAGAAGTTAAGGGCACGGCCACAGTGGCTCAGTGGTTGAACGTCAACCTATGAGCAGGAAGTCACAGTTTGATTCCTGATCAGGGCACATGCCCAGGTTGTGGGCTCGATCCCCAGGGTAAGGCATGCAGGAAGCAGTTGATTGATGATTCTTTCTCATCCTCTCTGAAATCAATCAAAATATATTTTTAAAAAAAGAAATGTAGAAGCTAAGGACAGCACAAAATTGTGGCACGTCCTCGCTGTCCGAGATAGGACACCGAAGTCCACCCTTCTAGAGGAAGCCAAACCTGGAACTCGGGGCCACACTCTTATAGAATAATCTTTTAAAAAGATCTCATTTAAGCTTTTTTTAAAAATGCGTATATACAGCATTGCTTGAAAGTTTAACCTGGCTTACAAAAGCAACTTATCATTTAAAATATTTCACTTAGCTTAGAAGTTTAAAAAGTATTCTCACATTTGGAATTATTTATATTAAATGTACCTGATAATTTTTCTTTTGACCAAATATTGAAATTGAGAGGGTGGGGGAATTTAAAAATGGCGGCAGGAGTTAGGGTGGGCTGTGAAGGTGAAAATGGTGATGGATCTTTTTACATAAGTCCAGCCCAGCCCTAGCTGGTTTGGCTCAGTGGATAGAGCGTCACACTGCAGACTGAAGGGTTCTGGGTTTGATTCTGGTCAAGGGCACATGCTCAGGTTGGGGGTTTGATCCCCAGTATGGGGCATGCTGGAAGCAGCCAATCAGTGATTCTCTCTAATCATTGATGTTTCACTCTCTCCCTCTCTCTTCCTTCCTCTCTGAGATCAATAAAAATAAAAAAAGTCCAGCCCAATCAAAGATAAATTATTTAAGCATGAAATGGAATTTGTTCTGCTGCCTGAAGAAGTCCTATGGTAGCCTGCATGGCTTGAGCAATAGGTTGTGTTGTTTGTGCATGGGGCAATAGTTAGGCTTACAAGTTGCTATAGGGCTAGTTCCTGTTGACTGACTTTGAGAGCTCCCTGAATCCCAGAGCCCTTTGTCCCAGGAGCGTGGGAGGCTGACTGGGGGAGGGGATGCCGATCTTCTGGTGAAATTGTCTTTCGAATAGAGAGATTACAATAATAGGAGCCGCCTCCCAGCCTGAAGGATACCAACCTTCCCTTCTTTCCCCTTAAATAAAACACCTTGCTTGTGATCCTGTGTAAGGGGGGTCCCAACTTGCATTGGGACCCCACCGAGAATCCTGAGTCTGATGTTTCTGCCCCCAGCACATCTTTTGCCATCTTCCCAGGGGTTTCATTTTCATTCTGTTATTAGAAGCTCTCTTCCTGCTCCTGAAAGTCCCTCTCTCCTACTCCCTAAGACCTAAACATGTGCTAAGAGGGATTATGGCCTTTTCAAGAGAAGGAAAATCTTACCAAGCAGGAAGGAAATTAAGCTATTCCCCCACCCCATCTCCACCGTCCCCCAGCAATCTGTCTTCAGTTCTTCACCTTTCCACCTGAAATTATTATTATTATTTTTAAATATATTTTATTGATTTTTTACAGAGAGGAAAGGAGAGAGATAGAGAGTCAGAAACATCGATGAGAGAGAAACATCGATCAGCTGCCTCCTGCATATCCCCCACTGGGGAAGTGCGCGCAACCCAGGTACATGCCCTTGACCGGAATCGAACCCGGGACCCTTCAGTCCGCAGGCCGATGCTCTATCCACTGAGCCAAACCGGTTTCGGCCCACCTGAAATTATTAACATCCTTTCTCTCTTGGTGAGTGTCTTCAGTTCTTCACCTTTCCACCTGAAATTATTAACATCTTTTCTCTCTTGGTGAGGGCAAGTTTGTTTTTCTTTTTTTTAACAGTTTTATTGTGGCAGCATTCACATACCATACAATTTGTCCATCTAACATGCTCATTTCACAGGCTTTTAGTATATTCACAGTTGGGCAACCCTCCCCACAGTCAATTGTAGAACACTTTCAGGACCCAAAACGAAACCCCACAATCTTTCAGCCAGCACTCCCCAATCCCTCCATCCTCCCAGCTCTGGGAAACCACTAACCTACTTTGTATCTCTGTGAATTTCCCTATTCCGGACATTCCATAGAAATGGAATCAAGGGTCTTTTTAAGCATCCCACTATTCTTCCAGAGGGCCTGGCAAAAGACCTTGCACCTAGTAGGTCTTTGAGTAATGTTGAACTGGTTGCTTGAATTAGGTATATTTGATTGCTCAGTCTTGGGATCAATATAAACCGTGAAGTGGGAAACTGGATAGTCCTAGATGAAAACCCTCAAAATGCCATTACCCAGAGTGAGCTAATGGTCTGGACATTATCAGAATGGAAGGACAACTTGTGATTCATAGTTTCCCCTAGGTCAGCTCCCACAGACACGGGCCCCTGTACTCCAGCCTGCTCAACGGTACAACACGGATGCCAGAAGCTCCACAATTCAGAAATCGATTCCTTAGAAGACCGGCGTTCTCTCATGAGCTGGCACACCACACTGCATGTTAACAGGCAGTAACCCTAAAATGCACTAAAGACCATGTAATTTATTCCCAACATGCTGTTATTCTTTCCAAAACATTAGCTTTGGAGCAGAACGTTTGCTAAATGTTGTCTTTATTTCCAAACCTTGGGGTAAAGATCATATGCAACCAATGGCTCAGAGATAATTGGCCACTTTACAGGTTCAACCTCAAATGAACTCCCCCGTCTGAGTAAATTTCCTGGTAAAAGATCCCATTTTAATAGAATGTGAAAGCTACAAGAAGGATGGAGCTTACAGATCACAGCATGCTCTGTTAGATAAATGACCAGGGAGTAAGATTTCTTAAAACCACATTTTGTAGACAGAGTTAATGGAAAGCCCAGAAAAAAAACCCAACAAAAATAAAACCCCCAAACCCCAACACTCAGTGGTTCAGCATTCACGCTTAAATGAAAATAACATGTGTGCCTTCAGCCCAAAATGTGCCAGGGCTGGGAGCAAAATTGGCAAGGGTTAATACCAAGAATCCTTGTGGGGGCTGATGGCCATTGTCATCCTGGGTTTGACCTCACAGCCCTCCTTGGAGGAGAAAGTGAAGGGTGGCTGTGTTAAAGCTTTGTTCTCAGAATTGCCGCAAAGAGCCCCAAAACTCCTCTTCTTGTAACTGGCTTTTTTTTTCTTCTGAGCTGGCATTGAGTCAGAAGTGAAATGATCATCTTGTTGAAGAGCTAAAGAAATAGATGGCTCGTGTTTTTTCACCCAGATGTGGTCTGTGGTACTGCTGGTGGGTCTCGAAGTTGAGAAGTGCCTAAGAGCTTTCGGGTGCTCTTGCCTGTGTTTTAAGTGTGGCCCTCGGTTTCCTCCTTTGGATTGTCGTCTGTCCTGAGGTCTGCCTCATGGTGACCTGGTGAGCTGTGTTTTACAGAGTGGAGGGGTGGTTTCACTGGTTGAAGTTCAAATTTTACAGGCTTAAGCCCCTTGGTTTTAGGATTCAGATTGTCCACCATGGCAGGGAACAAGAAATTGTCTCAGCTGATTATCTAGTTGGGTAGAGAGGTGGTTTAAATCTCCTACCAGAGAGGGCATCTGTCTACAGGAGCTCATCCTAAAGGTTCAATTAGTTATTCAGGAAACATTGGGTCTGGAACTACCCTGAATCCTGGGAGACAGGGGAGATTGAAGGCATTCATGATTCATTAGGCATTGGTTGTGGGGGAGAGGGAGTGATGAGTGCTATGACACAGGTATGTATGGGATATGATGGAGCACAGCCTGGGGTGGGTCAGAAACAATGACCAGGGGAAGTGATTCCTATGTTGGGTCTTGAAGTATGCATAGGAGTTGGCCAGGCATCTAGAAGTTGGCAGTTGAATAGAAGAGGTAGGTTTTTTTTCTTTTCTTTTTTTTTTTTTTTTGTTAAGGCAGAGATACCATCGTATGAAAATGTACAGCAATAGAGATGGTATGACATGGTTTGGCATGTTTTGAGTGGGTGAGCCTGTGTTTTCTGGAAGATGGGGCTGGACAAGTTGTCAAAGGCCAGAGCAATAGAAGCCTTACCAGTATATTTGAAATGAGATATACCACTTTGTAGCTGTTTCTAGATAGTTCAACATGGCAATTGAGGCCCTGAGCTCTATTTCAGTAATTACTGTCTGCCTATCCTTTTCTTTCGCTTCAAACAAACAGGTCTGTAGTCAAATTTTGGTTCTGCCACTTACTATGTATGTAACTTCAGACAAATTAGCCACATGGAGCCTCTGTTTTCTCTGCTGTAAAATAGGACCAAACGGAGAACAACAGCCTGAGGTTACTATGAGTATCATCGCGATTGAACAAGCACAATGCCTGGCATTAAAAAGTTCTCATGAAGTATTTGTGGAATCAAACTGGGTACAGGAGTGAAAAGGAAACTCTACTGCCTGAAAAACAGCCTTTAGCTTTCCAAACACCAGTAGCTGCCAAAGTAGTCTGGGACACCTGGAAAGAGGTAGAAAAGGGATCTGAACCCTGAAAAAGAGTGACGGAAAGCCAGGGAGCCAGAACCAGGAGACAGTAGGCCAGCCAAGAAGATCAAAGTAGGAGGGACGCAGCCGGAGCCAGAACAAGGGCAACACTGGGTCAGAAATGCAGACAGGAGGGAGGAGGTGGCAGATGCTAGCTCATGGGGCTCTTCAGGGAGTGGATGCACAGCAGCCCAGGGCTTCCTCTTTCCTGATGGCGTCCCTGTGTCCTACCAAGCTCTGGAAAGAAATCAAAAAAGGGAAAGAAGAAAGGGAAAAAAAGAGAACAGCTGCATTTTTGTGTGATAACAATAACACCCTTTCCTGATGAAAAACACTCAACAAATTAGGAATTCATGGGCACTTCTTCAACCTGATGAAGGGCATCCATGTACAACCCACAAATAGCATCATTCTTTATGGTAAAATATTGAAAGCTTTTCCCCTAAGGTCAAGAACAAGGCAAAGTTGTCTGCTCTTGTCACTTCTATTTAAAAATTGTACTGGAGGTTCTGACCAGGGCAATAAGGCAAGAAAAGAAATAAAAGGCATCCAGTTTGGAAAGGAAGGAATACAACTATCTCTATTTTCAGATGACCTAATTTTGTATTGAAAAAAACAATCTTGCAAATGAAGAGCTAAAAATGTAAAATGCTTAGAAGAAAACAGGGGAAATTTTTTATGACATTGATTTGACAGTGATTTCTTAGATATGACACCAAGAGCACAAGCAACAATAGCAGCAGATACATTGGACTTCGTCAAAATTAATAACTTTTCTGCTTCAAAGGACACCATCAAGAAAGTGAAAAGAAAGCCCACAGACTAGGAGAAAATACTCCCAGATCATATACCTGGTAAGGGGCTTGCATCTAAAATATATAAAGAACACCTACAAATCAATAATAAGACAAAAACCTAATTAAAAAGTAGGATAAAATTTGAATAGCTATTATCCAAAGAAGATAACACAAGTGTATAATTAGCACAAAAAAAGGTTCTCAACATCATTAGTCATCAAGAAAATGCAAATTAAAGTCACAACCAGATACTACTTCATACCCACTAGAATGGCTATAATGATAGAGATAGAGAATAACAAGTATTGGTGAGGATATTGAAAAGGTAGAGTCTTCATACACTACTGAACAGAGTGTAAAATAGTGAAGCCACTTTAGAAAACATCTGACAGTTCTTCAAAAGATAAAACATAGTGTTAACATATGACCCAGAAATTCCATTCCTAGGTATGTACCCCAAAACAGGTCCACCCACAAATATGAATGTTCATAGCAGCATTATTCATAATAACCAAATAATGAGAAAAACCCAGATTTCTGATAACTGATGAATGAATAAATAAAATGTAGTATATCCATACAATGGAATATTATTCATCAATAAAGAGAAGTGCAGTATTGATACATGCTATAGCATGGATGAACCTTAAAAACATGTCAAGTGAAAGAAGTCAGTCACAAAAGACCACATGTTGTATATTATTTCATTTATATAAAATATCCAGAATAAATCCATAAAGACAACAAGTAAATTAGTGGTGGCCTGGGTTGAGGTGGTAATGGGAGGGACTGCTAATGGGTAGGAATTTTTTCTCTGGGGGGAGTGAGAAAATGTTCTAAAATTGATTGTGGGGATGGTTGAATAACTCTGAATATACCAAAAGCCATTGACATTTACACTTTAAATATGTAAACTACTAGAGGCCTGGTGCATGAAAATTCATGCACTGGAGGGAGGGTCCCTCAGCCCGGCCTGCCCCTCTCACAGTCTGGGAGCCCTCAGGGATGGGAGGCATTCCAGCAATCAGGGGAAGGTGACGCCCCAACACCCCTCTGCTGCTGCCACTGCTGGCAGTGCAAGCCTCAGCTGGCCCTGGTTACCTGAGCCTTGGGCAGCCCTGGGCGGCTGGACAGCCAACATCTGAGGCTTCCTTGCACCTCAGGTGTTAACTGGGCAGCCGCCATCCGAGGCTTGCGTGTGCCTCGGACCGGCCCTGGGCGGCTGGCTGGCTGAGGGGACTAGGCGCCGCCATCTTGTGGCTATGGACGCTGCCATCTTTGAGGCTGTGGCAGTCAATTAGCATATTCCCTCATTGGCTGCAGGCACTGCCATCTATGCAGCCTGCTGCTCAGGTAACCCTCACTAACCCCCTGCTGGCCTGGTCTCCCCACGCAGCCTGTTCGGTCGTCCATTCGGTTGCAAAGGTCGCTTAGGCTTTTATATATATAGATATGGTACGTGGATTATATCTTAATAAAGCTGTTATAAAAAATAACAACAACAATACAAAATAGCTGTCAATACAAAAGGCAGGCACTACACTAAGCTCTATAATCCTCACAATAAGTATACCAGGAAGGTTGTATTATCTTTATTTATAATGGAAAAGCTTATGTTCAGAGATATTTAAGGAACTTGCCTAAGGTCACAAAAGAGTGAGTCCCGTACTAGCCAGGAGTTAGGATTTTGACTCCCTTTTGTTTCATTTTGCGCGTTTCAGGGTCTTATTAAAAGGTCTTACGTGGATCTTGTGAGCCTACTTGTGTTCCAAGTCCAGTGTTCACAGTATGACGCTGGAGTTAGGTGAGCTGTTGGCTTCCAGTTTCTGCTGAATAAGAGGTGGAAAGAAATCCCTCCTCAGTGTTCTCTGGCCTTCTCAGGACACATTTGTCCTGGAGACTTCCATAATTTCCCCTTCAGATGTGTCACAGCTGTAATTCTTGACCTCCACCCCCAGCACCTGATTTTATACAGTCCGTCTTGTGTTTGAAACCGAGTCCTGTGACTCTTGGCTCTGTCTGCTTCCTAGTTCCAAGAAATAAAACGTGAGAAGGAAGGTGCTAGGCCCACGAAGACAAAGACGTCAAATAGAGCTCACCGGGGAAAACTTGGATGAGTTTGGGGAAAACGACTCTGAGGCAGCTGGATTACATTTTCTGCTTGGGCACAGCAATTAAGGGGAACCGCAGCCAAATGCGCTTGGGATCTTGTCACACTCCCAATGTTGAAAAACATTTCAGGACGTTTGACTGAGTTTGGCAGAACCACCGCCTTGACTTCGGTCTTGGACAAAGGTGACCAAACAACCTAGGATGATCCCAGTCCGAAAGGAGCCACGGTCACAATGACCCTTTTGTGGGAAGGGGCACAATGGCTCCCTTTGTCAATGGGAACATTCCAGTGGAGGTATTAACTATACAGATGGTTATAACAAGGTTTTTGAGAAAGAGTTGGAAAGTCAACTAAAGTAACAAAATTCAAGTCCTAACGGGAAGTAATATATCCTTCCATTCTGCTCTTTGTGATGAAAACTAGAGTCTGGGAGGGGAAGCATGTCCTTCCACAACTGTCCCCTGCCCCCTATTCTGTGCATTGTGCGGTATTCCCAGGAGTTTTTGTGGCCTTCCTCGCATCCTTTGGTTTTCCCATTGGGTTTTGAGATTCAGAGCAGAATCAAACGGGATGCTCAGATCAGAAAGCCCTTCTCTTGTTGTCGGTACACCCAGACCCTCCATGATTGATTGAGTGGAAGGAAGCGGAAGGGGATGATGAAGTCAAAGCGACAGCTGAGCCCTTGCTGAAGTACTGAAATGGGAATAAGGCTGTGGATAAGCAGGTGTAATGCTTTCAAGCCCCAAATTAATTTATTCATAACATTTCCTGAATGTTCACTATGTTCTATACCCTCGAAAGACAGCAGTTCATAAAATAAACAAAATCCCCTGCTCTCCTGGAATTCACACTCTAATGTAAAATACCAGTGTCATTTTGAAAATACAATATTAAAGTACTAAAATTTTTAGAAGTCAACTTCTAAGCTGGCCAAAGAGGAGTATAATTTAATTTTTCTTCTATAAGGAGCTATAATCCCATTAGAATGTCTACCTTAGTACCACAAATATTCTATTTTGCTTATAAACTTTAACATTGACCCTTATTGCTGGAATATGTTGTCTTTACCATTAATGAGATATCAAAAACCCAAAGCTAAATTTTATAAGAAGGAGAAGAAATTTTAAAATCCTTTAAAATCTCCCCTCCCTCCCCCCTTCAAAAAAAAATGACTGGAAAATAAAGATGGGAAGTGTTTATATCAATGTGAAGCTAAAGCTTCCTCCATGGTTATCTCTTTTCCTTCTCCTTGTCTTCTCATCACCAGATATTTTTATTCACAGAGTTGGAAAAATTTGAAAGTAAAGATATTAAATAGAAGCTTATGCAAGAAATAACCAGCAGCTTTGGATTTTTGCTTCAAGGCAAAATGTTGGTCCCAGTTTCCCCTTCCTTGCATTTCTGCATATCAGTGTCAGATAGTAATATTTTGTGATAGGGAATGTTATTTTTAGTGGCTTCCAGCCCAGGCTATTATCAAGACAGCTGCTGTGGACATGCTAAGAGATACAACTTTTTCAGTGCTGCCTTACCCCTAGCCTCGCTTTCCCTGCTTCCGAGTCCCCAGCTGCTCACAGCTGATTCTGCTGATGCTCTCCAGCTGCAGGCTCAGCCCCTGACAGAGATGGATAATGCAGCGTGACTCTCATTCCAGACTGGTTTTATGTTATGCTCAGACCCCAGATTTGGTGACCCCAGATGACTGAAGGGCTCCCACACTGCTTACTACTAATTAGAGCTGAGGTCTCCTGGCAGGATTGATTACCACGAAGGATTGGCTAAGTTTGGCTTGTAGAGCCCTCTGCTGCTTCTTCCCCTATATCCACCCAGTCAACAGAATAGAGCTGCAGCCTCAATGCCCTTTCCTTAGTTCAACCAGTTTGCTTGTTTAGTTCATCCATCCAGAATCTGGAGATTCTAGCTCCAATGACCTTGGTTGACATGGGTCTTCTTACTTAGAATAAGACCTTGGAGAGTGTGTCTACCTGGCTTGCTAGTCTGATCAGTGTCCACCAGATTGATTTTAGGTTCCACTTACTGGATCCAACTTGTTGTTCTGTCCATTTCTGATGTGAAGATGGAGTCAGGAATAGCCTAAGGACACTGGGCATCACTTGACCTCTAGCACCTCGGGAACTATTCCTTGTCCCATCTGAGTTTGCATGTCTCAAGCTAACTCCTGCTCCATTCACACCTCACCTGACCATACTGGAGGCATCAAGGTTTCAAAGGTCCAAGTCCCAGTCAGCTAATCTGTCATTGGAGCTACTTCATGGTAGAGAGGCTTTGGTGTCAACATTTATTAGCTGTTAGACATTCTTGAAGTCACTTGGTTCCTGATCACATAGATAGGCTGACCTGGGTTTTATAGTTACCCCAGTTCCTTAAAGGAGGTCCAGGCTTTAGAGCCATGAATGGCCTGTAAGTTCTCTGGGACCAATTCAAGGCCTCATTCAACTTCCTCTGGAAACATCCTGGGATCCTCAGCCCCAGATTCTTCAGTGTACCCAAAGCATGGCATAGATTTCATATTTCCACCAGCCTCTTCAATGTTTTGACATTTTTCTGTCATCCCTACTCTAATGATTTTGTACAGATGACTCTGGATATAGGAAGGAGGGCCCTGGGTGAGAAAGTGAAATTAAGAAGCTAGTTTAGAGAACCAGATGGCTCTTAACTCTGGAAATTGGGCTACATCCTCACCAAATGCATACATTTTTCTTTTTAGTGTCCTTTTTTTTCTTGTTTAAGAATAAGAGTAATTGGTTCAAGTCTGTGATTCTTTGTCAAGTATAGGGGCTTCTAGATTCTTATATTTTCATCCAATGTACATGGCAGGATTCAGTCTCCTAACATGAACTCTGAAAGCCCCTTGAGAAGCCTGCTGCTGGTAGCTTGAGGCATGGCCATTTCCTTCTTTCTAATATCCTGTGATTCTCCAATTCAAGTGCAAAATAAGGATGGAACAAGCTTAAGGCTGCTTCTATTTCATGCGGAATTAATGTTTGCTTGATATAGAGAAGCAAAAGTGCAAAAGGCTAAATGCTTTGATGAGTTCATAGAGAATTAAGTGTTAGATGTTACTGCCATCTAGTGATGATTTAACACCTGGCGGCCAGGGGAGGATGAGTTATCCTTTTGCTACAAATGCAGGGATCTCACCTTACAGCCTAGGGTAGCCTGGTCGGTTCTGGAATGGAGGTGACATCTAGGCAAGCTTCTGCACTACCAGTGGGAGGCTGCATGGTGGAAAAATCTACTCTTTCCAACTGTGAGAACAGTACATGTCCTCATGTTAAATCCTAAACATCTCTGTTTGTATTTCTGCTTTTAAAAATATGTTTTTATTGATTTCAGAGAGGAAGCAGAAGGAGAGAGAGAGAGAAACATCAATGATGAGAGAGTACCATTGATTGGCTGCCTCCTGCATACCCCACACTGAAGATTGAGCCCGCAATCCGGGCATATGCCCTAATTGGGAATCAAACCATGACCTCCTGGTTCATAGGTCAATGCGCAACCATTGAGCCACACTGGATGGGCTCTGCTTTTGTTTGTAAGAGTTCATTGAAACAATGAAAAATGGGTTAAAAAAAATCGAACTCCATCTTCCTGAATACAGGTCTACACATTCCTGGAGACCAGGTTGTGTCGCACTCTCCCTGTGTTTGTCCACAAACCTCGTCTCTTCACAGAAGCATCATTAAAAAGCTCTGTCCAATTCCAGGCACATTCCCCTGTCCCTATGGTACCCACATGCTACTGGGGATGAGGGCAAAGGAGGAAGAAGAGAAATACCATGATTGAGTGCCCACCTTGTACTAAGTGGTAGCTCCCATTATAACCCTGTAAGGTGAGATCATCCCAATGTGAAAGATGAGGAAACTGAGGTTCAGGAAGTTTGGACAGTTGCCCAGGGATGGTACAGTTGACAACAGGGGTCAGAGGTAGAGTTTGACCCCAGTGTGCCTGGTCTCAGTCTGGGAGGTTTCCGTGGCTTGATAAGCACAGGGATAGAGTGTCGGGAAAGATCATGGAGTGTGGAGGAGGTAGAAGGTGCTCCCTCTGCTCAACAAGGAGCTAGGTCCAAGTACAGCCCCACGTGGCCCCTCAGGCACACATACAAATTCAAAGAAGGCACAGATGTCCATGAGTATTAAGGGTTGGCAGTTTTAGATGTGAAAACAAGCCCACTCCTAGACTACATCTGCCAGAAACAGATAGTCTGGGGCATTTATTTCATTCCCCTTACGCTTCCCCACCTGAGGAAACTAGATGTTTCATGAAGGTAGTCAACTCCACAGGGTTAAAAAGGCAAGAAAAGAAGAAAAAGAAACAACAATCTAAGCACAGCATTAGCAGCTGCTTTGGTGTATAGAGGAAAAAACACGGAATTTGCTGGACAGGGTATGAAATGGAACTTTTGTTGCCTTGGATTTTGGGCTGAAGCCTCAAAAATAAAGACAAGAAAGACAAACATTTAATTTTCTTCCTTGGCACCAAGAAATTTCTCTTTGCAGTTAGATGGTCAGTAAAATCTGAGCCAAGTCAGGCCGATGGAAATCCTGGAAGCCGGGTCTGTGTGATCCTTCATGCCCTCTTTCTCTCTCTCCTGATGGTTACCTGTGGAATGTTCAAAGGGAAACTCTGAGGGTCTAGAAGAGGTGGAATCGCCGAAACCGGTTTGGCTCAGTGGATAGAGCGTCGGCCTGTGGACTGAAGGGTCCCGGGTTCAATTCCGGTCAAGGGCATGTACCTGGGTTGCGGGCACATCCCCAGTAGGAGATGTTCAGGAGGTGGCTGATCGATGTTTCTCTCTCATCGATGTTTCTGGCTCTCTGTCTCTCTCCCTTCCTCTCTGTAGAAAATCAATAAAATATATTTTTTAAAAAAGAAAAAAAAATAGAAGAGGTGGAATCAAAGCAGGGGCCCTGAAAAATCCCTTGCACCAGCAATTCTTCTCCTTCCAAAACACCAGCCTTTATTGGATTGAATTGTGAACAAGAAAACCACCACCAAGGTTTTGGGGTTGTTTGTTACAATATTCAATGTAAAGTAGCCTAGCTGATATACAATATCAGCTAAATATCCCTCCTGTGGGAGAGGACAAAACAACTGGCCAAGATGCTCCATAGCTCCGTGTATAAGGCTTTTTGCAATTTGGTTTTGCATTTTCTTTCACTAAAGACACAAAGTCTATTTCTCTACTCCTTGAATCTGAGCTAAACTGTTGGCAAGTTGAATGCAAATAACGACAGTGTACCACTGCTGCGTCCAAGCCTTTAGGGGGGTTGCATGTGTCTGTCACTCTCTTAGAATCTTGCCCAGCCACCATGATAACAAGCCCCAGTCTGCTGAATAATGGGAGATGTGAGGTCTGGTCACCCCACCCACAGCAGATTTGTGAATGAGGCCATCCCAGTTCAGCATTCAGCCAGCCCTTTGCCCACCCACAGGCTGACCACAGAAGCATGAGTAAAGCTCAGATGAATTCAGCTAAGCCTGGCCCAGAGCAGCAAAAATGGCATTGTGTACATTAACAAATAATTATTATCTTAAGGTAATAAACTTTAGGGTGGCTCGTTACATGGCATTAGCTGACCAACACATTTTAGGAGGTCTACTAGACAAATGTGCTCCAGCAGGACTTACCGAGGGAGGTAGCAAGAACCCTGACCTTGCTTCAAAATCACACAGTCCTGCATTAGAGAGGGAGGAGATTAAGAGGGAGTTAGATGTTTAGAGGAAGCCGTGCCCTGTTCTTGATAAGAATTCACTGCGTTTTGCCCCTCCAGGCAAGATGAGAGGTTTTCCCACCTCTTTCCATCTCACACAAAGCATTCAGCTTCAGCTTTCTCATCTACCAATAGGGCCGTGAGTCAGGGGGCTAATGGGAAAGTTAAATGAGATGTGAAATTGCTTTTTACTTTGTAAAGGGTTTTATGCTAGGAAAGTATTTCAGGCATGTCTCCTACTGTCTGTGTTTTTACAATACCAAATAGATGTAACATGTTGAATTAAGTGTAAAATTGGCATTACTTGAACTGTTGTTGATAATAATTTGTGATCACGAAGTCTTGGGGTCACAAATTACTATTGGGAACCCCCTGGAAAGCTTTAAACAAATTGATGTGTAGGTCTAACCCCAGAGGTCCCCATTTAATTGTTCGGGGCTTCAGCCTGGGCACCGGGGTTTCCACAGCTCCTAGGGGTTTGACTCTGCAGTGGCTGAAGGTCAAGGCTGGAAAGTCCTGCCTCTGGGCCTCCATGGCTAATGGCTGCCTTATTGTTTTTTTGTTTTTTGCTTACCTCTCAGTTATCTGCAATGCAGTTTTTGTTGCTAGACTAAGAACATGTTGACTTGGGTCTGATTTTCTGGCTATTCAGTGATTTTTTTTCTTTTTAGCTTTGTTTTTGTCAGTTTTGACCAATTTATCATTTTCAGCTTGCACCGCGAAATTGCTCAAGTCGTCTTGAAAATGAAGCTGAGTTGATGACATTCCGAATTCCGATGGGAGCGATAACATCGTTACTCTGAATTTGACGCAGGCTTTCCTTCCCACCACTGCAACATTGCTTTTATTTTTTAATAACCTGAGCTATCTTAGGAGGACTGCAATCGCACTGTAGGATAATATGATATAATTGCATCAAAATAAATGAAGCTACGCAAAGCACATCTGCAAGGGCTGAGTAGAGGAAAACCAAGAATATCAACAGTGGGGTAGAGTGGGTGGCGGTTGAAAAGGTTTCTGGGACAACAGGAGCCCACTCCCGCCTCGGGCTGGCTGCTGCAGGAGAACAATCGGACTTTGGGAAGGAGAGGCTAAAAAACCCGAGGTCAAAACTATACAAAGACAGGAAAACCTTCTTGTCAGCTGTCAGCGCCTTTTCTCCCAGTCCGGTTTGTAGGGAAGGAGCAGTGGGCTTCCCTTCAGCCAAAACAGGAGAAGAGCTCACTTAATCGATTGCAGGCTGTCCGAAGGCAGCTGAGACCAAGCGGCTTTCTTCTCCCTCTCCTCCTCCTTTCCCCCCAGAAGGAGTGAGGATGAAACCATTTAAAAAGCCAGATTTAAAAAGCAACTTGGTTACTGACAGTTCCTGTAATGCTCCCGGTCTCAGCTGCTCTCCTAACTCCAGGGTGTAATTATCCTTGAACTTAATTGGCGGTTCAGGAGAGCTTATTAGCTTGCTCTATTGTTGCATAATTCAGGAGTTCAGGCCAAGCTTCCTTAAGAGCCTTTTCTTTGCTTCTGGTTCCAAAGGACCACTTTCCACATGGTCTGTGTTGCCAGGCGCCTTTGGGATGGAGAGAAGGGCTGCAGAGAGGGTTGCAAGCAGGAAGGCTAGACAGCTGGGGACGTGGAGACCTGGCCCCGTCCCTGCTCTGCTGCTAATTCATGGGGTGGTGTCAGCCAAGCGGCCAACCTCCTTGGGCATCAGTTTCCTTCCTCATCAATGAGGAGGCAGAACTGGGTCAGCAGTTCCAAAAGCGTGTTCTCGGAACACTTGTCTCCCAAGATGCTTCTTAAGAAAATGGTTCTGTGGCCTAAATACTAGTAACTTCAGGAAATCCTGCGTATCAGTCCTGCCTCCCTCAGTGTCTGATCCCACAGACTTCTGGCTGACCACCTAAACCTTGTTTTTCCCAAGCTCCTTTGCTCTAGAGTTCCAGGTATAATTTGGGGTCACAATAAGATGCATTTGTGCACAAGATGTGAATCTGGAACTGAGGTAAGTGGGCAGGGAGGACATCCATTGAACTGACAGCTACAGTCCCCCTGGCATCTTCCTGAATGCCTGGCTGCCCAATGTGGCCGGGCGCCCTTAGCAAGCCGTGCTTCTGAAAGTCTTTCCTGCAGGCCCAGCCCGGGCTTGCTGTGCCAGTGCTCCAGCAATTTGGTAAGCTCCCAACTCCCGGTATCAAATCCCTTGCTCATTAAAGTGACAGACAGTGATTTTGTTACCTGCAGCTGAATTTGATTGATACACAGCCTCCTGGGTATTCATCATACATGTTAACCTATCTTCCCTAGTATGTTGCAAATGTAATCACGTATGTCTTATGTTGCCTATTTCTATACCTTTCATACTTTAAACTCTCATGCTATTAAAATTCATAGTGGGAAACTATGTATATTCTCTACTGTCTAGCACAGGGGTGGGGAACGTCTGGCCCGCAGGCCGTGTAAGGTCTGGCCCTGCCAAGGCATTAGGGGTGAGTTAATTAAATGTTTGACCAAATATAGTGGGCTAATTTTTCAGTTGATAATTTTGTATAGCTCATGAATGGTGTTATACATATCCAAATGGGCCTTGACAGAAAAAAGCTTCCCCACCCCTGGCCTACCAGTATGTTTTTATTCTTTACTAGATGCCTGGTGCACGGATTTGTACACTGGTGGGGTCCCTTAGCCTGGCCTGTGCCCTCTTGCAATCTGAGACCCCTCGGGGGATGTAATAGTTTGTGAAGCAGCAGGCAGCAGGGGAGGAGCTTGAGCCTGGCTGGATACCGCTCCAGTTCGTCCAGGCCTTACTGCACCTGCTGTTGCCACCTTCAGCGGTGCTGCCCCGGAGGTGGAAGAGGCCCCCCGACATTGCCGCTGTGCTCGCTGCGCTCGCCAGGCGTGAGCCTGGCTTCTGGCTGAGCAGTGTTCCTGCTGTGGGAGCACACTGGCCACCAGGGGGTAGCTCCTGCGTTGAGCATCTGCTCCCTGTTGGTCAGTGCACATCATAGTGACTGGTCATTCAGTCGTTTGGTCATTCAGTTGTTTGGTTGCTTGGTCTCTTAGGCTATATATATATATATAATCTAGGAATAAAAGGAAAATATCTTTTAAACACTTCAAATTCTGGTCCCCATACTACATGAACCTTCTCAATTCTCACATTTCTGTAAGGATTCATGCTCCCAGACATTTTTGGTTCTTTGGATTAAAGGAGAGGCCTAAAATTCTGAGTTATTAACCAATACCCTTAATCAATACCCCAGGTGATCCTGGTGCAGCCAATGCACGGTCCACTCAGGATACCTGCCCAGGCCTCAGAATGAAATGGCCCACGTATGCTCATGGCTGTCTTTCCTAGAAACTCCCCTATAGTGACACAGACTTCAGCCTGAGACCACTGTCTCCCTTTCCTGCAGCCAGCAGGCTGACCTCCATTACAAAAGGAACAGTTTAACCCTCTTTTTAAAATTAAATTTATTGGAATGACATTGGTTCATAAGATCACATAGGCTTTAAGTGGATTTTTCTATGATCCATCATCTGTATGTTGCATTGTGTACCCACCACCTAAAGCCAAATATTCTTCCGTCACCATAGATTTGACCCCCTTTACCCTTTACTACCCCTAGCCCCCTTCCCTCTGGTAGCCATCATGCTGTTGTCTGTGACTACGAGTTTTTGTTTGTTTGTATTATTTGTTCATTTGTTGCTTTTAATTTTATAGCCCACATATGAGTGGAATCATAGGGTTCTTGACTTTTTCTGTCTGACTTATTTTGCTTAGCATGATATTCTCAAGATCCATCCATGTTGTTGCCAATGGCAGTATTTCATCTTTGCTTACGGCTGTGTAGTATCCCATTTTTTTTTATATGTACCGCATCTTCTTTAGCCCATCATTTATTGCAGGTCACTTCAGTTGTTTTCATGTCTTCGCCACTGTGAATAGTGCTGCAATGAACATAGGGGTACATGAATCTTTGAGAATAAATGCTTTCAAGTTTGAACCCCTTTTTAATTTATCAGCTTCTTTTGTTTATTAGATTCCACCTATGAGTGAGATCATGTGAAGCCCGTCTTTCTCGCCTGGCTTATTTCGCTTAGCATAATACTCTCTAAGTTCCTGCATGCAGTTGCAAAGAGTAGGAGAGAAATTTTACCCTCTTTTAATCAGACATTTGCCATTGAATCAGCAGAATGCCAGTGAGTTTGGGTGACTATCTTTTCTCTCTGCATATCTTGCTATTGGGGTTATGGTTTCAAATGTCTCTCTCAGATAGGGACATAGACCCCTGAGAACAGGGGCCTGTGTCTCAGCCAACTGTGATTCTCTCGTGTTGAAGACACTGCCTTGCACGAGGTACACTATTATTGTTCATTTTCTTTCATTTCCATGTCTAGACTCTTTCTTCTTCTAAAATGGTCACTGGCTCAACGCACTTGAAGAGGGAGAAAGGAACAAGAACTTCCAGTTCAGGAAGGTGGGAAATGAAGACCACAGATAGCAAATTGTTCTTCTCTCCTTCGCCCCAGTCCCAGTTCTTTAAAAGTGTCTTTCCTGAAGCACCTCCGTGTTGTGTCTTTGCTGGCAGCTCTCCCAAAGACGAGATTGCCTGGCTTAATGATCGCCTGTGGACTCAATTCAGTGTGTTTTCTAAATATTTGTGATGCATTATGTCCTTAGCCCTTTGAGGGCTGGCCATGGGTAATTCCTAAGAATATGGCTTGCTTAAGCTTCTATCAAATTATGTCTTGTCTGAGCTGTCTGGACACAAGGGAATATTCCATCACTGATATGTTTGGCAGCTTAACGGAGTTTTGCGAGATGTCCACTATTACCGTGTTCTGCTAGGTCCCGGCCATTGGAGTATGATTTACAACTGCCCATGTGTTTTGGTCAGGGCTGTCACATAAGCTGAACATTTTGGGGGCCAGGGAGCGGGCTGTAAATGGCTATATAAGCATTATCACCATTCAGTGTGACTGGTTTAGGAGTTTAAAGAGACAGTTGTTCCCCTCGGGGAAGCTGCTACTTTTCTGTCTCTCCATGTGTTCCCCAGAGAATACTGGTGGGACCACATGCTTTGCGCTGACTGCCACGTGGCCCCTCAATGGGGTGGAGACGGAGGCAGCTGGAGATGCTGCCTAGATGTGCTCTCCTAGGAGAAAGAAATCACTCATGAGAGTTTCGAAAGCAAAGGCGGAGCAGCATCATGGGTCTGGGGAAGTTAGAGCCAAGAGGGACCTAGAAGATACGATCATTCAACACTGTCATCTGATAGATAAGGAACCTAAGACCCAGACGCACATTGAACTTGGAAGGCAACACTCTTCCCTGAAAACCTCCAGGATTTTCATTCTGTGGGGACAGTCAGAGAAGGAACCTCAATCATGGCTTCTACGTACTTTCTCAAATTTTCTCCAACTGCTTTTAAAACATGAGCAATTCACCTGCAGGGTCCTCCCATCCTGAGAAGAAGTCTTTGGGTCGCCAAGAGGACCCTTCAATCGGATGCACCACCGGGCACCGTCCCCTTAAGTATTAGTCACACTTCAGAATAGTAGTTCTCCAGTTGTGGCCCCGATCAGCAGCACCTGGAACACTGTTAGAGAGGCAGACACACACCCTGCCCCAGACCTACCAAAGACTAACCCTACAGGTGGTCCAAGGTCTCTGTATTTTTTTTTTATTTTAAAAAATATATATTTTATTGATTTTTACAGAGAGAAAGGGAGAAGTATAGAGAGTTAGAAACGTCAATGAGAGAGAAACATTGATCAGCTGCCTCCTGCACACCCCCTACTGGGGATGTGCCTGCAACCCAGGTACATGCCCTTGACTGGAATCGAACCTGGGACCACAGGCCAACGCTCTATCCACTAAGCCAAACCGGTTAGGGCTCTGTCTGTCTTTTTATAAGCATGACTCGACTGCTTGCCCAAGTTTGAGACCCACTCAACAATTATTTACTCTCCTTACACAATGGGATTTTAGAAGAAATTAGAAAATTCCCCTCCTCCAAAAGACTCTGCCTCCTGCCTGCTGATGCCTAAGACTTTCCCTCTTTAGATTTATGTCTTTGGATTTAAGACTCCTAGCTCTAGGTTATTCTGGAATGTAAAATATTTTTAATATGTTTTTTTATTGACTTTAGAGAGAGGAAGGGAGAGGGAGAGGGAGTGAGAGAGGAAAAGGGAGGGAGGGAGAGATGGAGGGCACGAGAAACAATCTGCTACCCACTGTACGCCCCCTACTGGAGATCCAGCCTGCAACCAGGGGATGTGCCCTGACCAGGAATTGAACCAGCAACCTTTTGGCACCCAGGATGATGCCCAAACAACTGAGCAACATCAGCCAGGGCAGGAATGTAAGTATTTTGAACACTCAAATCATTCAGGCATCAATGTATACCACCTCATCAAAACCTTTAAGTCTAGATTTTGAGCCCTAGTTGGTGTTGCTCAATGGGTTGGGCATTGTCCCGTGCACCAAAAGGTTACTTACTGGTTCAATTCCCAGTCAGGGTACATGCCCGGGTTGTGGGCTCAATCCCTAGTAGGGGATGTGCCGATCTCACATGGATGTTTCTCTCTCTCCCTTTCCCTTCCTCTCTCTCTAAAAATCAATAAAAATCTTTTAAAAGGACTAGATTTTGATAGTGTTCAGCATGTACTTACAGCTTGTTTATAATTGAACCCTTCTGAAGCTAGTGTTGTGAAACCTCTGTTCCGGTCACAGTGAGTTCTCTGAGTCCACTGACTGCCCCGTACTCCTTCCTACCTCAGGACTTTGTCCCTGCTGTCCCCTCTGCTTAGAACTCTCTGCCCTGGTCTCTCCACTTAAACCATACGCCTCCTTCATCTCTCTGTTCAGAGGTCACCTTCTGACTTCTCTGACCAGGTCAAATCCTCTTACCACATCTCATGTTAGTATGAGCTCTCACAAGGGCTCCATATTAGTGCTGGTCACCACTGCGATTTTGTATTTGTCTCAAATTTCTCTTCCCCCCGCTGGATTGCACGCTCCACGAGGGAAGGCTTAGCACGGTGTTTTTGCTCATCCTGGTAGCCCAGAGCCTCACAGACCCTCAGTGGTATTTGCTGAATGAAAAGCGGCCAACTCAGCACGTAACCCATGGTGCTCTTCGTCAACCATCTTAGGGGGACCAGGCACTCTGCGTACATTAGCCCCGACTTCAGTAATTAAACCAGCAATTAAGAAATATTTAAAGAGAAGGCGAACAGCAGCTCAGAGAGGCGAGCTTGCCAGAGTTTAGAAGGGGTGTCTTCTCTGGGGTGAAAATCCAGGCCTGTTCCTGAAGGCTGCGCTGTTTCCACTGCAGCAAACAGCATGTTCAGGCTGGAGGGAATCTGGAAGGCATTTGGGCTAACATTATCATCCTGCTGGGAAGGAAGTTGCAGTTCATGGTTGAAAAAAAGGGACGTACACATTCACAAAGCATCCACAACAGAGCAGAGATGGAAACGAAACCTCTCTTGACTGCGGTTTCCTTAAAATTTTTTATTGTATGTTCCTCTAAGCCTCTGAGTAAAGGGTGGGAGCAGTGACTTAACAGGCTTTAGTTTATCTTGTACTGCCCGCAATCGCCAACTGTGGCTACTCCGATCAGGGTCACAGCTAAATTGTATTTGTAGCAAGGAACTCAGGCAGGCTTCAGAGCAGGGCGGCTGTAAAGGGAGGAAGGGGGACTGAACGGTAAATAAAGCCATTTTTCTGGCTGATCCTCCTGCTACTTAATAGAAAGCCATAATTATTACCATAGCAACATACTTGTTGCAGACAATATGAATATGTAGATGTAGATTCCGGGGTGGTGGTAGAGGGGGGAATTGAATAAACTCTACCTTTGTGCACCTTTAGGTGAAGAAGAAAAGAAAGCTTATGTAATTCCAACCCTCCGTTGTGTAAGGAGGGCTCTGTATCTATGTAGATAATTATTCCAAATGACTCCATCGCCACCAGAAGTGAATGATATGCTCACTAAGGCCATAGAAAAATAGCTGATAATTGGTGTGTGCGTGCAAAATACAGAGAGAGGGGGTGAGGGGAGGGAAGAAGAAAGAGAGAGAAAAGACTTGAATTCACAGTACAGGGAGATTTCTGGAGGGAAAGCCATTGAAATAGTAGCCTCCTTCCAGAATTAAAGCTTCCAAAGTGCCCCGAAGGTTCAAGCACTTGAGCGGTTGATAGTCCAATGGCTGCCAGAGTGAAGTCTAGATTGTAGATTGTGGGTCATTCAGAAAAAGAGGCACATTGTGGTTCTAGAATTTCCATAGCCTACGGTGGCCATCTGGTGAGAAGGTTGGGGTGAGCTGGGTAACCATGGAGATGTCCCAGAATATGTGAAGGCTCACCAGGGTTTTACTTAGATTATCTTGCTGCTGGATGAGTCTTAGAGATGGGGCGTGACACAACTTTCCCAAGCCGCCCCTCGGTGCTGCCTCTGAGGAGCGCTCCGGTTTTCTCTCTCCCCTCCCCAGGTAAGACTGATGGCAAGGTCTGTGGTTTCGGGTGCTGCTCTAAGGAAAGATGGTTCTGGATGCCAGCCTGGTATCCCAGGTGAGGTTTCAATGAGCGTGAGAGACGAGTCTAGGTCTCCTGGAAGAGTCTAATTCCAAATGTTCTTCTGCGATTCCATAAGTAACAGTTAGATTGAAGATGCTCAGTATTTACACAGAAAACATTGTGTCTGGAAGCATTCACAACACGACTCTCATTCTGGGTGAGTCTATTTTAATGTTTTCAATGTCTCAATTTGTATGGATGTCTCTTTCTATGTACCCATACAAATACATGTCTACTTACCTACCTACCTGCCTACCCATCTATATCTTCCTCTTGGTTTACCTGTCTGGCTAGTTTTATTGAAATGTAGGTATGGTGAGTATGTGTATTTATTATATATCTCTTTCTATCCACCAATATGGGTGGCAGACAAGCAATAACTAAAATAAGGTCTAATAAAACGGTATAGAAGAATTAGGCTGGAGCATGTGGAATGGGGGCCAGGTTGCAATTTTAAATAAGGTGGTCAGGAAAGACCTCAGTGAAATGACAATTGAGTAAGTACCGTTTTATGTTGTCCAGGAGTGGCTCCTACATCTCAGAGAGAATGGGAACTGTTTGGTTTTAGTCCTGTGGGTTTTCCGTTGCCTGATTTTCATTGAGTTGCTGGAAGTCCCAGGAAACCCGGTGTTGTCAGATCAGTTCTTGAATGGGCAGAAGTTTGCCTGAGAAAAGCCAGATCCCAAGTTAATCAGAAAAAGACTCTGAAGAGTCAGGCCTTAGTTTAAAAAGCGAAGAACCAGACTGGGAAGATCAAGACCAGATCCTGATGACAGGTTGGCGTCAGCTTGGAGGCGTGAAGAAATTGGACAATTTATGGTCGGCCAGTGATGCAACTAAGCCTTCTGGTTCTATTTTCAGTTTATGCTGCTCTCCTTTTTACAGATTTCAGACTCCCCATAGCTGTTTTTTAGTGGCTTTTGCTTCCAGATGAAAACTGGAGAACAATGCTGGGATTTTATAGACAGGGTGGGTGGGAGAGGGGCTCACCCTGGCTATAGTTCGGGGAGGAATTGTTTTGATTGTAGACCAGCTAACGGCAAAGAGGGAAACATAAATGGAAGGGCCCCAGAAAGTGTGTGGTGTGTGAACTCGCACTGTCAATGTGGAGAGGATACAGAGAAGATGGATTTTTTACCATTTATAAGAGAGTGTTTTAACTCCAAGAAGCTGATTCCTAGGTGTTATCATCAATCACCCTGTAAACACATACAAAAATCAAGTACAGATTCTGTTACATATGCCATCCTACAATGAGACAACTCAGAAATTGTCAGTAGCCAAAGAAAATTCTAATTACTCATTCTATTAATTCTCCCTGTCATGGTCTCTAATTTCTTTCGGTCTCAGTCTTATTTTTTTTTCAAGTCTTGTTTTCTGATTTTAAGTATGGTTGCATTGCATAAAATCGTTCAGTGGCTTCCAAATTCCTTTATGATAAAATTCCTTTAGGGTGAAATTAATGGCTTATGACATGTTGCAAAGTCATTTTGACCCATTCCCTGCCTATCTCTCCAAATTTATGTTTTGTTATTCACACACAGGCATCCTTCTGGCTGTCAGACAACTTGATGCAATTCCCTAAATAAACCACACTGTTCCATGCCACAGTGTATTTGCTCATTATACTTCCTTTGCCCTAGAACATCCTTCCCACTCTCACCTATTCTGCTGGATTTGTCACTTCCTGTTAATAGTTTTCCTAACCTTTCTTTTTTCATTCAGGCCAAGGTGGGTGGTGAGCCTCACAGCAACCTGTGTAGCTCTCTCATGGCCCTTACCAGTTGCCAGCTTGTAATGTAACAGTTGCCATTTTTGTTGCCTTATGCTATAGACCAGTGATGGCGAACCTATGACACGCGTGTAAGAGGTGACATGCGAACTCATTTTTTTGGTTGATTTTTCTTTGTTAAATGGCATTTAAATATATAAAATAAATATCAAAAATACAAATCTTTGTTTTACTATGGTTGCAAATATAAAAAAATTTCTATATGTGACACGGCACCAGAGTTAAGTTAGGGTTTTTCAAAATGCTGGCACGCTGAGCTCAAAAGGTTCGCCATCACTGCTATAGTCTAAGAATTTCTTGAGAGCAAAGTTAAAACAAATGCATACTTCAGATTCTAGAGTAGGACTGTAGTGCCCTGCATATATAGTGGATCAGTGTGTGTGTGTGTGTGTGTGTGTGTGTGTGTGTGTGTGTGTGTGTGTGTGATGTGGTCATTGAAACACTGAAGGTATAAAATATTACAATATTTGATACGCAAGAACTTGGCAGTTTCTTGGCAATCATTACACTAATGTTGTGAAAGAGATGGGGCTCAATGTCATAACTATTGTTGTTATAAGAAACAATTTGCAAGATAAG
>NW_006282668.1:184006-189910 GCF_000327345.1 Myotis davidii | reverse complement strand
TGTTCCCCTTTTTAGTTCTTAAATGGCTGATAGGTATCCCTGATGTTGACCACGTACAATGCACTTTGCTCATTGGTCTTCCAAGATCAATGAAAGAGCTGGGCAGGCTTAGCTCGGAGGTTGTTGACCACGTACAATGCACTTTGCTCATTGGTCTCCCAAGATCAATGAAAGAGCTGGTCAGGCTTAGCTTGGTGGTTGAGCCTCAACTTATGAACCAGGAGGTGACAGTTCGATTCTTGGTCAGGGCACATGCCTGGCTTGCGAACTCGATCCCCAATAGGGGGCGTTTGGGAAGCAGCGGATCCATGATTCTCTCTCATCATGGATGCTGCTATCTCCCTCTCCCTCTTCCTCTCTGAAATCAGTGAGAATATAATTTAAAAACCCAATGAGACATTCCTAACAGTGAATGTTTTCCTTATTCGCATTCGGCCCCCTGGAGAGACAGAGCCGCTTAGGCCTCTTCCCTCTCATTTGTGCTCCCGGATGGTCTGTATCCCAGATCCCAGATCCCAGATCCCTGGGCAGCCTCCCTGCCCTTCCCGTTCATTGTAGCTGGAGCGGGCCCTGTGCAGGGTTCCCGCAGAATCTCAAGGGGGCAGTGTGGTAATGCCTGAGCGAGCCTGCCTCGCCTCCAGGAAAGCCTTGGCCATTTTTACATCAAAGTGTTTACTCTGGAAATTAAATTATATTTGGGATTTTGGGCTTCCCCTCCCCCAGCCCCACCGTGGGAGGTTTTGGAAAGTTACTGTGGTGACCGTTGCAATGAGAGGCTGTCAGCATTTCGGCTCCGAACCGGCAGGCCCCACAGGCTCCTTCAGCACCCCGGCCCCAGGGGACCCTGTGCACGTGGGGAGGGGGCGCTCTGTCCATGTTGTGTGTTGGGGGATGGGTCTCCTGCGGAGGTCACTGGCTCAGGACCCCCACACACCCCCTTCCCCAGCCCCCCCACTCCAACACACACTCTCCCATCTTCAGCCACTTCTGGATCAACAGCTGAGCCTGAATGTCAAACTTAAGTCAGATAGTTGGAGTGGTTGTGTTTTGTTTGTTTGTGTCTGTCTTTTCCAAAATATTTCTGAAAATAGCTCTTAATGCTCCCTGTGTGTCCATGGGCTCATGCATATTCATAGCCTGCTGCTCTTCCTATGTTCAAGGTTTCTGCTCTGTCAAATGAGGCCTTAGATAGCCAGGTCCTAGCTCCCGCATTCCGGAGTTCTAGGTGTTTAAGGGTATAGAGAAATCTATGAAGAAACCCAACCCTGGGACATTCCTCCTTTCTCTGTGGCTTCTCCCAGCTAAGCCAGCCTCTCAACACTCTTGATCCCTTGGAGATTAACCATTCTTGTTCTCCAGGTATCTCCTCAATTAACTTGTCATTCACCACCAAATACATAGTTATTGCACTTTGTCATGTGGCAGGGTCTGAGCTAGGTCCTTTGTACAAAGAGGTGAGGAAAACAGACACAGTTCCTACTCTCATGAAGCGGGTGCATTACTGGAGGTGTAGACATTATGCAAATAGTCACACACAGAGAGAGTGTCATTACAAATTGAGATCAGAGCTGTGCGGGGAAAGTCAAAGGTGAAGAAGATGAAGTATGAAGAGGACCTAACTTAGAATGAGGAGCCCAGGAATGAGGAAGTGATTTTCAGCTGAGACAGAATATGGGACATGACACAACGGGAGTTGAAACCAAATGATTGGTGAGTATGACCTTGTCTTTTGGCATCCAAGGAATCCATCCTAATTCTCAGTGACTGCTTGTAGCAAAGTCTTGATATTGCTTATGGGTCATTTGAATTGTTGAGAGATTTCAAAGCATCCTAAATGAGAAGAGACTTCAGAAGTCATCTGATTCAACTGTCCCCTTACTTAAAATCTCCTCAAAAATATGCTAAACAGTTATCAAGAACTGCCATAGGATTCAGCCACTTCACAGTCACTTTTTCCACTTGTGAGAGTTCAGCATTTTTTCTTCCATTGATTCTTTTTAGAATTCCCTGTACGTAGATTTATCTTGCTAGATGGGGATGGTGGGGCCTGGGGAGGGGGATATTTTCATTTTCTTTGTTTATTGACATAAGCTCAAGTGTCAAGCACAGGGCCTGTCATGTCCTAGCTTCTCAAAGCATATTGGTAGAATGAATTAACTGAGGCTAAAATAGGTCTCCCTAAAGTTTTGCTCACTGGCTTGAGTTCTCTCTGGACAACAAAGAACAAACCTAATACCTCAGATGAGGACAATCTTACAGTTATTTGAAAGGCGCTCCATTTTCCAGTTCTTCTCTCTATAATCCCCATAAATGTGTCTTTGAAGCTCTCCAAGTTTTGATTATTAATTGAGGTCCAATGTGGCACGGTAATTTAACCAAATGTGAATCTTTCTTATAGCATTATCTATGCATCATTTCTCTATTTTTTTATGTAGGTATGTTTATTCCTTTAATTCGCCAGCATGTATAATTGTATATATGGAGTTATCTCATGTGATTTTGGAGGCTGAGAAGGCTCAACACCCTCATTGGGCCAGCTGGAGGCCCAGTAGAGCTGGTGTGGGGCTCCAGTCTAAAGTCAGGAGTCACATGACCCCAAAAAGCCAAAGTTTCAGTTTGGGACCGAAGGCCAGAAAGCACTGATGTCCCAGCTCAGAGCAGTCAAGCAAGACAAGTTTCTTCTTTTTTGAGAAAGAGAGAGTCAGCCTTTTTCTTCTAGTGAGGCCTTCAGTGATTGGATGAGGGCCCCCCACATTAGGAAGGACAATTTGCTTTACTCAGTCTGCAGATTCCAAAAGTACCCTCTCCGATGCACCCAGAATAATGTCTGACCAAATATGAGAATACCCTGTGGCCCATTCAAATTGGCACGTAACGGTAACCACCACATTACCTATCCATTAAGGAAGACTGTATGAAAGGAAGCCCTGAACTAATTTACAGAGAGTACGTAGCTCATAAATGAGCAGCAAGTGGCAGCCTCTGGGAAGAAGGTACATTGATTGTTGGGTCAGGGTCCAGGCAGGAGGAGAAGAAAACTTGACCTTTATTGGGTCCAGAAAAACCTGAGGAACTAATGATAATGATGGGACCAGATGAGACAGAATAGAATCAGGAAAACGCCACACGCACTAATAGTTTGCTTGAAATAATGATTTTAATAATTTTGTTGCAAAAAAAATAGCAGTGAAGGCAAAGCCAAAACCTAAAAAGAAGTTTTCTACAAATCTGAGCTTTGAAGTCATCCTGAGGCAGTTTAAATCCAATGGTGATACTCCCCCATCCTGGATTTAGGATCAAACTGATAAAAAGAGACTAATTCTTAATTAGTAGTACCTACAGTAGCAGAGCTGGAAGTTGGGAGTTGAGCTAATAAGAATTGTGTTAAACTTTCTATGCTGGGATCAATCCGAGAACAACTCATTACATGGTAAAATGTGAATGATCATGTTCTCAACTTTAGCTATCACACATAATAAAGAGTTTATACTCTCTGGGATAAACCAAGCAAAATAGGAATATAAACCTATCTCCACTGTAATTCTATACATAGTTTCATATAATAAAATATTATGAGACATGTTAGATAATAATATCTTTTATCAAAAAATTCAACAGAAACTAACCAACAGATGAACCAGATGTTGCAATAAGCAGACAAGGACTTTACATATCATTGTAATCATAGTGAGGATTTATTTAAAAAGATGAAAGTAAATGAACCTCAGGAGAGATTTGGGAACTTTAAAAAATATAAATTCTAGAGCTGTAAAATACAATTTACAGTAGTTACAATTTTTTAAAATACATATGAAATGACTATAAGGGAAATCTCCAGGTCTCAATGGTTACTGACAAATTCCACCAAACATTTAAAGAAGAATTAACACTAATTTTATATAGTATCCACCAGACATTTAAGAGGAGGAAAAATAACTCATTTTAGGAGACAAGCATTACCCTAACACCGAAATCTGGCATAAAGAGTAAAATAAGTAAAAACCAACACAGATTAATATCCCTTATTATCATAGATATAAGAATTCAACAAAATAGTAAATTAAAACTATAAATAAGCTCTAGCTGGGTAACTCAGTTGGTTAGAGCCTCTTCCTGATATGCTAAGGTTTCGGGTTCAATCCCCAGTCAGTACACATATAAGAATTAACCAATGAGTGCATAAATAAGTGAAGCAACAAGTCAATCTCTCTCTCTCTCTCTCTCTCTCTCTCTCTCTCTCTCTCTCTCTCTCAAATCAATAAATAAAAACTAAATGAAATAATACGGAAGGGGAGAAAATAATTTAATTTAAAAAACATAAAGATATATACTATAAGGAGAGTTTATTCTATAAATACAAGAGTGGTTCAGAATTTTTTTGAAAAATGAATATAATTTAATACATTACAGTTGATTTTTGGTTTATAGTAAATATAGTTTATATTCATTAGTTTGTATATATCATTCATGTAAATAAGAAAGAGTACATGATCAGATCAGATCAATTGACACAAAAAATAAAATAGCACTAACAATAAAATTCCACTCTCAGCCTATAAAATAAAAGCCTAATATGCTGAGTGTCCAGTCGTCTGGTCGACCAATCAAAGCGTAATATGCTAATGATATGCTAAGGAAGCCCAACCACTTGCTATGACATACACTTACCACCAATGGGCAGTCGATCAGTCTACCAGTCGCTATGATGTGCACTGACCACCGTGGGGCAGATGCTCTGACTGGTAGGTTAGCTTGCTGCTGGAGTCCGGCTTATCAGGACTGAGCAAGATGGGCTGGACATGCCCTGGAGCCATCCCGTGATCCCTCCCCAGCTGGCCAACCTCCTGCGTCCCTCCCTGGCCTGATAGTGCACCAGTGGGGAGTCCCTTGGCCTGTCCTGCACCCGCTCACAATCCAGGACCCCTTGGCGGATGTCAGAGAGCCAGTTTTGGCCTGATTCCACAGGCCAGGCCGAGGGACCCCACTGGTGTACCAATTTGTGCATCAGGCCTCTAGTTCAGGATAAGAACTCTCAGCAAGCTAGGAATAAAAGGGAACTTCCTCAAATTGCTAAAGAACATCTACAAAAAAGCTACAGATAACATTATGCTTAATGATAAAAGACCTTCCCACAAGCCTGGGAAAAAGGAAAAGATGTCTGCTCTCACCATGTCTATTCAATAAGTTATTAAAAGTCTTAGCCAGTGCAATAAGGCAAGAAAAGGAAATAAAAGGCAAATTTGACAATAATTTTCACCTTATATAAAAGTTAGCTCCAAAAGATCATAAATCAAAACATAAAATGTTAAACTATAACAACATTAGGTAGACCAAACAGCAGAGTGAACACTGTAGAAGGATCAGTGAACTTCATGACAGTTCAATAAAAAAAAATTCCCAGCGCCAAACACAGAAAAGATGGCAACAAGAACATAACAGAACATCATTGCTCTGTGAGAAAATTTCAAGCAGTATTATATACAGTAATCAGAGTCACAAATAGTGTAATTTATATGTAATCAGAATCCCAGGAAAAGAAGGAGGTAGAAAAATGTCTGGAAAAACATCACATATGAAATTTGTTACATAATACCATTTCAAATTTGATGAAAAATAACAAATCACAAATATTAAAAGCCAGCAAAGTCTAAGCATGTAAGTACATTGGAAAGCACACTTATGAACAACATATTCAAACTATTGGAAAAAAAAGAACATAAAAGAAAAAGAAAATTATAAATGACTTAGGGTGGGAGTGGGTGTGTGGTGAGACATTACATACAGGTGAACAATAAGATTAATAGCTAATTCTTCTCGGAAACAATTCAAGTCAAAATACAATGACATCTTCAAATTGCTGTAACAAAAAAATAAATGTAAGGAACTGAAAATGTAGAATTCATA
>NW_006282668.1:178056-183350 GCF_000327345.1 Myotis davidii | reverse complement strand
CTCAAGGGTCCCAGGTTCGATTCCAGTCAAGGCCATGTACTTTGGTTGCGGGCACATCCCCAGTAGGAAGTGTGCAGGAGGCAGCTGATCGATGTTTCTCTCTCATCGATGTTTCTAACTCTCTATCCTTCTCCCTTCCTCTCTGTAAAAAATCAATCAAATATATATTAAAAAAACAAAAAAGACCTTCAGTGGAGCCACTGTCTCCCTGACTCTCCGCCACCCCACCCGCCGTTCCCGGGCCTTAGAACACAGTGCCCAGCTGCAGGTACAGACACTTCTGTGCACAGAGCAGGAAGGTGGGACCTTGTCTTCCACACAGCCCAGGGCTCTGTGACGGAGCTTTTCATTTTATTTTTTTAAAATATGTTTTTATTGATTTATTTCAGAGAGGAAGAGAGAGGGAGAGATAAAAGCATCCATCAGAGAGAATCATTGATCGGCCGCCTCCTACACACTCCCCATTGGGTATCGAGCCCACAACCTGGGCATGTGCCCTTGACCGGAATCAAACCTGGGACCCTTCAGTCTGCAGGCTGATGCTCTATTCACTGAGCCAAACTATCCAGGGCTGTCGTGTGTTTTTTATTCATAAGTTAAATTGGTTTAGGGTATTTATATATGTATGTATGTATGTATTCATTCATTCATTCATTCATTCCTCACCTGAGGAGGTTTTTTCCATTGATCTTTTAGAGAGTGTGGAAGAGAGAGGGAAAGACAGAGAGAAACATCTATGTGAGAGAAACACATCTATTGGTTGCCTCCTGCATGTGCCTCAACCAGGGCCCAGCCAGGGAGAAGCCTGCAACCAAGGTATGTGCCCTTGACTGGAATCGAACTCGGGACCCTTTGGTCTACAGGCCAACACTCTATCTACTGAGCCAAACCTGATAGGGTGGTTTAGGATCTTTATATTACAGATTTTTTTCTCAGTCTGACAAAGTTTGAGAACCCTGAAATAAAGGTTTAAAAACTGCAGTTGTACCTCGCGTGCCAATTGCCATTCTAGCATTTATGCAAAGATCTGACAAGGATGTAAGTCCTGTGGGCTTCTCACGGGAGGTGTGATTCTGTCAGACCTTCGGTGGAGCATGGGTCTGAGGTACTTTTTCAATAGGAATAATGGATTCTACTCCCACACTTTCACTCTCTGATAGCAGAAAAGCTATTAAGAATACAGCTTGTGCCCTAGCTGGTTTGGCTCAGTGGATAGAGCATCGGCCTGCGGACTCAAGGGTCCCAGGTTCGATTCCGGTCAAGGGCATGTACCTGGGTTGCGGGCACATCCCCAGTGGGGGGTGTGCAAGAGGCAGCTGAATCAATGTTTCTCTCTCATCGATGTTTCTAACTCGCTATCCCTCTCCTTTCCTCTCTGTAAAAAAAAGAATACAGCTTGTTACCATTGGTCAGAAGTTCTTGCCTGTGTGAAACTCATTGACCCTAGTGGATCAGCAACATAAGCCAGCCTGATGAGCATCATACTCTAATGTAGTGATTCTAAAACCTGGCTAGGAAAGCAAGAGGTGGTTGTTTTTCTGATACATATCACTGTCCCTGACCCTGCTGTTTCAGAATTTCTTAGCAAACGTTTTTTAAAAGCTCTGCAAAATTAGACAGCGGATCCTCAGAACGGCAAGACCTCAAAGCTTAGCTCCTGGTTTCATCTGGTTGAGTATTTGGACTCCATTGAATGTGTGATGGAGGGGTTTTACTATACCACAGCTAATTTATCTGTTCTCCTCCTGAGGAACATTTGGACGTTTCCATCATTTACTCCTAGTGTATATAACATCGTTTTATGTTTTCATCTACCCATGTGTGAGTATTTCTCTAGAGCATGCATGTCAAACTCGCGGCTGGTGGGTCACGAGTTTGACATGCTTGCTCTAGTATTCATCTAAGAGTGGAACTGCTGAATGAACTGAAGGGGTCTGTGCAGCTTCAACTTTGCCCATATTGCCAATTTACACTCCCATTAGCAATGCTTAAAAGTTTCTGTTGCTCCACAACCTTGCTTCCATTTCCTATTGACAGTTGCTTTCATTTGAGTCATTCTGGTATGTGGATACCATGCTGGTTTTAATATGCATTTTCTTGATGACTAATAAAGTTGAACTTTTAAAATTATGTTTATTAGAGTTAGGCTTTCATCTTTTGTGAAGAGTCTGTTGAAGTCTTTGGCCCCTTTGAAGGAGGACTTGTCTACCTTTCCCTTTTGATTTGTGGGAGTTATTTATGTATTTTAGGTGCATATTGACAAATAAAGGATGATTAGATATCCTTGAAGAGCTGTATACATCTGAGACATATTAATGTCTTCCCTTACTCGGTGCTTTGTTATTTCAACCCCTACTGGCATCCTTTTCTATGTTTTCTATATATTTCTATATTTCATATTTTCTATACATTTTGAACCTTATGAAATTAGCTTTTAAAGATTGAGCATAACATGTGCAGAGAAGCACATAAGTGTACAACTCAAATTTCCACACACCAAACACCCAGACCCCAGATGAAGAAACAGAATATTATGAGTAGATCACGTCTCCTTTACATCCCCTTCCTGTTATCATCTTATAAAGGGTAACCACTAATCTGACTGCCAAGTCCATAGAATAATTTTTTCAGTTTTTGGAACTTAACATACATGAAATGATATTCTTTTCTTTCCTTTTTTGGTGGAGGAAGGTCTGGTTTTCTTGTTCAACAATAGGTATCATTGCTTATAACAATTCTTTCATTGTTAAATAGAATTCCCTTTATGAATATGCCACAATTTATGTATTCATTCAATATTTTATGGGTAGATTGACAATTTCCATCTTATAGATATTTTGGATAGTACAGCTATGAAAATCGTACATTTTTTGGAGAACATATACTATATGCATTTCTTTCTGATATATACTTAAGTGTGGAATTGCTAGTTCATAGAATATGCATATGTTCAGCATTAGTAGGTATTTTACAAATAGTTTTTTCAGTCTCTTTACCAACTACACTCCCACTAGCAGTTTAGAGACTTTTGAGGAAGCCAGCCAAGAATAGAACTACAAAGTACACTTACAGAACTGTAGGCTAAACAAATGCTGATTGTTTTGAGCCATTGAGTTTTAGGGTGATCTGTTATACAACATTATTGTTGCAAAATATAACTGGTATGCTTGCATCCTTGGAATAAACCCCCAGTTGGTTATATTATTCTTTTATATATTGCTGAATTAAAATCGCTAATATTTAGATTAAGCTATTTATATCTATCTTCATTAGAAATGTGTTGGGTTTTTTTTCAATTCCACCCTTTTTGTAATACTCCTATCAAGTTTTAATATCAAGTTATGCTGGTTTCTTACATTGAGATGAGAATTTTCCCACTCGCCCAACAACCAAACACTTCCTCCCTTAATCTCTGGAAGAAAGGGTGAGAAATTGCTGTTACTTTTCCTTAACTGGTAGGAAGAATTCATTGGCAAAGATTTCTAGGCTTCGAGATCATACAGTGGAAAGGATTTCAATTCTAGATTCAATTTACTTATGGGATTATTTATACTTATATATCTTCTTGGTTCAGTTTTAGTAATTAGGGATTTCTAGAAATGTGTCCACTTGACCAAAATTCTCAAAGTTTTTCACATGTAGTTGTTAACAGTAGCCTTTTATTGCTTATTAATATCTGCAACATCTATAGTGACATCCTCATTTTAATTGCTCATATTTGGGAATTTTCCCCATGTCTCTTTTTTTTAATCAGCTCTGCTGGAAGTCTATAAATTGTCTAAGTCTCTTCTAAGAACCACCTTTTTGGTTTTTATATTTGGGTATTAATACATTTATTTTCTATCACATTAATTTATTTACATTATTTTTATGATTTCCTTTTCTTCACTTTCTTGTATTTTTTTTTCTTCAGCCTCTTGGGTTTAATACTTAGGTAACTGGTTTTCAGCCTGTCATATTTTCTAATATATGCACTTGAAGACTACATTTCACTGTTAGCACAACTCTAACTCTATTGCAGTTTAATGGCTGTACTTTTATGTTTTAATTAAAGTTTACATTCAATATTGTGTATTAGTTTTAGGTGTACAGTATAGGCAGTGATGGCGAACCTGTCAGAGGTGACACACGTGTCAGAGGTGACACGTGAATTCATTTTTTTGGTTGATTTTTCTTTGTTAAATGGCATTTAAATATATAAAATAAATATCAAAAATATAAGTCTTGTTTTACTATGTTTGCAAATATCAAAAAATTTCTATATGTGACACGGCACCAGAGTTAAGTCAGGGTTTTTCAAAATGCTGACACGCCGAGCTCAAAAGGTTCACCATCACTGGCATAATGGTTAGACAATCACATACTTTACAAAGTATTTCCCCCGATATTTCCAGCAATCACCTGGTACCATACATAGTTATTCCAATATTATTGACTATATTCCCAGGGCTGTACTTCACACCCTGTGACTATTTTGTACCTACCAATCTGTCCTTCTCAATCCCTTCACCTTTTTCACCTTGTCACCCAAGGCCCCCTCCCCTCTGGCAACCATCAGCTGTTCTCTGTATATATGAGTCTGTTTTGTTTGTTTATATTGTTCTTTAGATTCCACATATAAGTGAAATCATATGGTGTTTGTGTTTCAATATCTGACTTATTTCACTGAGCATAATACCCTCTAGGTCCATCCATGCTGTCACAAATGGTAAGATTTCCTTCTTTTTTTATGGCCAACTAGTACTCCCAACTAGTATGGCCAACTAATGTAAATGTCCCACAACTTTTTTATTCCCTCATCTATTGATAGGCACTAGAGCTGTTTCCACATCTTGGCTATTGTAAGTAACGCTGCAATGAACATAGGGGTGCATTTATTCTTTCAAATCAGTATTTTGGGCTTCTTTAGATGTATATGAGGAAGTGGAATCACTGGGTCATAAGACAGTTCCACTTCTGACTTTTTGAGGACCCTTCATACCTTTTTCTACAGTGGTTGCACCAATCTGCATTCCCACCAACAGTACAGTAGGGTTTCAGTTTTCCACGTCCTTGTCAATACTGTTGTTTGTTGCTTTATCGATAATAGCCTTGATAGCTGTGCTTTCATCATTACTCAGTTCAAAATGCTTTCTAATGTTCTTTGCTATTTCTTCTTTGACATTTGGATTATGTAGACGTGGGTTGCTTATTTACCAAAGAGTGGGAATATTCTAGTGATCTGATTGTTTTTAATTTTTTGCTTCATTCCACTGTGGTCAGTGCACACGCTCTGCATGATTTATCTGCTCTCG
>NW_006282668.1:172891-178026 GCF_000327345.1 Myotis davidii | reverse complement strand
TCAGAGTTCAGAGTATAAAACCATCTGTCACCTTTGCTGGCTTTCAAACTGTGAGCCAGAGGGCCTTGGGATTTCCCAAGTCACCCGGGAGTCAAAAAAAGAGGGAAAGCAGGCTGCAACGGTTCTCTCCTGTCCTATTTCACTTTATTTAGGGCAGATTCACTTTTTCTTGTTTTATTTATTAGGTTTAATATAAATCCTTTTTGTTTAAAAAAGGTTTTTTTTCTGTTTTAAACAAACACTGAATTAGAAGATCCTGCAGTCCTTTCAGTTTTGAAATGTCTTTATCACAGTGTACATATTTTGTTGCTAGTAAGACCCAAGGTCATCCTGCAAGGGTCAGATTGGTCTTGCCAGGTTAACATGACACCCTAACCTTCATACAGTGTCTTCATGAAATGGATCAAGTCACATTATTATTATATTAATTTATATAGCTAACATTCTTTGTTATTGCAAAGAATCATATACACATGTGTATGACATCTGCTGTATATGATAAATATATAGAATGTAGTATTTCTTTTTTAAAAATATATTTATTGATTGATTGATTTCAGAGAGGGAGAGAGAGATAGAAACATCAGTGATGAAAGAGAATCATTGATTGGCTGTCTCCTGCATGCCCCCAACTGGGCATCGAGCCTGCAACCTGGGCATGTGCCCTGACTGGGAATTGAACTGTAATCTGGTTCATAGTTTGACGCCCAACCACTGAGCCACATCGGCTGGGCAGAATATGGTATTTCTATATATTTTATTCGTTGTAAAAACCAATACAGTCAGTTCTCAATTAATCTAGTAAAAGATGTTCAACTCATCTTAGGAATTGAAGAAGTACAAGTTGAACCAGTAGCGTTATATGATTCTTTAACTTATCAGAATAGCAAAGATTAATTATGTTTATACACCACTGGTAGGAATATATCTTGAAGTTATTTAGCTTTAGTATTTTTTTTTTTATGACATCAGGTGTCATAAACTCAAATGCCTTCAGGGCTCAAGAGGAAAGTCAGAGTGACATTACTCTGTCCCAGGAAAGCTTTCGGGTGCAGAAGTTATCCACAAAGTTCTGAGGGTGTGACCCAAAAGAATGAATCAAGTCAAGATGTATTTCATATATAAAGCCAACAATTCGATATATTCAAACATGAAACATTTAGCATCCACCAGCCCTTCTTATCACAAGCACATAATACACCGTTGACAAATTCAGCTAATCAAAAGCATGAATCAAAAACAATGGAATCAGAACTAAAGAAAGCACTGGAAAAACATTAGTGGTATGTACTGAATCCTTTTAAATCTAAAACTAATAGGCGCAGTTATGTAAATCATATTTATGAAATACATTACTCATGACAAAATATTTTAAAAAATGGTACAGATAAGATTGCTTTAACAATGAAAGAATCTGAGGAGGTTGGAGGAGGTATGCAAGGTTCTTTGGTAGAATCAATTAATTGGATGAAACTTGAATTTATTTTTAAAAAAATGATGACCTAATGACTCCAGCTGCTAACTAGTTTTCATATCTTTCATCAGCCTATCAAAGCTACTTTAAGAAAATAAAAAATAAGATCACTTTGCACTTTCGCCCTTTCAATTAAAGTCAAATTAAAGTGAAGGCTTTTATGCAAAACTGTCACTGCCTGTTCCTATATTATAAGGTTTCAAATCTACTTATTTATGTATAAAAATGATCCCTAACATAATATTCTCCTAATAATGATGGCTGCCTCTTGGTGGAAGACAAGATGACATAGGAACTTTTTTCTTTGTACTATTCTCCATGGGTAACATTGCCGATAATAATTATATAATAGCTGTAGAATAACTTTATTAGCCACATTTTCTTCTTCAAAATAAAAATATGTTGAATTTGAAACAAACACATCAACACAAATGTGGGCCTGTTCCAAAAGCTAAATGGTGACCTAAATGATTTTTGAGATTTTTGTAATTCTAGTCATGAGGGCACCCCATCTACTCTCTGCTCCGGCCTTGTGATTGGGAGCAGAAAGGCCCCCCTCCCTCCTCTCCCCACTGGCTGATTCTGGGTCCTCTTCAGTCTGTGTGCCCAGGTTCTCCCTCTGTCCTACGTGAATTGGAATTTCAGTCTTACAGCGACCCTGTGGGACTAGAGATCAGAAGAGAATTTTTTTCTCCTGCCTGCTTCTCCCTGGAGGGAACCTTATTTATTGCTCTGATTAAGGCACAGAGCTGAGGGAGGGAAATAGAAGTCTGCAGCCTTTCTCCTGACAGCTTCAGATCAGGGAGGCGACTTGGGAACGTTCTGCTAGGAGAAGTAGCAGCTGGTTCATCAGTGCTGGGCGGCTAATAGTTTTTAAAAAGTGGGACGAGGGAATGAGAATCAGCATGGGCATCTTTCACCCACGTTAACAATCTCAAATGGGTTTTCAAAATGTTGCTGATGAAATGGTGGAGAGGTGTTGCGTGTGTGTGTGTGTGTGTGTGTGTGTGTGTGTTTAGTGTATGAGTGTTCTCTTTGTGTGGAAGGAGGAGCAAGGTGTTGACATTCATCTAACCTGCAGCAAATGTCATTGAATTGCTGAGCTTGCTTTCTCTCTGTGTTGACAGGGGAGAATAATTCCCCACAATTATTCCTCCAGGGAGCATTAAATTTGCCAACTAAGTAAGACAAGAAAAGACAGTTTCTCAAGGTATTTGGGGGAATTTAGCAAAGTCTGGATAAGTTGTAAGTTTTTAAGGACAAACCTGTAGTTTATCCAAGGGGGTTTCCAAAATTGTTAATGACTGGTCAGGTATGACCAATCAGAGCAGAGGATAAACATTACAGTGTGTCATGCAATTACATTATGCCTCATTGTTAGTTCTAGTTGAATCTCTTATTCACATAGAATGTACCTCTATTTGGGGGGTGGGAGGAGGGGAGAGGATGGAGATATCTGTTGGTCTCTAGAAGAAGAAATTATTTATAAGCAGATCTGATGACTTTTTCTTAATTCTGAACAGTCATCCTTCATTCATTTATTCATTCAACGATTACAATACGGAAGCCATTTTGTGCCAAATATTGGGGCTACAGAGATAAACAGCAAAGACCACAGCCCTTGCTCTCAGAAGTTTACATTCTAAAGAAGGGGGCAGCAAACATTTTCTGTGAAGGCCTAGATAATAAATATTTTCAGCTTTGCAGACTATCAAGTATCCGTCACAGCTATCTGAGTTTTCTGTTGTAACACAAGAGCAGCCATAAGCAACACATAAACAAGTGAGCTAGGCTGTGTTCCAATGAAACTTTACTTCAGAGCACTGGGCATTACATTTCATATACTTTTCACATGCCACAACACGGTCTTCTTTTGGTTTTCCTCTGATTATCTGAAAATGGAAAAACCATTCTTAGCCGATAGCTGTACCAAAAGATGTGGCCGGCAAGATTCGACATGTAAGCTCTAGCATGCAGGTCCATGATACAGAAGTGTAATGGTGCAGGGGCTGGCAGCACTAGGGTCAGTTGGCTGATGGAGTGATAAGCTAAAAACTGGCATAGACGGTTGTTTGCTCACAGATGTGTGACTTACACATCATAGGGTTGGAAGAAATTTCAGAGACCTTTGTGGCCTTGAATAATCTTTCTTTTTTCAAGCTATTTCCTTTTTAAAAATATGTTTTCATTGATTTCAGAGAGAGGAAGGGAGAGAAATAGAGAGAGAAACATCCATGAAAGAGAAACATTGATCAGCTGCCTCTGGCACGCCTGCTACGGGGGATCAAGTCCACAGCCCCTGTGCCCTGACCAGGAATCGAACCTGTGATGTCCTGGTGCATGGGATGACACTCAACCAACGGAGCCACACCAGCCAGGCTTGAATAATCTTCACAGAGTATTTGCTTCCCCTCCAGGGCATTCCCAACCAGATGGCATAGCCCCTATTTGAGTACTTTCTATAGCAGGATATTTTATTGCTGGATAGAGGCATTTTTATTACATATGTATTTCATTAAATACAAATACACACACACACACACACACATATATAAAATAAGGAATCTGAATCCAAGCAGTGTTCAACTGGTATCCCTAATTCACTAACTTTGACAACCCTTAAGGAATAAATAGCAGCTTTTCTGTGGGATATAACTTACAGCTCTCCCATCACTGTTAAGTCTTTAGCTACTTTTTATTAATTGTATTATTGGCTTATTTTTGGTCCCATAGTTTGGCTCTTCTAATCGGAAGGTTTAAAAGGCCTGGTTCTAGTTTCCTATTCTTTCTGATTCCTTCACATATTCAATATTAGCTCATTTGTTTCCAGCATGGAGAAAATTAAAAAGAAGGGTAGGGAGAAGAAAATTAGATTGTTGTCTTCTAAAGTGGTGATTTAAAATGTATTTGCATAATAACAATATGTACCAATATGCCTTATTAAAATTAATCTGCTTATGTGATAAGGCTTTGGTGCATAAATTCATGCACAGGTGGGGTCCAGCCAGCCTGCCTCAACGGGGGCCAATCGGGGCCAGGATGGCAGGGGTTAGGGGACTCTGGAGGTTGGCGGGGTGGCACCACCCCTGATCAGGATGGGCGGGGAGATTAAGAGTGGGGCTGGCTGTGGGGAGGGGCTGTGGGTAGTTGGCCAGCCAGCCCCACCTCCAGGTTGAACTCCTGGTTGAACTCCATGTCAAATTTAATGTATTTCTTATTTGGAGGTGGTTACAAGGAGGCAAGCTGGTGTGGTCCTCATTTAAAATGTAAATGTTGCCCAGCCTGAGTGGTTCAATCGGTAGGACATTGTTCTGAGTTCAGTTCCCAGTGAGGGCAGATGCCTGGGTTGCAGGTATGAACCCCAGCTGGGGAGCTTTCAGAAGGCAACTAATGAATATTTCTCTCTCTCCCTTCCTCTCTCTAAACATGTCCTCAGGTGAGGATTTTTTAAAAAGTAAATTGTTGGCTGAAGCAAGTGAGATGATCTGGAAGTCATATAAGGTTAAAAAAAAAGTAGGAAGTAAAAAGTTATCTCATCATAACTGTAAAAATACATGCACAGAAGAAATTCAGGAAGAAAATGTACTAAAATGTACTAGCTACTTCTGTGTGTGGGGGGGGGGGGGGAAGGGGGATATTTTGAATTTTGCTTTTTCTTGTT
>NW_006282668.1:155350-172833 GCF_000327345.1 Myotis davidii | reverse complement strand
AGGGGCTGCAGGCTACTGGCCCACGGGCCCTGCCACCAATGGTGGGTGGGCGGGGAGATTAAGAGTGGGGCTGGCTGTGGGAGGGGCTGTGGGTAGTTGGCCAGCCGGCCCCACCTCCAGGTCGAACTCCTGGTTGCACTCCATGTCAAATTCCAGGGGACAATTTGCATATTAGCCTTTTATTATATAGGATAAGGCAACTGGTTGGAGTCAGCTTAAAAACAGTAGTTGCATTCAAACAGTCCAAAGTACCAGGACAGAAATGCATGATGGTGTGTGTGTGTGTGTGTGTGTGTTGTTGTTGCACCTATAACACTGTAATAGGAGAAAATCTCAAGCTGGAGATGTAAATACATTAGCCAAGCAATTCAATCTGTTTATTTTATATATAAAAACCTATTCCTAGAGTAATGAAAATATAATCATAATGTGATTAAATATTTATTAAAAAGAAAATGTATTTCTTATTTGGAGGTGGTTACAAGGAAGCAAGCTGGTGTGGTCCTCATTTAATATGTAAATGTTGCCCAGCCTGAGTGGCTCAATCGGTAGGACATTGTTCTGAGTTCAATTCCCAGTGAGGTCAGATGCCTGGGTTGCAGGTATGAACCCCAGTTGAGGAGCTTTCAGAAGGCAACTAATGAATGTTTCTCTCTCTCCCTTCCTCTCTCTAAACCTGTCCTCAGGTGAGGATTTTTTAAAAAGTAAATTGTTGGCTGAAGCAAGTGAGATGATCTGGAAGTCATATAAGGTTAAAAAAAAAGTAGGAAGTAAAAAGTTATCTCATCATAACTGTAAAAATACATGCACAGAAGAAATTCAGGAAGAAAATGTACTAAAATGTACTAGCTACTTCTGTGTGTGGGGGGGGGGGGGGAAGGGGGATATTTTGAATTTTGCTTTTTCTTGATAATTTCCTTTATACTTTCTTTCCTTTTGCAAATTCTCTTCCATGATGAAAATGTTGCAATATTGATATTAGAGAAGAATATTGGTTTTAAAGAGAAGAAAAAGCACTAGGAATCAGGTGATTTTCAGATGTGTATGCTATTGAATAATATCAATAGCCTTCCCAAAGCAATGAGACAGCAAAAATTGCCTTTTAAACTTAAGAACAATCCATACATCTGAGACAAAGCGAAGGGCAAACCTTTAACTATTGATTCCACTCTTGCTGAGAGAGGACGAGGACAGTAAAAATGATGTTAGGGATAGAAGGATAATGGATGCCTTGGGGTCTACTCTGTGTTGTTTTGTAAGAAAATTTTGTGGTAATGATATTCTTGAGTCATTAAGACACAGACCTTTGGGTATGAATAGAAACCTAAGAGAAATGTATGTTAGCGAGCCAAAGGATGAAGAAATAGTCTACAGTTCAATTAGGGCCAGCATAAAGGTTTTGCTTGTGTGTTTGTTTTTTAATTTTAAGCCTGATAAAATGACATGTTTACAAAATGGCTACAGTAGGGGGCGATGACTCAAAAAAGGGGGCTCTAGAGTTTCTGAGCTGCAAGCTTTATTGATACATGCAAATGTTTGCTTTTTAATCATTAAGACTGTCAAGAACTAAATGGAAATGGGAACAATTAGGGTGTAAAGAATCATTGCCAAATTGCACTCTCAGAAATGAAGACAAATGATCGTGGAAGTCAACAGGATTAGATATATAAACACTTCACACACATTTCTTTGGGAATTCAGCGACGGGAAATCTCCAAACTAAATTTGTTCTGAGATGCTAGTCAAAATAAGACCAGTGAGTAGAAGTTACAGTCAGTATTTCAGTTTAATGTAGATGTAATTTTTTCTAGGCATTAAAAATATTTTCAGTGGATTTAATTTACCTTCTGCCCTGACTCAAGTCACTATGCGGCCCCGTCACAGATGATGCCATTGCTATTGGGTGGTGAAACTCCCATACCATGTAGTACTGTATTTGGTCACCCCATCATCGCATGTGCTTCTCCTTCTGTATTTCCAGTCTAGCTAATGGTACCACCATATTCTTTCCATTTGTCTAAATTGGTGAATTAGGAGTCATTTTAGTCCCATTCCACCTTCTGATACAAACTTGGGTACCAATGGAGTTTTATAGAAAGGCATGTAGTGTTCCAAGAATCTCTGAGTCAGCTCATTCCCCCACTGCCATTTCCTTCAGGCTGATGTCATCTTCCACGAACCTATTATAATAACCTTTTTAAAAAATATATTTTTATTAAGTGCAGAGAGGGCAATGTTTTCACTGCTGCGTCATCCCATGCCTCACTGGAATCCTTTGTCTTTTTTTTTAAATTACACTTTTTTTTAAATGTATTGTTAGTGATTTTTATTTTTATTTTTGAGAGAGAGAGAGAGAGAAGGAGGGGGGGGATAGAGCGATAAAAACATCAGTGAGAGAAAATTATCTATTGTCTGCCTCCTGCATGTCCCCTACTGGGGATCAAGCCTGCAACCCAGGAATGTGCTCTTGACCGGCAGGCCGATGCTCTATCCACTGAGCAAAACCAGCTAGGGCTATAACAGCCTTTTTATTAGCCCCCCATGTGGTTATTATTGTCCACCCAAACCTAGATAGAGTGATATCTCAGGTTCATTACTTAGAGCCTTACAACTGCTCAATCAATATTTGGTGGATGAATGAACAGATAAGTACACTTAATGAATAATTAAATGTCATTCAAGATTATGCCTTTCTCTGCTTAAAGCCCTACCCTCTACCTCAACCATAGGTACAGGTTAATGCTCAAATCCTTTAACTTGATCTGGCCCCTACCAACCTTTCCAAGTTTATTCCTTGACACATAATGATTCTGATGCACAGTAGGTTTTCAATGTTGTATGCACAACATTGAGCTAGAAACGTGGTTCTCAAAGTTTATTGTTCACCAGAATCAGTTGGAGAGCTTGTTAACACAGAGATTGAAGGCTTTCATTTCTAGAGCTTGTAACTGAGTAGGTCAGGAGTTAGGTCAGGATATTTGCATTTCTATCCATCTCCAGATGCTGCTGATGCTACTAGTTTAGAGAGCTATATGATCTAAATTTCTGTTTTAGCTCTGATACTCAATGAATATAGTATTTTAAATTCCTATAAGGCATTTGTTTATAACTCAACAATTTTTAAAATTTTTATATGTTGGTTTCCAAGAGAGAGAGGAAGGGAGAGAGAAAGAGAGAAACATTGATTTGTTGTTGCACTCATTTGGTTGCTTCTTTTATGTTCCCTGAAACACACAACCTGCCACCTTGGTGTATCAGGATGTTGCTCTAAGCACCTGAGCTACTCGGCCAGGGTTATAACTCACTAGTTTTATCCAAAAGGATATTATTTGAAGTGATAATTTTGTTTCCAAGCAAACCAGAGATGTGAGAGTAATGTAATAGAAGGAAATACAGTATCTTGGGAAACACATGTTTATACTCTAGACCAGGGGTTCTCAAACTTTTTAAACAGGGGCCAGTTCACTGTCCCTCAGATTGTTGGACTATAGTTTAAAAAAAAAACAAAAAACTAGTCGGCTGCTAAGCAACAGGCAGCGGCGGCAAAACACCCGGCGGGCCGGGTAAATGTTTTCGGCGGGCCGCAGTTTGAGGACCCCTGCGGCTGCAGAAAGAAAAGAAAGCCTACCTCCAGCACTGTGTAGTTATTAGGTTCTAGTGGTTAAAAGCATGGGCTCTGTGCTTGTAAAGACCTATGCTGAGTTCCATCCCTGCCACTTACTAGCTATGAAATCTTGGGCAACTCATTTAATTCCACTAAGCGACAGTCTTTTCATCTTTGAAATGCACATGATAATAGGATCTACCCTACAGACTTGTTGAGAGGATTAAATAGGAGAATATAGATATAACGTGCTTAGCTAAACGCCTGAAATATAGTTGAAGTGCAATAAAAATGCTATTGGAAATTTAACAGGTAGGAATTTTGATGGAAAGAACCACTTGGCAAGAGCTGTAACTTACTTACCGTATTTGCCGGCGTATAAGACGACTGGGCGTATAAGACGACCCCCTAACATTTCCACTCAAAATACAGAGTTTGTTATATACTCGCCATATAAGACTACCCCCTCTTCCGCACACCTTCCACACACCAAATAAAAGGTAAAACAATATCAGATTTGATTTTAACATTTTAATTTATATTCAAATGCTTATGACATGCAGGAAAACTGTCACAAGGCTGTATGTAATCAAACATATACATAAAACAGTGCAAGTTTATTACCGGTAAACATACCGGTAATTCACTAAAGAAAACACACTCTATAGACTGGTACCGTAGATGCTTCTCAGGAACACAGGCAAGCAGCCCACAACCTAGAGGGACTGTCAATGATAGAAGATTGGTCCCTGCTCCCTGTTTGCCCGCCCTGTCACTATAGCAGTCTGGTCCACCCTTGCATCAGCATCTCCCTGGGACCTCACTAGTGCGCAAGTGCGAGCTCTTCAACATTCTAAGAGGCATCATGATAGCGCAAAATCACGAATCTTCAATGCATATGTAAAGAAATATACGGTAACCCGAATTTACCACACTCGCAAAATCGCACACAGCCAACCATACACCCAGTATGGTATCGCGATTCGCGATTTTGCGCTATCATACTGGGTGTATGGTCGGCTGTGTGCGATTTTGCGAGTGTGGTAAAATCGCATAACAGCAAAATCGCATAACAGCCGAGCATACACCCAGCAGCGCTGCTGATGCCTGAACGGTATGTGGAATGAAGTGGGCGGGCATCGGGAGGCCACTATGGCACGGGGCAAGCACTATGGGCAGTCTATCTGAAGTGTACCTGGCGTATAAGACGACCCCCCACTTGGAGGCATATTTTTCAGGGCCAAAAAATCCTCTTATACGCCGGCAAATACGGTATTTTTATACGATTCAATTTCTCACAAGAGTACATAGCCCACCACTTGACAGACAAGAAATCAAGTCAATTCAGTTGCATCCAACTTCCTTTTCTTCAGGGTGCATCTTCCTTCTAGGGACTTGTGTGGTGCCTTTGAACAGTGTTGAAGGGATACCTTATTAATCATAGGTCATTAACTATCTACACTGGTATCCACCTAGAACAGCTGTTCTCAACCTGGGGATCAAACGACCCTTTCACAGGGGTCACTTAAATACATCCTGCATATCAGATATTTACATTACGATTCATAACAGTAGCAACATTACAGTTATGAAGTAGCAACGAAAATAATTTTATGGTTGGGGGTCAGCACAACATGAGGAACTGTATTAAAGGGTGGCGGCATCAGGAAGGTTGAGAACCACTGACCTAGAAGGATATAGTTGGGAGTGGCCTCCAGTCCTGAGTCGAAGAAGGTCACTGCTATGTCATTTCAAAGACCGCTTCAAGCCCTCTATGTCATCGGCTTCCTGGCCACCCTTGGGGACTCGGGAGGAGCTGAGCTGCTGTCCTGAATTGCTCTCAACCAGGGAAATGCACTGGTTGCGTCTAAGAGCCTTGCTCTGTGGTTCCCTGGGGAGCATAGGAAACTGTTGCCCGGCTTCCAGGTTCCCACGGGGTGTATGGGAACTCTGGGAATCTGCCTCAATCCAATGGGTCTTGAGGCGTTGTGCCATTCCTATTCTACTTCTCCTGGGCCTTGCTCAGATGTGGGGAGGGAGGGGTACCATAAGGCCCCCGCTGCTTTTTCAGACCCCACCCAGAAAGGGAGGAACCAGCTGTCTCAGTGTTGAAATCACAAAATCCCTTGGAGTTTCTGTCCGCCTCTGGGCCAGATTGGAAGCTTGACTGAGTGAAGCGAGGGCCAGGGCCCATTTCTCTGAATACCAGCACCTCAGTTCTCCTGCTCCCCCTCCTGAGTCAGCTTCCTTCCCCCAGGCTAATCTGATCTCATTTCAGGAATAGACAAAATTGGTTTTGCTGACTCCAAATCTTTCCCTTATCTTTGTCCCTGGCTTACAAAATTCAAAGGCCCAAAATATGATGATTTAAAAATTGGCATTCTGTCCTTCAGGCATTGAATACCATTGCCCCAAAAGGGAAAAAGCAAAACTGTGGTAGAGGACTTAAGAATGCAGAAAATAAGACATAATTTAATACCTCAAGAGCTTATTTGATATCATTATCATTACTCATCACCATCACTATCACCCTCATCCTCATCCTTTCTCCTCAGCTAAGTGGACCTACAGCGAAGAATTGGGCACAACACACTGGAAGTTTCCACCCTGCCTCTGCTCTGCCCTCTGCTTCCTTACAGCCCCCACCCCACCAATACACGGGTCTATTCTGCACCCATTTCTGTAACTGAAACATGGGGGAACTATTTTAAACCTCAAAGAATTAATTTATAGGTAAACATGAAAAGTACTTGACTTTAGATATTTACTAGAGGATTTAGAGAGCTGAAAAGAAAAATCACTCTTAACCATAAAAAAAAGCCAGATACATCCATGACTTTTCTTGACACTACGGAAGCACTGACAGTTCTGGACCACCCACTGGTCCAAATTGTAACGGGAGACATAGGTCAGCAGTGCTAGATGGATGCTAGTGCCGACTTACCTGGGGAAGATGCAATTGGACCCCTGTAGAGCTGCAGAAACTGAGGATGCTGCATTTTCTTCAGGATTTCATTCCATGAATTCTACTTGGTGCTCATAGAAAAGATGGAAGAGAGTCCTGAGAAAATGCTCCTTCACGTACAGAGGTGGGGGCAGGGAAGAGCAACCAATGATGGGGGGTCACTACACCTAGTCTATGGAGACCCTTCTCTCCTCTCTCACTACTGAGCAAAAGCCTAACTCTGTGGGAGGAAGGACAACAAAGGTCATGGCCATCAGGGCACTGGTGAAAATCCCGGCGATGGGGAAGGGAAAGAAAGAAAACGACGGTGGAAGCAAAAACAGGAATCATATAGGGTACGGCTCTAGCTGGAGGAGGAGGAAGTCACAGCTCTGAGACCCTGGGGTATGGTGTCAAAGACTGAGGCTTAATCAGAAATACGGAGAACATCCCTCACCAGGTTAACCAGTGTCAAGTGACAAGTGATAATGGAATTCTGCTGGGAGGAGGATAGAAGAGGAACACAAGAGAGGAGATCTTTTCTGAGGCATGGTGCACAACTAATGGGAGAGCAGACAATGAGATAAACCCTTTTGCAAACTAGCTTACACCCTAAATAAAGTATCACTAGGGGAATTTGAAGTCGTTAAGCCTGTGGTGCACTGAGAGTGAACACAGCAACATCAAACCCAGCGTTTCTAATTATAACACTCAAAAATGAATAACAGACACCAAACCAAAAACCCAAGAAGCTCAGAATTACCCAAACAGGATAAGTACTAAACACACACACACACACCCATAGTTTTTCATATCATATTCAATCCACTGAACAAAGAGAAAATCTTGAAGATAGCCAAAGGCAAATACACACATTATATAAAGATTTTAAAAAAGATAAACATTACAACAGACTACTTGTCAGAACCATGACTTCAAATAGATACAAAGACTTAAATAGACAAACAAAAACAGAGAATTCATTGCCAACAGACTTACTCTACAAAAAAATGTTCAGGAAATTTTTCTGCAGACAGAAGAAATACGATATGAGACAGAAACTTGGATCAACACAAAGAAATGAAGAGCTCTGAAAATAAAATAAATGAAGTGAAAATGAAATTTATTTTTTCTAAGTTTTAATTGGTCTCAAGTTAACTATCTAAACCAAAAATAGAAGCAATGTATTATGTTTATAGCAAATGTAAAAGTTAAATTATGACATCAATAGAGCAAAAATGAAAGGAAAGAATATAGAATAGTCTATATACTTTAAGCTACACATAAACTGACATTTTTGTAAACTCTAATGCAAGTGGTATACTGTAAACCCTAGAGTAACCACACACAAAAAAATTTAAGTGAAAAGGTAGAAATAATAAGCTGAGAGGAGATAAAATCAAATCATTACAAAACTCAATAGACCCAAGATAAGCCATAAAAACAGGGAAGCAGAAAGAAAAATAAACCAGATAAACTAAATAGAAAAGAACCAGCAAGATAGTAGATTTAATTCCGACCACATGGATATCATATTAGAGTGATTTTTCTAAACATACCAATTAAAATACAGAGATTGTCAGAATGGACAACAAACACGTCATTGCTGTCTAAGAGGCCCCAATTTAAACATAATGATGTCAATTGTTGAAAATAAAGAGGTGGGAGAAAGATAGACCATGCAGACATTTAAAAAAAGAGTGAAATAACTATATGAATATAAAAATAATTCAGAGCAAGAAGTATCATCAGGAATAAAAAAAACCAAGGTAATGAAAATATAAAAGTCCTAAATATGTATGCACACAACCGCAGAGCCTCAAAACGCATAAAGCAAATACTGCAAATTGAAAGGAGAAATCCATGTTTGGCTGCACTATTTGCAAGCTTATTGCCTCACTGTTTTTGACAATGCCCTGGAGTAGAGTAGACGAATGGGAGTTTAATAGAGGTAGGATATCAGAGCCAGGGGTAGCCATGAAAAGGCAAGTCCCTTGGGAATTTAAGGAATCTTGGGAGAGCTTTAGAACCTCCAGGATGTGGCTTAGTCTTGGGAAGGAAGGACCAGTTCCACCCCATTCCCTTCTGGGTTTCAGGAAAGAAGAGGCTTTGGCTCATTGGGTAATATTATGGCTTTGAGATATAGGCCATTACCTCGGAGGCACATTCTATAAACAGTATGCCAGAAAGACGGTGAACCAGGCCTTTGTATAACTCTCCGAGGTTACACAATGTGTCCCCTGAGAATGAAAAAGGAGGGTCCCAGCTAAACGGGGAATTGATGCTTGTCTCTGGTTTTGGCAAGGAATGAAATGTTAACGCAGTCCAGGAAGAATTGCCCATTTGACTTCATTTCTGTGTTTTCAAATTCTTCAGGAAAGCATAAGCACAACCGTATTTCTCATATTCAAAAAGAAACCTCCTCAAACTGAAAAGACTAGCCCAAAGCCAACCCTGCTTCTGACAAGGGGCTCGCATTCCCGCCTGGGGGTTAGTTTCAGCATCAGGAAGGCTGATTTTAGGGGTGAAGCGGACACTTAGGAATCTAGTAGAAGCTTTTGTGGAGCCGGGGCGGAGGGCAAAGATCGAATTGCTTTGCTCACAGCTCTGTGACTTTGTTGGAGCTCTCTGGTTGTCATGCCCTGGGGACATGTTAATAATTACTGAACTGTATACTACTGAACAAAATTCATCTCTTGGGAGGCCAGAGAGTTCTTTAGCATCCTTGGCCAATATGAAAAACAATATCCGAATATGAACTCCAGATGAATTAGCACTTCTAAATTCAATGTGTTCAACCGTGTTCTGTTGAGCCCAAAGGTTCTACAGAGGGACTTGGGCTTTAGGGGAATGAGAGGGAAGCTGAGGGAACCGGGTTCTAAGCCAACCACTTAAAAATCTTTTATCCCTTCCACAAAAGCAGTTTCTAACTCTTTGTTTTATAATTGAATTGGGTTCCAAATGAAATTTTATTTAGTAGAAATGAGTATTTTTCTGCCTTTTTCTTAAACCAAAATTAGCGATCAATGGTCCAGTTTAGGGGCTGGCAGTGTGTGTGTGTGTGTGTGTGTGTGTGTGTGTGTGTGTGTGTGTGCATTGTTGAATAAAACCCGAATACTTTTCCCTATATCATCTGGTTCTCTGTCCTACATTATACGGGTTTAGGGGCTGGCAGTGTGTGTGTGTGTGTGTGTGTGTGTGTGTGTGTGTGTGTGTGTGTGTGTGTGTGAAGAGCTAGAAAGTAAATATTTTAAACTTTGGGGTACATAGGGTCTCTGTCACATGTTCATCTTTGTTTTTACAATCCTTTTAAAAAAAATTTCTCAGCTGGTATAGGCCACATGCAGACAGAGCCAAGGGCCCCTCTAGTTTGACGATCTCAGGTCAAACTTGGTCTCTGACATTGATCAAGATTCACACAGGGACTCATTAAGCCTGTCATAATCTATATGAAGCAGAAGCTACTGGCCTGATAAAATACTGGAACTTTTTCCTAAAGGCATCAGAGTTGGGTATTGTCCTTCGAGATGGCATTTATATGTTGAACCAATGGTCATTTTATGTTGCTGATGACCTTATAGGTATAGGTCTGGAAACCAAAGGGTCTCAGTAGAAGTGGCTCCTCTCACCATCCCTGCTACTCACTCATTTGGGTAATTTGTGTTCCCTGACGCCACTAGCCTAAAGCTTCTAGTTTCCATGGAGTGGGTGCTACTCCAAGGGCCACAGGAAGCATTTCACCAACCGTAAAATCACAGCTCTCATTTGGTTGTTTTGGGTTCCTCAACAGACCAACAAGCAAATAAGGAGCCACTATCCTGCCAGCGATAACTGACCCTGATTATCATAAGGGTTGTTACTACATAAGGGAGCCAGGAAGGGGTAATACCTGAAAGTTGAGGGATTCACTGGGATACTGGTTGGCGTCCATGTCCAGGGGGTAACATGCCTGTACACTACAACAGCCACATCCAAGGTATAACCAGGAGTTCAGTCATCTCAATCCAGGCAAACAACCTAGACCAACTTCTGCTAGTTCTGCTTCAAGATAGGGAGAATCGAGAGCAAGTGTTGTAAGATACAGATGATGAGTATCATTTGGATATGAGCAGTGCAAGAGCAGGACTACATGAAATGCTGTTAGCATCCAATCTATAACCCTGTGCCTTTATCACTTTGATGTACAGCAGCACTCACCTGTACATCTTTAAGTTTTTTTTTGGTTTTGTTTTTAAATAGCCAAAGCTTGGTCTAATGTCTGCAGTACAGCACATAAGAGTTAGGGAATTAATGCTCCTTGGAAGAAGTCCTCAACCGGTGACTAATCAAAGTCTATACATTTCTGCTATCTCACACCATACGTGGGAAAATCAGCGGGCCGGCCTCTTACACTGACTCCTGGGATTGGCCTTGCTTGAATAAGCATCATTTGCTCAGAGGTAGCTCGCTTGGTTCTGCACCTCTATTTGCTTCTTTCCCGGGCTTATTTCACGTTCCTGCTCCTCTACTTGTGTTTTCCTTCAACTCCAAAACAAGCTACATGCATGTGAATCATGTTCTCAGAATCTCCTCTTGGGGAAATGAAAAAAAATTGGGAGAGGAGAGATGGGTTATTATGGATTATCTTTCAGACATAATCATCGGTTGAGACTATGTTTGGTGCCCATACATCACATTATATTTATAAATGTGAACGGCACAGAAGCTGGACATATGAAGTATAGTTCTTCACATCCATCCCAACTTATTTTAATGCAAATATTAACAATGACACTTGGTTAAAACTAAAAACTCCAAAACAAATACTACACTGAGTTGCAACAATAGGGGTAAGATGCGACAGTCCCTGGGAATTTAGGATTTACAGCCACCCTACAAATATACCGTACTTAGTCCCCGACCCCCTTTGCCATGGGCCCTGACCTCATCATTCGGATTTAATTTTTGGTTTCACATTTCTGTGAGCTCCAAGAACAACTCCTGGCTGTTTTCCTATGTTTTGACTCTTCACGTTTGCCCAAGGATGAAGCTATCTCATAACCTTAATCTTCTGTGTCCAGGAGGTCCATGACTTGAACCTCAGCTATATAACTCAGCTTTCAACTACCAGGAGCCTTTTAAATGTTTGAAGTCAATAATTAGTGTCTATTACTATTTTTGTGAATAGTTTTCCTACCTTTCAATTTTTCTATGAAATCTCTTTTCTATCACTTGGTTGTCCTTTCTACATCCCAGTGCCCAACATCTCGAAAGACCTTGGATATTTCCAACGTTCTCAGGAGCATCCCAGTCTGACTCAAATGCAACCACTTCTGAATAACACTGCTTTTATTTTCATGTCCAGCCTGTACCTTTTCCAGACTTGGCTGGGCACCCTTGGTCCTTGGGAATATCTTCCTCTCAACAACTCTGGGAAGCAGTGACGTCCAATTCACACATGCTGAGCTTTTAGCAATAAAGAGCATTTTAATTGAATTCCAAGGCAGTTAGTTTGGGTCTTGGAAATTCATCACTGCCTGTGGGTGGCCTCTTGAGAGGGCGATATGTGTGTGGTGTGTGTGCATGTGTATGTGTGTGTATTTCCTTTCTTCTTTTGGATGGGCCCAGCTAAGACATGTTTGATGTACTGAGTCATACAAACAACTACCGCTCTAGCCCCAGACACGTTCCTGGATCATCAACTCTGCTTAATATCCTTAATTATGAAGGGGCCAAGACCTACTTAGTGACAGGATATTCGCCTCCTATTAGAGTCGACTCCTTCTCGACGCTTGATGAATCCCAGAGAAGACTTGTCTGTCTTTCTTATTTGTGACCTCACCACCAGGTCCTTCCAGAATGGCACGGTTAACTAAAGAAAGCATTTTAACTGAGAAATTTAAAAATATCCCAGACAGCATTATTTAACAATCAAAATATTCCACCTTAGGGAAGAGGTGATTACAGGCCTCCCATCTCTGCTATCTTTTGTGGAAAATCTGTGTAGTTATCTTTTTTTCAGTCATCAGAGGGGAACAGTTTTGTGGCTACAGAGACAACTGTTTCATTTTGGGGTTCCAGACTCTGACCAGTGCCCCCCTGAGGAAAAAGAATTAATTGCTCTGCCTAAGTGATCCGGAGACCTCCCTTGAAGCTCATATGTTCTCCTGGGATAGGAACTTACCCAGACTGTGGGATCAGCCATGGTTTCCCTAAGAATGTGAAGCCTGAGGTAAGAACACAGTTTTAGAAAGATGGTCAGACCTGGCTGGGGCCTGTATCACCACTAACCAGCCCAGACCACACTTGCCCCTTTCCAGTGAGATCAGAATTCCGCTCCGGCCCTCAGGCATACAGTACACCCAGTGTCCCAGCAGCCTACCAGGAGGCCTCTCTCTTCCTTTCATCTCCTCTGAACCCCGTTCTCCAGCCATCTTCTAGGAGACATTTGAAAACGGAGCATAACCCCTTTTTCCTGTTGCTTGATTGACATGTGAGCTTGGACTTTCCCACAGTGCTCTTTTTTTTTTTTTTTTTTTTTTTTTTTTTTACAGAGAGGAAGGGAGAGAGATAGAGAGTTAGAAACATTGATGAGAGAGAAACATCGATCAGCCACCTCCTGCACATCCGCCACTGGGGATATGCCTGCAACCAAGGTACACGCCCTTGACCGGAATCGAACCTGGGACCCTTCAGTCCCTAGGCCAACGCTCTATCCACTGAGCCAAACCGGTTTTGGCAAACACAGTGCTCTTTTTAATCTTCCTTTCTTGGTTCCTATCCCAGGAGAACATATGAGCTTCAAGGGAAGTCTCTGGATCACTTAGGCAGAGCATTTAATTCTTTTTCCTCAGGGGGGCACTGATCAGAGTCTGGACCCCCAAAATGAAACAGTTGTCTCTGTAGACACGAATCCTATATCCTCAGCCTCTTCAAAGGCTGTTGCCCTTTAATAGAAGCCCGACTCTCTCTCAAGGACACACTTTCCCGTTGTAGTTCATCCGAGGTCATGATGATAATAATGTCATTGGAGCAAGGGGATACATTTTCTCACCTCACAGTTGGGTGTGAATATGACTTGTAGCTCTTTTTCCCCTCTAAGTTGTTTGATCATCTTCATGATAATACTACCCAGCTGCTGCTCCAGGGGAGTGCACTGGCCTAGACCCATCACTGTGCATTCTCTGAGCATCCTCTGCTGATGACTCTGAGATCCATGCAAGTTTGGCCCAATGGCCTTGTTGACTCAGACCCCTCCCCCCATCCCCTTCCCTTGGCTCTTGTAGTCTCTATAGATGCCTCTCATTCTCTGCCAAGGACTTCATCCAGATGCCTGTCCATGATGAAACCCTTATTTAAAAAAAATTATTTCAGAGAGAAAGGGAGAGGGAGAGAGAGAGATAAACATCAATGATGAGAAAAATCATCAGTCGGCTGCCTCCTGCACACCCGCTACTGGGGATGGAGCCCGCAACCCCAGGCATGTGCCCTGACCGGGAATCAAACCGCGACCTCCTGGTTCATAGGTTAATGCTCACCAGCCAGGCGAAACTCTTAATTTTTAAGATCCCATGGTCCCCAGCTTTCCCCTTCTTCCTCTTCTCAATCATTCCCATGATGTGTACTAGACCCATCTAAGGTAGGTTTGGGCTAACTGCTATGTGGTTTGCAAGGAGCACCAGTTTCCTCCTAAAATCCTGTGTGCTTGGTATTAGTCTCAGGTGTGTGGCCTCAGGATATGATTTGCTTCTTTCCAGCAATTCTCCTACCCCCGTAGGCCCTGGTCTCTGATCTCTGCTGGTTTTAAGTTCCCTCCTTTGACTTCAGATCATCTCGAACTGATTTATAACCCCCTCTTTTAACCTGCTTCGCAATATCTGGGCACAGGTCTTTTGTGCCCACCTTGATTCATAGTTTGGGTGTATTTGGTGTGCAGGACATATTTTCACTAGTTTGTTATTTAACAATAACCTAGCAATCTTTTTCTTTTAAATATATTTTTATTAATTTCAGAGAGGAAGGGAAAGGGAGAGAGAGAGAGAAACATCAGTGATGAGAGAGAATCATTGATCAGTTGCCTCCTGCATGCCCCTCTGGGCATGTGCCCTGACCAGGAATCAAACCATGGCCTTCTGGTTCATAGGTTGCCGCTCAACCACTGAGCCATGCCGGCCAGGCCCCACCCATCTTTTATAAAAAGGGAGAAAAAGGAAGGAATAGGAACATTTATTAAGGAATGTCTGGGGTCAGTTATCATATTGGGTTCTCTATGATATTTACCTCATTTAATCCTCATAACACCTCTTGAATTTGAATTATTGTCACTGTTTTAGAGGTAAGGAAACTGAGGCTCATGATGATTAAGGTAAGTAGCTTGTCCAAGGTCACAGAGTGAGTAAGAGGGAGCGTTATGATTAAAAGTCTGGTCTAAAACTGAAGTGCACACCTCCCATTACCCCCCATGCTATCTGTGCTTTGCTTGGCTTTTTCACCAACTCTTCTAAGTTCTCCACAATGGCTAAGTCTCATGTGACCTTGTTGGCGAATACCTTCGTTTCTATACCTGGCCTCTTATGCTGGTTCTAAATTACAGCTAATCAAAGACTCCTGCTTCTTTCCTGTTTCACCTTCTGGTCCCAAGTGGGCAGCCTATCCAGTGCTTATTTTCTCTCTATGGGACTTATCTGTGTTTTCACCTTATTTGTGGTACACATTTCTGGTGCATCTTGAGTTAAGTGGTTCTAAAGCTGGGAGTGGAACTTGTTCATTAATAGGCTTCATGTCAGGCTTAATAGGCCGAGGTCCTGCTGTTAGTTGGAGGGGCCCATATATACCAAATTATAAGGGGTACACCCTGACTGATTGACTAATATTTTACATTTTATTTAAAATTTTTAAATAAAAACTAACTTTATTCCCCCCACGGCGGATAAAAGCTATTTTCACGGTGGACATAGGAGTAGAGAAGAGAATGGGGGAGTTAACTTCTGTGTACAGATTTTCACAACTCTCTTTATGACCATACCCTCCACCTGCATATGCCTGGCGTTTTGAGTCAGGAAGCTGTGTGGAGTTCTGTCAATGTTTAGCTTTCTCTTCTAATTTGCTACACCAGCCAATATGCCTCCGTCTACTTTCGTCCACAGATATGGATTGAAAATCCTATTATTGAAGACTCTATCCCATGTTGTTTGTTTTTATGGAGGCAAATGAGTCCCCCGCCCCTTAATTTTTATTGCAAAGGGGACTTAGAAATGCAAAGAAGTAAATGAACATGTTCAATTCTCTATCTTGAACCAGAATCTTTGATTCACATTTGTAGAAGATCCCCTTGGCTGTTGTGGGCTAAATGGAACAGATGAGAGCCAGAGGGAATGAGGGAGGCCAGGTAGGCAACTGTTGCATAGTTTATCAGAAGGATGACATTGTTTTGGAAAGACAGGAAGACAAATGGACAATTTTGTAATAATTCTAAGATGAGGTCCTACATGACATGCAATTGGATGTGGAAGTGTGAAGAAGAGAGAGGAATTAAGGATAACTGAAAGTTTCTGGATTGAGTAAGTTGGAGAGAGAGGGGGGGGGAGAGGGAGGGAGAGGGAGGAAAGAGAAAGAAAGGAAAGAACCAGTTTCAAAGGAAAATGAAAGTTTTATTTTATTTAAATATTTTATATTAAAATTGATGCACCAGTTAGGCATCCAAGTGGAGATGTGAGATAGAAAGGTAGATGCCCATGCTTGGAACCCAGAGGAAAATGTCTGGGGTTGAGAAAAATTGGGGTGTTCCTGGGTAGATGCACGGTTACATTTCTCACCAGGAACTCATTTGGATAATCGGTAGGGATACTCTTCACAAACATTTCCACTAAATCAAGACATTCATTAAAACAGTGAGATTAATACAATTTCCATGAAGGTTAATTCAGTTACTTCTGCCATTCAGAACATCATGAGAGTGTACCTTTGGGTTTGTATTGATTCTCTGTTCTTAACCCAAATCACCTGAAATATAAAAGCCCTCCTTAAAATTCTCAACTCATCAAGTTAGCAGTTAAGCAGGAGGTCTACACCTTTGCTTTGTCCTCTCATTAAAATGGGACAAATATGAGCTAACCTATAAGTGTTATGGGATGGGACAATTTATCTAAAGTACCTTGTATAGTCCTGACACATAATACATACTCAATAAGTGTCAGTCATTATCATTTTCCTTTTTAAAAATATTTTTTTTATTGATTTCAGAGGAGAAGGGAGAGGGAGAGAGAAAGCATAGCATCCATGATGAGGGAGACTCATTGATCAGCTGCCTCCTGCTTGCCCCACACTGGGAATTGAGCCCACAACCTGGACATGTGCCCTGGTTGGGAATTAAACCATGACTTCCTGGTTCTTAGGTGGATGCTCAATCACTGAGCCACAACGGCTGGGCAGTCATTATCATTTTCAAGGAGTTGTTAAAAATAAACAGCCTTAGAAAGGTGCAGTTTAACATTTTGTCAGCCTTGTCATCGAAGTGGTAAGAACTTTGTAATGTGGATAGGAATTGAATCAGCAAACCACAACACCAACACTAATTCCTAATTACTCTCCATGGGTCTATCATCCAACACTTGATAAATTATATTAATGATTCAACATTAAAAACTGATTTGTATGCACTTAGGCAGAGAGGTTTTCCAGAAAACACAAAGGCTGGGTGCAGAGCTGCTGTTCGAAATGCCTGAGCTCTGATTCTGTTTCCTGATCCTACTGCTTAGAAATTGATACTATGTGCTTCCAACTAATCTGTATCTATCTACACTAATAAAAGAGAAAAATGGTAATTGGCATACAACGCTACCCTTTTCATTGGCTAATCAGGGCTATATGCAAATTAAGTGCCAACTACGATTGGCAGTTAACTGCCAACTAAGATTGGCAGTTAACTGCCAACAAGATGGCGGTTAATTTGCATAT
>NW_006282668.1:139649-154631 GCF_000327345.1 Myotis davidii | reverse complement strand
CGAGGGGCAGAACCAGGGATGGGGGGAAATGAGGGCCCCCTGCCCAGGCCTGACACCTCTGGCAGAGGCGTCAGGCCTGGGCAAGGGGCCGATCCTGGGATTGGAGGGTGATGGGGGTCAATGCCTGAGGGCTCCCAGTATGTGAGAGGGGTCAGGCTGGGCTGAGGGACACTCCCCCCGCCACCCACCCACCCAGTGCACGAATTTCGTGCACCGGGTCCCTAGTCATAAAATAATAGTGTGATGCCTAAGATGCTCTTTAAGGTGCACAAATGTACATGCATGTGCGTGGATACACATACACATCTTCAGTCTTAGAACAAAATGTTTCATTTTGCCAGAAGTCAACCAACACAAAATCATAGGAGTTTAAAACACAAATATGCAATGGTTTGAATATGCCTTAAACTGGTCAAATATTTTTTTCTAACTTCTAATAGTTAGTTCAACAAACCTTTCCCCTACAGTGTTATTTCTGGGCCAATAATATGAAGGTATTACAGGCTAATGGCTCAGTGCACGAATTCGTGCACATTGAAAGGAAATTAATTAGAAGAAATATTTTAATATCGCTATTCACCTTTTCTCTATAATAGAAGTGTCAACCAAATTCACAATTGACAATGACAGATCAAAACACATGCATGTGATTGGTGCCAGCAAGAACTTTGTATATATCATTCATGTGCGAGTCAACTTAGCCTTTTATAGATATAGAATAAACTTGCTTAATTAGACCTTTTTTTCTGATTTAGCTAAACTTTTTCCAGCCCAGTACAGTATTTTATGGCAAATCTTGAGAGTCAGAATTACTTAGGGAAAAGAGTATAAGTGAAATTTTGAATAAAACAGACTTGATTTCAAATTATGCCTCATTATTGCTAACTTATTAAATTGATTTTATCTCACTAAATGATAGTATTTTTTTTAGGTTTAACCAAAGGAGGAAGATTAAATTATATCCAGGCTATTGTTTGAATTTTTCTCATTTACAAAATGATTTCTGAGAGATAAAACCCAACAATTTTATTTACTAACAGTCCTGGGAGATCTTGAGAAAGCAGTGCAAACATCCTCACGAAAGAAATGCATATTGAAATAAAGAGAAATGAACAAGCTGACTTTTCATTCTCTGTGGATTCTGACTGATAGACTTCATGGAGTCCTCTCTCCCCAAGAAGTTTTCTCATTTTTCAGTGATTCAGTCACTTTAATATTTTTACCTCAGTTGGGAAAAACGAGTGATACCTCATAGCATCAGGATTCATGAATACCTCCTGGATAGTTTTCAAGCTTTGGGTCTTCCAACTCCCATTCTCCATGAACTCTTCCCTGGGACCACTCATCTACTCTGCATCTCTATAATGTTATTTGGAACTGTTTGTGCTATGGTAAGCTGAAATAGCCTGTAGGTTTTACAAGTATCCATGTGGGTTGTCCCAGTGTGGTACAGAGACAAGAGCAGAAGAAAGAGGCCAGAGAATGCACCATGGAGCCTTGAACCAGTGGAGAAAAGTAACCAATGAGAAATTTCTCATGACTGGGTGATGAAGGACTTTCAGATAAAACCATGGCTAATATTCACATATAATTGTTAACAATGGCTATTTCCCCAAACCTTCAGCAAAGCCTAATAGTCCCATACAGATGGTGTGTTAGTGGAATGTAGAATAAAGGGCATGGAAGTAAGAAGGTGACCCATTGCATATGGACTACTACTACCTCTGCCTGTTTCCCACCAGGAGTTATAAGTGTCATGTAAAGAGGAAGCAATTTCTGGAGTTCAGATGGTGACCGGAGAGTCGGGCAGCTGAGACCCAGGTTGAGAGTGGCCCAGAAAAGCAGACACTGTGTGGAACATAGGACACTCCCCTTCTCTAAGTGTCCCCGACAGCACAGTGACTGAATCTGGTTTATGCCAATGGTACCTAGTAACCACCCGCTAAATTTGTCTTCTCACCAATATCATTAAAAATGGGGATCACAAGAATACCTACCTCACAAGGGAGCTCCCATAGGCTGCCAATTGATTTCTCAACAGCAACACTTCAGGCCAGAAGGGATTGGCATTAATTATTCAAAATGATGAAAAGCAAGGACCTATGACCAAGACTACTCTATGAGCAAGGCTATCATTTAAAATTGAAGGTGAAATAAAGAGCTTCCCAGACCAAAACAAAACAAAACAAAAAACTGAAGGAGTTCATTATACCAAATCAGTATTATAAGAAATTTTAAAGGGCCTGCTTTAAGAAGAAGAAATAGAGAGAGAGGGGAACACAGGTATAAAGAATAAAATGGCAATAAATAAGTACCAATCAATAATGACCTTAAAAATACATGGATTAAATGCATCAATCAAAAGACATAGAGTAGCTGAATGGATAAGAAACTCTGACCTGTATATATGCTGTCGACAAGAGACCCACTTCAGAACAAAAGATACACACAGTCTGAAAGTGAAGGGATGAAAAAAAAATCCATAAAAACAAAAAAAGCTGGGGTAGCAATACTTGTATCTAACCAAATAGACTTCAAAGCAAAGGCCATAAAAGAGACAAAGGAGGTCACTACATAATACTAAAGGAATCGATCCAATAAGAAGATATAGCTCTCATAAATACATATGCACCAAAGATAGGAACACCTAAATATATAAAAAAAATCTTGGTGGACTTTAAGAAAGAGATTGACAGCAATACAGTCCTGGCAGGGGATTTCACACCCCACAATTCTCTACACCTTGTTTGCACTCATTTCTTCTCTGGCTCCCTTAGAATGTGGCTTTGGCCTCCTTCAATTGAAATCCTGTGGCATCCTGATTTCCTATTTGATTTTAGAGCATTTAGATGATTCCTATTGTGGTTGAATTAAATAGTCTGATTCAGATTCTTAGAATGTGTGTAATGTTAGTGTTTGGGGCTTGGGAAGAGCCCATGCAAATCTAAGAGATATTTTGGGGCTGAGGTGGTGGGTGACTTACCCATCTGGGGAACGTTCATTGCTCATGGAAGGTGTCACATATCACAAGATACTGAGAGTCCGAATGGAGATCAGATCACTGGATGAAACCCTGATTGTAAAGAGACACATGTATAGACTGGCTCCTTTCTGAGCTCTGGATAATACCCCACTACCTATTTTAAGAGGTGGGTTGTTTAAGACAGAGCCAGGGCTTTGTGAAGAAAGGATTATGAAAGATATTGCTTTGTATGGTCCTGAAGCTACAGACACTCTGTGAGAACTGACTCATGTGCTATCATTTCTAGACCCCCCACACTGTGCTCTGTGATGAAGGTTGGTGTCACGAGGCCAGTGAAGGGTTCTGTGATTCTGTAGGTTTTATGTTTCTTCAAGACTCCCATGGTCATAGCCATGGAGTGGGAGGATCCTACCCTGGTCAACATGAATCATCCCACTTCCTGGGATCGCATATAAGTTAAAGGAGGTGGAAAGGAAGCTGTGGGCTGGCATTGCCTGTCTAAAGGCAGTGACACACATCCCTGTCAGGCTGGGCATTGTATGTTAATCCTGCATAATGAGAGCTCCTCGATATGAAGGGAAAGATGAGGCAGACAATCAGATAGATAGCTGACTGCAGAGAGCATCTTTGAATGGGAAGATGCCATTTGCACACAAAATAGATACACTGTGATAGAGGAGGCAGGCTGAGGGTGGGGAGATGGTCTCATGATTTATAGGGTGTTTAGCAGCATCCCTGGTCTCTACTTACTAGGTGTCAGTGGCTTCCTCTCCCCAGTTGTGACAACTCAGACTGTCTCTGGACACTGCCTGTGTCTTCTAGGAAGACAAAAATCACTCTTGGAGGAAACCCTCTGCCTGAGGGTGTGGTCTTTGTTCACATAATCAAAGCTGGTTCACATAATCAAATACCATATCCACATTTCAGTTCATGGGATGGAGGAAGAAGAAAAAGGGAAGGCAAGCCATTTCCTTTTAAGAGAGTGATGAATGAGTTGTGGCAGAACTTGGCAATAGCTGCAGAAGGAATACGGATAATGAAGGGAGCAACTAGTAGTCTCATTACTCTTATAGACTTACTATAGAAGCAAATATGACAATGAAACTAAAGTGCTTAGTGTAGTGATTGACATAGTAAATGCCCAATGAATATTTGTTCTGCTCTCTCTCTCTCCCACCTCTCCATCCCCAAGGATTGGGCCTGTCTCTGTCTCACACTGAGATTTGGTCTTAAATCATTTTGAGAAATAAATATTAATTATCTACACTAATAAAAGAGAAAGGTGCAAATTGACCCTACATTCGTGACCCCACTAGCCAATCAGGAGTGGGTATGCAAATTAACCCAACAAAGATGGTGAGTTAATTTGCATACATAGGTGCTGAGCAGCTCGGGGCGGGGTGGGATGCTTGTGTTGTCTCCATGGCGACAACACAGGCATTCCATACCACCCCAGCTGCTCAGGGCCTCTGGCAGTGTGGAAAGGTGGAAAGGCGGCTCTTGCCGGAGTGAAGGCAGTTCCAGCAGCCAGGGGAAGGAAGGCCCATTCTTGCACGAATCTTTGTGCATTGGGCCTCTAGTAATGACATAATGACTCTTCTTTATTAGCCCTGCATCTGGCCAATACTGGCTCTATAGACCACTCGCAGTATGTTTTGTGCTTTTTCTTTCCAATGTTTACTGACTTCTTTCTTTTGCCTCCAATGGCTTTGCCACCAACACCATCTCCCATGAGCATGCACATGGATGGACCTTAGGATGCTTCCTGGATGTCAAGTTTTAAAGTGGACAGTATCTTGGTATTGATCCTCATCTCTAAAATGGGCACAGAATATTTACTTGGCAGAGTTATCATGAATTAATCACAAATAAGAATGTTTTAAGTCCCTATTATTTGATCTCTTAATATATTTTTTTAAAATTTTGCAATGTCCTGAAATAGTATCTCAATTTTATAGAAAAGTCTCTGTAGCTAGGGAAGGTAAACTTGTTTGCCGGAGGTTCTAAGTGCACACACTATTAGGAGGAATATGATGGGATTTCAATCCAGGTCTCTCAGAACAAAATCAGGGCTCTTTACAATGACAAAGGTTTTCTTCCACTTCTTTCTTGCACATCTATCTTACTCAAGAGACTGTCTAATGCTTTTGTCTGTCAGCGAAGTCCTGTGTGTGCACTGATAGGATATGAGACACTGGCTTCCCCAAGAGGGAGACTACAGCACAGAATGGACTGTCCTCTCTGCCCTGGAGAGTGACATCTGGGGGTTCTGTGGCCACTGGTCATTGTCCCTGTGCCTGGTTCCTCCACCAAGAGCATGGCCAGGGGCCTCTGCGTGCCAAGCTTATCGCTGGGATCCTGACACTCTCAGAGGGGCTGGCCTACGCACAGCTTCCTCTTCTTCTGCCTGCAGCTAGCTGTGCGAGCTGCTGACCTACAGGGAAAGCACTGCATTTCAGGAGAATGAAATAAGTACATTGGACAAGAGCTCCACATTTCCTGCCACCAGCTTTACTTCATTTTCGGGAATGGCCCTGCTACCCTATGATTTCAAAGGATTCCAAAGAATTTTGGAGTCTAGCAATCAGTTTTACTGGTAGTTTCCTTTCTTCTGGATGTTCAGTGTAGCATGTTCCTTTCTGTGTGTGAGAGTATATGTGTGCGTATGTGAGTGCGTGTACATGCATTCACGGAGGCAGAGTTGGCGACTTCTCTGCTCTGTCTGTGCCAAGGTGTCTTGTAATATGTCAGAACAGCTGTGGTGGAATGAAACGAGCCTCATACTTGTCAGAAAACTGGATCCGAGTCCTAGGCATGTTACCTGCGGTGTGGCCTGGGGGACCTTTCTGAGTCTTAGCTTTCCCAAATGACAAGGAAAGCAAATAAGCTCTACTTTGGAAGCTGCTGAGGATGTAATGATATTACAGGTACGTGACAGTGTTCTGCGGGGAAAGAGACCCGAGTTCAAATTTGGAATCTCCCTCTCAAAGGCATGTGAATCAGGGCAACCTGTGAAACTCTGTTCCTCAGTTTCCGCATCTTTCAAACGGGAGTCGTAAAGGTACTTCCACCCAGATTTGTGTGGGTCAAACGAGACATTTGTGCATCCTTTTCTATAGATCTTGTACACAGCAGTCATGCAGCCTGTACTGGCTGCTCTCCTCTGGCTCCTCGGCAGTCATGTGAAAATTCATTCTAAACTGCCAACCGGTGTACAAAGAAAAGCTAATGCTATAACAGGGGTAGTCGTCAAAGTAAGCGATATGACTCATTTTCGGGTGCTTAGTAAAAGGCAGGGGATGCTTTGAGACAGAGCGGGCTTGACTGTGGCTCTGAGTTCGTGACTGCAGTTGGGCCCCTGGGCCTTCTCCCCATGTTAATGGGCTGGCTAATGGAAGGCTTCGATTATGACTCAGCAGAGAACCCACTTGTCTTCCTCTTGTGACACAAAAGGCACCTTGCTTGCTTTTATTCCTCTTTAGCCTTTACTTCTGCAGCCTAATTGGGTTAATACAGGATTGTCCCCTCCAAGGGCCATCTCCTGAATTACCAGCCCCAGAGGAGTCATCGCCTTTGTAATGATCCATCTTCATCTCCAATCCTGCTTCTCACTTGGAGCTGGCTTCTTAGCTCCATAAGGAGCGACCGGCTTGGGTGCGGGGCACAGTCCAGCTCGTCCCTGGAATATGAGTATGTTGGGGGACACTCATCCCGACTTTGAGAGTCAACCTTGGGGTGAGGTCTCACCTTCATGGAGAGACCAATGGGGTAGGGTTTTCACTAAAGCTCCTTCTTCCTCAAGCTCAGATTTTGTCTCCCGTCCCCACCCTGACTTCCTGTTGAGTGCTTCTCACCATCTTCACCAGCCCACACCCTTACTTTCTGTCCCAAAAGGCAGAGCTCTCATGTTGTGCTTTTGCTTTCAAAGCCACCCACTGCCTCATCCCACCCGTGCAGCTATTCCCACATGTTTGTCCTAGTTCCTCAAGGACCCACAAATGAGAGATTATATACTAGACTAATGTTTTCTTTATTTGAAAAGAATAATGAGTGATTTCAATTTGATTCAAATCAAGTTTATATTCATGAAGCAGCAATGGCCCAGGTGCCGTGTCAGGCATTATATAGCCAGAGAACTCTATGCTAGAAAGGTTGCACTCATTAACTCATTTAATACTTGAAAAGTAGACAAAGTCCCTGTTGCCCTCAAGGAGGAATCTCCGACTTTTAAAGGTTTGCTGACTTGATCAGAGTTGTCAGAACTTCTGCATTGCCCAACGGTTCCCACTGTAGTCCATACACACGGGATTCCATGGATTTGTGCTCCAGGGCATGGAGTAGGAAGAGGATGGTGACCCTGGGGCTGTGCAAAGCTGTGGCCCTCGTGGTCTCCCAGCAGATAGTGCGAATCAAGAGCTGAACCTACTTGTCAACCCGAGTTAGGTGCTTTTTCTGGTTCACACAAGAAAAGATGAACTTCTAGCCCGATGCCATTTGCTTCTGATAAAGTAAGTAAGGAAAGGGGTAATTTCAGGCTTGTAAAAAATCATTTGAGCACTCCAGCTTAGCATTGTCACTTGAGTAATAAACTTTCAGTCCACACACAGTATTAGAAGGAGCACTGACCAGGTGAGTCCTCACCGTTCCGCAAGGCATAATGAACACTCAAGGTCAGACAGAGAGCTAGGTTCAAATCCTCAATTTGCCACTTCTTCGCGTGTTCTTGGATGAACAATAAGTTCTTCTGCACCTCAGTTTCATCTTGCCCGTAGAACAGCCCTTTGGTTTGGGCTAGGATGCCTTAAATTCGTCAGGTAAGACTCGCTGAGGTGTTTATAACACCATAATTCAGTGCTTCAGAAAAGAAGCAAACTTTTGGAGCTACCAAGACCATTTTCAGTTAAAAAGCGTTTTAAATCTCCTTTACGCCAAATAAAATTTTGCAACTGCTTTCTTCAATTATACACCACTGTGTAGTCAAGTGGTGATTAGTGCTGCATTCTAATTAGGCTTGGCTGATTTTTTTCAAGTCAATGTTCTTTCCATTATACTCCTCTGCTCCTCAATTGTTTTTAACTCAGACTTTTTAAAGCTCGGGACAATGTGTATTTCACACATGCTTCAGTGATTTTGAATACTCAATCAAGTTTTCCTGCGAGCCTGGTCACATCCTGTCCTCCGCTGTGATGGTGGCATGGGGCGTTCGCAAATACGCCAGCTTCTACAGGAGGGCCAGTGTCCACAGGAACACCCTCTCTCTCTTCCCTTTGGCGGCTCCAAGATTCCACACTGTCCTTGGAAGCTTTTGTGCTTGAAGAATCAATCACAAAGTTAGAAGATGTGCTGACAGCGACACAAGCTGGTTTCCTGGACCTCTTAGCCCTCGGGCCCAGAAAGGAAACACAGCCCCTAATGGACTCTCATTTGTAATTAAATGACAAGGATTTTGCGGTGGGATGAGTTGTCTCTTCCTTATTAAGGCCACTGGCTGCCTTTTGATTCATTTTTATGTGAGTTTAATTCCCATTGATGTGGGCGATGACTGCTGGTCAAAAACCACTTTTCGCATCGGAGTCCGGCATTCTCCCCCAATGTCCCAGTGGTAAACACGGAGGAATTGAAAGACAGAATGATTTCACCTCTGAAGTCCTATTTGGTGCCCATTTTGAGCCCGGGGACCAAACCACGCAGGAGGCCTGGGGTGTTTTCACTCGGGCACAGCCACGAAAGTGTATTTTTTTTCTCCTTTGGTGGAAAAATGATGGCTTTGCTTTCTTGAAGCAATCCTGCTGGCTTATTCATGGAACCAAAGAGGGCGACATCCAAGGAGGGCAGCATGCAGCCTTCTGTTTCCCAGCCAGAGTCAAGGTTTGGCAAAGAGAGAGGCTCGAGGGAGGCGGGACTGCCCCGTGCAGTAGGTGAGAGAAGAGTTGGCCAAAAGGTAGGAAAGACTTGAAACCAAAATCCACACGCTGATGTGCGGGGCCTCCCAGTGAGAAAAAACACTCACCAAACACCCACATGCTTATTTGGGTTGGCAGGGGGTGTGCAGAGCCCAGGAGGCTGTTGAAACAGAGAACTGACCCCCTTCAATGGGCTGGATGGAAGCTGGGACAGGGGCCGGGAGGGGGGGTGCCGTGGAGGATGCTCAAGGCAGAGCTATGGATCCTTGGCCCCAAGAACCCATTTTGCAGGTTCACTTGGGATGAAAGTGTAGGTCGTGCCTCGTGGGAGTGCTGGTTGGGGGGACTTATGAGAAGTAGGGAGATGTCTTTTGCTCTGGAGCCAGACAGACATGGGTTTGAATGTAGACTCCATCATGCATGGGCACTGGAACCGTGGGGGAAAGTCGCTTCACTTGTCTGAACTCAGTTTCCTGACCAGTAAAATGGGAATGAAATTGTGTTTTTGAATGAGGGTTAAATTTGGTATTGCCTATGAAAAGTTGTCTGCGGGGTGCCTGGCCCTCATCGCTTACCAGTGAACAGCTGCCCTCTTTCCATACATTAGATGACTGGTTGCATTTACTGAGGTAAGTTTCCAATCATGATTTTTGAGCAGCTCCAACTGGCTGTAAGTCCTAGCTCAGTGATGGCGAACCTTTTGAGCTTGGAGTGTCGGCATTTTGAAAAACCCTAACTTAACTCTGGTGCCGTGTCACATATAGAAATTTTTTGATATTTGCAACCATAGTAAGACAAAGATTTATATTTTTGATATTTTATATATTTAATTGCCATTTAACAAAGAAAAATCAACCAAAAAAATGAGTTCGCGTGTCACCTCTGACACGCATGTCATAGGTTCGCCATCACTGTCCTAGCTCTACCTTATGCTACTTTATGACTTAGAGTGAGTTTCTGAACATCAGTAAACCACAATTTCTTCCATCTAAACAAAAGTTATCATAATACTATCTCCCTGCATTATCTAGAGTTGAGATGATAACATGACAAACATATAGCATAGTGTCCTAGTAAGCAAGCATAGTGAGGCTCCATATATATTAGCCAAGATGGTAGTGATGATAGCCTCTGAGTACAGGAATTGTGTGGACTATCCCATACTTTTCCATGGGAGGCCCTGTAGACATTTGATCATGTCTGGAGACAGTTTGGTTGTCTCAACTTGCAGGGAAGGGTTGTGCTGCTGTTGCTATCCAGTGAGTAAAGACCAAAGATTCTTCTAAACATTCTACAACACAGAGGGTAGCCCCTCTCCCCCACATCAGAGAATTGTCCAGACCAAAATATCAATAGAATTAATGCTGTAAAGCCCTCGTCCAACCAGGCATTTTGGAAGAGTTAACATGAAGTAGACATCAGAGTGCCTGAGTTAGTATCAGGGATAACTAAGGTTTTCAGTTATTTAAATACAAACCATATGTCACCTTCTAGGTTGTACTTCCTTGAGTGTAGGAACCGTGCCTTCATTACCTCAGTTCTCTGTAACTTGACACAAGTCATGCCTTCACTAACTGTCTTTCAGTTCCGTGCATCAAGTCTCCCAGTGCAGTGGCTCCAGTGCAAGGTTAAAGATATAACTATTAATTCGATAATTCATAGAGGATTTTCACCTTGAAACAAAATAGGAAAATGGGCCCATTTTTAGACAGAGCATCACCCGGGGTGATCAGAACTAGAACCGAGAAACCAAAGTAGCAGAAAACACAGGAAAGTTACTCCTTGGCATGTGCCACCAGTTTAGGACTGGGAAGACTGCGAGTGGATTTGCCTTTCTAATTAGGTTTGACTTGGGCTAATATTGAAGTGAGCTTTTGTTCCCTGAGTAGACACCAGCTGGGAGGTACTCCAGGAACGTGCTGGGTGGCAGGGTGAAGTCAGCCTGATATTACACATTTTCTCTGGGTGACCCATAAATAGATGGTTCACACACGGACATGTGAGACCATCTATAAACTTAGCTCTGACGCAGAATGTCCTGAGAGGTCAGACTCCTGAGTCACTCTGGATGATAGTTCAATCCCGGGCTCTATTACTTGCTCGCCGTGTGGCCTTGCACATGATATTCAGCTTTTCTGAGCCACGTTTTTTCCTTTCCATCTGGGAGATGTGGATGGATAACATCTACCTCAAGAAGTTGTTATGAAGGATTAAAAACACACACACAAAAGCGATAAGAGATTTTGTTGACTCTTACCACAGAAAACTCGGAATGATCCAAAATTCATCACACCATGTACTGGCTTATTCCCTTAAGTAAATGACTTACTGTTTACTTAATTCTTGTATTACCTCTAGTATCTACCAGCACTTAACCATGGTCTTCAAAATGTTCTTGCTGCTAAGCTCTTCCACTTCACTGCAACAATTATCCTTAGAACATACTCCAGACTACTTCTCCTGAAACATAATGCTGGTCAGACCACTCCCATTTGTAGAAATGCTTCCTGCAACCTAAAGTCTAGATCTACTGTAGAGCATTCAAAGCCTTTCACTATCTCTCTACGAATGTTCCACACTTAACACTTGCCAATGCCTGCATCCCCACACTCAAGTGAATTTTGGGCACCACCCTTTCCGGGAATCGAACAGTGACCTCCTGGTTCATAGGTTGAGGCTCAAACACTGACCCACACAAGCCAGTCTCCAGCTCATTTTCTTTTCCTAAAACAGCTTCGTGATTTTAATGTCGTTAGGTCTTTGATCCTGATGTTTCCTTAGCATGAACCAATTCTTTTTCATGAAATCATACCCAGTTTTCAAGACTTGGTCAAGTCTTATCTTTCTCCAGGAAATCTTTCTTAATTTCTCCTCTCTTTTTTTTAGAATCTCTTTTATTCCTCAGGTCCCTGAGCACTTGCCGGCTTTATCTTAAGATCTCTAAGCTTTCTGTTCCCGTTAGTATAGCAGTTTGGGTACACATCTTTCCTCCTTTGCGAGATAAGGAGCTCTAAACAGGTGCTAGAAATCTCTGGAACCCTCCTGCCACCCCTCCACCCACACCTGGAATAGTATCTTGCACAGGAGAGGCACTCAGGAAATGTTTCCTGGCTCAAATCTCAAGATCATTAAAGGGCTCATTTCTTAAAGGAATCTCTATTGCCAAAGGTATATCCTTCTATCCTAACAAACCATCCCCCAAAAGGAGTGATGGAATAAATTTAATTTTCTCTGTAACCAGAACAAGTTCATGTCTGCCAGGGGGTTATGATGATGGAATGTGATTTAAAGATTTAGTGCTTCATATCCCTTATCCATTAAGTAATTATTCTTGTAATATAAGCATTCTCTCTCTCTCTCTCTCTCTCTCTCTCTCTCTCTCTCTCTCTCTCTCGTGTATGTGTTTTATTCAAGCTAGACTTGAGGTAACTCAAAAGGCCCATGTGTTATTTTTTTTAAGTTTCTTACAGTTCTCATCTAAATGCAACCCCTTGGACTTCAAAAGAGTACAATTCGGAAAGGGGAGAGTAGTAATTGTGTGTGGAGAAGCCTGGCAATACCTACTCCAGCCAAGCAATCAAGGCCATCACCAACAGTGATAAGTTGTGTGCCTTTGAGGTGCCACCATAAGAATGGAGCTTCATTTCTTTGGTCCTTCTCCAAACCCATAACCCCTCTGTAAGCAGGAGAAAAACACCAGAAAAAATCCAAATTGAAGGGCATTCTACAAAATGCCCAATCAGTAGTCCCCAAAACTCTCAAGATCATAAAAAAACAGTCAGAGCTTGAGAAACCATCTCAGTGCAGAGGAGCGTAAAGAGTCATGGCATCCCATGCACTGTACTCTGGATGGCATCTTGGATCAGATAAAAGGTCATTAGGTAAACATGAGGGAAAATCTGAACACAGCATGCATTTTTTAAATTAATAGGGCATCGATATTGATTCATTAGTTGTGATAAACACGCATACTGATATAATATACCAGAGGCCCAGTGCATGAGATTCATGCACTTGGGGGAGGGAGTGGCTAGGGGCAGTTCCTCAGCCCAGCCTGCGCCCTCTCACAGTCCAGGAATCCTTGGGGGATGTCCAACTGACGGACATCCTTAGCACTGCAGCGGAGGCAGGAAAGGCTCCCGCCACCACTGCTGCCCTTGCCAGCCGTGAGTGCTCTCGGCTCCTTCCTTGAGCATCTGTGTCATAGTGACATGTTCCGCTGTTCGGTCGATTTGCATATTAGCCTTTTATTATATAGGATAGGAGTAACCATAGGGAAAATTGGATATGGGATACATAAGGACTCTTTATGGTATCCTGGCAACTTTGTTGAATGCCTCATGAGTGAATGAGAGAAGGTAATATTTGCATTCAACTTCTATATGAAGAACTAGAAAAAAACTGAACACATGTGACTATGGCATGGTAGTTAGATAACCCTGAGAAAGTAATTTGAATCTCTTTGTTTCCTCATCTACACTAATAAAAGAGAAAAATGGTAATTGGCGTACAACGCTACCCTTTTCATTGGCTAATCAGGGCTATATGCAAATTAACTGCCAACTAAGATTGGCAGTTAATTTGCATATGTAGGCACAATGCAGGGAGGTGAAAGGGAAAGCAGGAAGAAGCCCCCTGCCACTGACAGTGATCGAAACCCAGGAGGGAGCTAAGCCTTTGCCCTGCCCCCCAGCCATGATCAGAGAATCAGGTGCCTTTTCCGCCCTGGCCAGTGATAGCAGGAAGTAGGGGTGGAGCCAGCGATGGGAGCTGGGCACGGTCGAAGCTGGCAGTCCCAGGAGCTAGGGGTCCCTTGCCTGGGCCTAAAGCGAAGCCCACGATCGCGGGGCCGCTGCAGCTGCGGGTCCCCGCTGCCCGGGCCGGACACCTCAGCCAGAGGCGTCCTGCAGGGGCAGGGGCGGAGCCCGCACGATCACGGCGCCCCCTGCTGCCACTGCAGGTCCCCGCTGCCCGGGCCGGACGCCTAGGCCAGAGGCGTTAGGCCTGGGCAGGGGCGGAGCCTGCAACCGCGGGGAGCTGGGGGTCCCCTGCCCAGGCATGATTCCTGGGCCAGAGGCCTCAGGCCTGGGTGCGCGCCAGAGCCAGTGATCGGGGGGAGATGGGGGTCCCCTGTCCAAGCCTGACACCTCTGGTGGAGGCGTCAGGCCTGGGCAAGGGGCCGATCAGGCGATCAGAGGGTGATGGGGGTCAACGCCTGAGGGCTCCCAGCATGGGAGAGGGGTCAGGCTGGGCTGAGGGACACTCCCCTCCCCCAACACACACACCCAGTGCACGAATTTCATGCACCGGGCCCCTAGTTCATTTCATAATAATAATGTTTAAAAGTCAGATAAAGCAAATTAAATTAATCTATATGGGATGTTTAGAACTTAGCAGATGCTCAACAAAGCTATTTTCCCTTCATCATATTAGACTTGTGCACAAGTGCCTCAACCTCTCTGTGGACAATATGATATTTGTTATCGAATGGAATTGAAAGAAAAGTTATTTAAAACAAAAACTATAGCTAATACTGTTTTCTAATAAGTGGGCTATCGTAACTTTGATCAGTGGGAAAATACGTTTCTCTATTCTCTCCTTCCAGTGGGAGAAGAAGAGAGGAAAGACAGAAATTTCTAAGCTTCTTCATGTCTTCTGTGCTGACAAGCAATGAGTCCGAGGGTGGGTGAACCTTGTGTTAGCACTTTCATGAGATGATATTTGTAAAAATAAGCCTAGCGTCCAATAGCGGGTGGACATCTCAGAACAGCTGAACTGCTCTACATAATTAAGTTAGGGAATTAAGATGAGCGCGTATAAAAGTGTGTGTGTGTGGCAGGTTGGCGGGTGAGAGATTGAACTACAGAGCGGGAGGCTGGAACCTTCAGAGAAATGTGACCAGCACGAAATTCTCTGTGGAGGCACAGCCCAAGGACTTTTAAGGCAAAAATGTCGAAACTCTCATTTTAACTTATTTGTTTTTCTGTCATGTAAACACCCTTCATCATCTCAGTTTTCAAAAAGTCTGCTAAACACACAAATGCCTGGCACGAAAGGTTCTGGTGGAAATCAAAATCCTCATCTATTGGTACCGAC
>NW_006282668.1:134567-139620 GCF_000327345.1 Myotis davidii | reverse complement strand
CCGGGGGAGTCAGCTGAAGTGAGATTTGGGGTTTGGCAGAAAAAGGAGTTTGGATGTGGAAATGACCATTCAGTACAATATCCCTGGGAATTTGCCAAAAATCGGATGGGGCATTACATTTGGACTGATTTTAATAGAAGGCAATGTGTGTGTGTGTGTGTGTGTGTGTGTGTGTGTGTGTGTGTGTAAAATATGCTGTCACTAATGAACAGATGCATCCCCTTCTTGTCCATATTCCCAGAATGTTGGCCTGAGGGAACAGGTGAGGGTCAAGGTTTCCTAGGCTCTCAGCGCTCTCTTGGGGAGAAGTGCTCTCCCCATGGCCAAAGGGTCCAAATGCACAGACCATGCCACCCTCCCCACACCCTTCATTTGCTAATGTGCTCCCACACCCTGGACTCGCCACACCAAGCCATTTGCATATGCTGGAACCCAATGTCTTTTATTCTTCCTCCAGGCCATACACATGCTGTTTCCTTATCATTCACTTCTCAAATCCCCACTCATCCTTTGAATCCAGCTCTAGTATTTTTTTTTTAATCCTCACCAGAAGATATGTTCTTATTGATTTGGGAGGGAGGGGAGAGAGAGAGAGAGAGAGAGAGAGAGAGAGAGAGAGAGAGAGAGAGAGAGAGAAACATTGACTGGTTGCCTCCATGCATGCTCTGACTGGGAATCAAATCCACAACCTAGGTATGTGCCCTGAACGGGAATCGAACCCACAACCTTTGTTATGTCGACAATGCTCTAACCCACTGAGACACACCCAGCCAGGGCTCTAGTATTTTTTTTTTTCTAATGTGAAGACTTCTAAGCACATTTCCTCCCTCCCCAAATTCCGGTGGTAGAGCGCCCTCCCTGCACACGGACACATTGGACATATGTACACATATGTCCCTCCTGCAGCTCATAACGGGACTGCAGTGATCTGCAGTCATTTGTGAAGTACAGTCCCCAGCCTTACACAGCAGCCTTGGCCCCTGCGACTGGGTGGCTCCCATTAGCCCCGAGATTTTCACACTTGTCAGCACGTTGGAAGCGCTGGGAGCTCCGACAGTTACTGACACCTCGGTTTCACCCTGATGTCCTCACGGAATGTTCTGGCTGCAGCCTGGGCATGGGGGCACTTTGGAGACTCCTTAGCGGGTGCTGATGTGCAGCCTGAATCGGGAAGCCCTGCTAGAGTCTAGCGTTTGGCTTGTGGGGGCCTCTCTCCCCATCTCGCTCTCACTCTTACTCTTGACCTTGCTGCTGGTTCTGCCTTTCCTCAAGGCCAGGCTTCCAGAACTGTCTGAAGTACAGTATTAAATAACATCACCAAACACGGGAACATGCTTTGAGAACTGATAGGCTCGGTGCTGGCTTTTTTCTCCATGGACTTCCTTGGAATTAGCAGAAGGAAGAGTCCTCCCATCGCAACAGTGGCAGGAGCAGCTCAAGCCACTCCAGGAATGAGGACTGGGACAGACAGCGGGGCCCTCCTCAGAGGCCCGTCTCCAGGCCGCTTCACTCAGCATGGTCCCCTGGAAGCTCTTACTGGAGCTGCAGTGGGATGAACTGGGAAATGAGTGAGAAAGGGCTGAGAATGTGTCCGTCACAGCATGGTGGACACGGACAGTGACCCAGCCCCCTGTCCTCATCAGATGCCTCCTGCTGCTGCCAGAGCCCCTCTGCTGGCAGGTGTGTGCTCTGCTCCTGAAGGCCTGGACCTCTTACTGTCCTGGGAAGACGGCTCTAGGAGGTGCAGTGCTCAGGCTTCAAGAATCAGGGTGACCAGAAGTATGTCCTGCTTGGGTGACGTGAGCCAGTGACTGCAGATGACCAAGTCCAGGGCATCCTCTGAGCTCCAGGGTCCCCTTGAAGTGGAGGCGAGGCTTTGCCTAAAGCCCAACGCTGGCCCGGACTCTTCGCCTCCCCGGTCCTGCCTCTCAAGGTCCCTTACTGGTTCCTCCTGGGAGCATTTCCTTTATCATTTACTTGCACACAAATCTCATCTTGGAGTCCAATTCCAAGGCATCCGACTAAAGACACTAAAGCAACATGATGCGATGGTGTAATCCCATCTTCCTGGCAACTTGGCGGTGACAAAAATACATACTTACTGAGCTTTTTATTTAAAATGAATATCATTTCATGGAATCCCCAATCCAACCCTTTGTAAATAAAGAAGCAGCGGTTTAGGAAAATCAAGTCATGTTCCTAAGATCACACGGTGGTCTAGTAGTAATTAAAGAACAGGCCGGATGGAAGCTAAAACTCTGCTTTAATCTCCCTGAAGGTTTGGGGGAATGTATGTTTCCCTGCCTTTTTGTTCATTTTCCCTACTTCCTTTTCCTTGCCTCCTTACCCCCCCCCCCATATATATATCAATAATTGCAGCAAACTGAGATGTCTTAAAAGTGAGCACACAGACATGATCTGAGGAAGCTAGGAAGACTCCTGGAGGGAACACTCAGATAAGTCTTACAGTTGAAGAAGGAGAGATACGGTAGGAAGGGTGGGCTGTGTCACCCTGAGTACTTTATGTCAAACTAGGGAGTTTGGAATTAATGTGGGAGTGAAGATTGGAGTCCATGCAGATCTGGGTGCAGTGGGGGAGGCACCCTTAGACCTATGTTTCTGAAAGGTCACATAAATGACTAGCTACCCCTGTGCTGATCCTCGGCTCTCCTGGCCCTTCTACCGGTTGGTTGATGAGGCTGTGCCCCATGTTCTGAGACATCAGCCCTATTGTTCTAGGTAATTTATGTATTTATTTTATCTCTCCAAATTGATGGCGTTAAGGTCCTAATAGAACAGAGAGCTGGGGGCAGGGTTGGGAGCAGAATAGGGAAGGCTTCCAGCTCACCGGCTGTAGTGAGTCCTCTCCTTCAGTGTTCTGTACCGAAGGGGAAATGGATGGAGACTCTGATTGCTGATTCGGTAACTATGGTAATGTGCAGGCTCCTGTCAGTTGCGAGGGGCCTGAATGGATTAGAAACACCTTTTAAAATGCTTGCTAGTGAAGAGGTAGCAAAACGCGTCTAGACTGTCTGCCTGACACGCTGTGCAGAAACAGGGCTGTAGAAGGCTGAGTTTCAAGGGCACACCCGGCCTTTGAAAATAGAAAGAGGGGGCTGGGGATCACTCAAGCCTGGCTGGGCTGTTTGCAACTAATGCCGGGCAGCTGCCCCTAAGCCCTGCCCAGCAAACCCACAAACTGAGGGCTTTGCTTTGAAACTTAGACTCTGCCCCAAATATCCAGCTATTTAAAACAACAACAAAAAGTGCTGTCCCTTTTGTTTCTGATCCTGCTACCCATCCCACCTTTGAAGTCTCTTTTGAACTTCCATAATAGCCCATCTCTACCCATTGAGCCATATTAGGCTTCTATCAGAACTTCCCAGATAATGAAATTAGCTTGGCTTGGATTTTAATCTAATCTCTGTTGCTTCCTTCTTGCTGTGTGGCCTTAGAAAAACACTAAGCCTCTGATCTATGACAGAGACGGCAGCACCTATGTAAAAGGCTGTTGTGAGAGTTTTGCAAAATCTCTAGTCTCATCCATGCCACAGAATGAAGACTCAAGTTCATGGTGTTTCCTTTCACTTTCCATTTTCATCCCATTTCCTTGCAGTTGTCAGCGTTTTGAAGACCTACTTGGTCTGTCACATGCACTTCCAACTCAAAGCCTTGACCAGCGGTTCTCAACCTGTGGGTCGTGACCCCTTTGGGGGTCGAATGACCCTTTCACCAGGGTCGCCTAAGACCATTGTAAAACACAGATATAATTACATATTGTTTTTGTGATGAATCACTATGCTTTAATTATGTTCAGTTTGTAACAATGAAAATACATCCTGCATATCAGATATTTACATTACGATTCATAACAGTAGCAAAATTACAGTTATGAAGTAGCAACAAAAATAATTTTGTGGTTGGGGGTCACCACAACATGAGGAACTGTATTAAAGGGTCGCGGCATTAGGAAGGTTGAGGACCACTGGTCTAGACAGTCAGTGCGTAAGGAAAATGCGCCAGAGAACTGCGACTGGATCCGGAGATTCTCTGCCACCAGCTCCCGTGGTCTGAGGCAAACATCCCACAAAAGCTAGACAACGGCACTCTTGCTTGGCCTCTGACTTCACCCAGACCCTACAAGGAGAACTCATGAACAGATAGATGAATGCCACCCATGCAAGTTCTCCTCCGCTCCCAGGGAAGCTGGCCCAAGCACCTGACTTACTGGTGGAAAGACTTGCGGTTTCCAGAAAGGATAGAACACTGGCACATGGAGACAGAAAGACTACTCTCAGAATGCCCCCAAGGGCTACCCTGTCCATCTCTTGAGATTTTTGGTCAATCTCAGAATCTCTTCATGTCCGCAAACCCTCATTCCCACCTCACCACAGTCCATTTGACTGGCATACTCTTTGCTTCTCTCTGTGAACTCAACACTCTCATCCATCCATCCAGACCCCATACTCCTTACAAAGCTTTCACTGACCTTCTGGTTCAAGTTGATATCCCCATTTTCAAACCCAGAAAAGCACCTATGATTTGTAGAGTTACCATTTGATAATTAACTTCAACTTTTACAATAACATTTAAAGAAAAATAATTCTGGTTTTAATTATAAAGCAAAGGTACCAAAATGCAATTGAAAATTTTAAGAATAGAAAAATCAATCATAAATCCATGTTTTAGTGCAATTATATTTGACATTGTGATATATTAGCTTCCTGTGGTTTCATTTTATAAGTATTTTTAACTTATAAGAAATAATTAGGTAAGATTTTATATAGTATTTCAGCATGGTTTTTATATTAAAACTAGAGGCCTGATGCATGAAATTTGTGCAAGAGTAGGCCTTCCTTCCCCTGGCTGCCAGCACCAGCTTCCCTCTGGCACCCAGGACCCGGGCTTCCCTCCAGCCGCCAGCAGGCACCCAGGACCCAGGCTTCCCTTGCAGCCCTGGTTTCGTCCAGAAGGTCATCTGGAAGGATGTCTGGTCTAATTAGTATATTACGCTTTTATTATTATAGACTACTTACTAGAGGCCCGGTGCACA
>NW_006282668.1:132240-134538 GCF_000327345.1 Myotis davidii | reverse complement strand
GTGGGGGGGGGGGGGGGGGTTGTCCCTCAGCCTGGCCTGCACCCTCTCACAGTCTGGGACCCCTCGGAGGATGTCTGCCTGCTGGCTTAGGTCCGACCCAGAGATCTGGCCTAAGCCAGCAGTCAGATATCCCTCTCACAGTCCAGGGCTCTCACAGTCTGGGACCCCTCGCTCCTTACCACCACCTGCAGCGGAGGCGGGAGAGGCTTCTGCCACCGCCGCTGCACTCACCAGCTGTGAGCCTGGCTTCCGGCTGAGTGATGCTCCCCCTGTGGGAGCACAGTGACCACCAGGGGGTAGCTCTTGCGTTAAGCATCTGCCCCCTGGTGGTCAGTGTGTGTCATAGCAACTGGTCGTTCTGCTGTTTGGTCGATTTGCATATTAGGGTTTTATTATATAGGATTAGGCTAGTAGAGTGATTTAGTTTAAAATTAATAATGCTTTTACAGTTACTATGTAGTAAATCATATTCCTTCACCTATTTAAATATTTTAAAAATATGTGAGTACCTGCTGTGCTATCAGTGCCTTGCTATGTAGTCACTAGAATATAATACTGCTCAGGATAAGATAGCTTGAATTCTGGTAAGGAAGACAGACACCTAATCAAGCTATTATATGCTCTTCTGTTTTGCTCTTAAATATTTTAATGTGTATAAAACTCCATCAAAGCTTCCTATACCATGAGAGCCATATATTTCTTTTATATAATCTCAATAGTATATGTAGCTCAATGCTGGGCACACTGAATCCAAAATGTTATAGATGAAATGAATGATCAGTCATTAAATATACTTTATGAATAAAGCTCTGAGCGGTGAAATGACTGGCTACAGATCGACAGGGAAATCCTAAAACGCAGTACCTAAAGGAAAGAGTCCAATTGAAGGAGACATCAGATCTCCGAGGAACAGAAAGATGCTTTCAGAGCTTGAGGAGGACTCCCCCCACCTCTACTCAGTATGGGAAATAAGCCAGCACAAGCATTGTGTTGACTCACAGCAGGAGGGGCTCAGCGCAGATGCAGAGCTTCCTGTCAGGAGGTTTACATTAAAGTCCTTGGAGACTGTAAACTTCCCATCCAAGGCAGTGCTAAGAATGAAGCAGTTTCCTATTAGTCTGCAGCAGCTTGGAAATGTTCAGCGCACAGGAAGGGGTAAACCTTTTGTTTTACCTCCATTTCTAAAGCATAACTCTCATTTTTTCAGCACAGCACTACTTGTTCTATGCTACTTTGCCTCTTTTTTCTCAATAAAGTGAGTCTGTTCCCTTCTGGGAATTATGGTCCCCCTCCCTCCCATTTCTCATATTTCTCAGCACCTGTTGGGCAGCTGCTACTTTCTGCCCAAGCAGTGGCTGCGTTTGCAAGGACTCAGTTCTAGCAATATGGAAAGTTAGTGATACTTAAGGGATTTGCAATATGAACTTAACTATAGTAGATGGCTGGAACCACACTCTCAAATTTCCCATGTACGCCCGTGGAACAAGTACATTCCATTAAGAAGCAATAAAAATAGCAGAGCTACTGAGTTCACTGGCTATGTAGCTGTGAATCCTTTCCTGCATGTATATATAACCACACAACTGCAACTCTCATATAGCTGCATATGAATGAATGTGCATGGATATCTAGCTGTCTATCTATATCAGCTTGCTAGAAAATGGTTTCTTAATAGTATTACAGTAGCAGCTAACACTGAGTGCTCATGAGGTGGCAGACATTGTTCTGAGCACTTTGCAGACATGGATAGATTCAAACCTCAAACAACTGTAAGAGGTAGCTACTAGTCCAAGCCCTAGTTTTATAGATGAAAAAGAGAAACCTCAGAGAGGTTAGTTAAGCAGATTGCCCAGGGTCACACAATTAGGAAGTGGCAGAGCCAGGATTTCAACTGGACGGTCTGGATCCATAGACCATGATTTTAACTGGTATGCAATGCTTACATTTACTATGTTATATTAGACTAGAAGCCCGATGCACGAAATTCGTGCAAGGAGCTCGGCCCTCGCAGACCCAGTTTTGTCCAGAAGGTTGTCTGGAAGGACGTCTAGAAGGTCGTTCAGCTGTCTGGTCTAATTAGCATATTGTGCTTTTATTATTATAGATTTACTAAACTACATCTTGTACAAAATGAGGATTCTATTTTTAATTTTCAACAAGCCATTGAGATATGTAGGGCAAATATGATCACAGTTATTGTTAATATTATTGTTTCTCCCATAAGAAAGTGGGGAACAGAAGTTCAGTGACTTTTCAAAGCTTATGTAGTTGGTAAGTGAGGGAGCAAGTGTTCTCTAT
>NW_006282668.1:102888-132113 GCF_000327345.1 Myotis davidii | reverse complement strand
TAAATATATAACATATATAATATAGTGGTATGCAGGATCTGATGTGTACTAGTAAAGCACTTGTTTATATTATAATAATAAATATTTAAGTATATATAATATATACTTATATAATAATAATTAATGACTTGGAAATAGTATGTGAAGACAAATGTAATAAATGGAAATATAACAATAGTATCCAGATCTTATCAATACACATTTCCTTTAGAGCCTTTTGCAAATTGAAATGCCCTATCCTAGGAAGAAATATAAAGGACATTTTATTGTCTAAAAGAATGAAGTTCCATGTTTCTTGTAAAAACAAAATTGATTACTTAGTGACAAAAAGGTTACAGGTTTCTGATATTAGTCCTATAAGCCAGGTTATTAAAATTTCAAAGCCACTCAACATTCCATGGATTCTTTATCTATCTGTAGAGGTTTGAAAGAAATGAGATGAAAGATCCCTTGAGTATGGATTCTGCTCTTCATTCTGCTTGAGATTGGCCTCTGGTACCCAGGAACTAGTTCTTTAGCATCTCTAAGCTTCACGTTACTCATTTTAAAATGAGCTTAGGGATATCGTTAGCAAATATTCAAGGGGCCGGAGTTCTGACCAACAGTTGCTCAACATTTCTGAAAGCAATGAAGGTGGTTATTGCTGACTGTGACATTGAACCTGTGAGAGCTAGGAGTTGAGTGATACTCTACAGCAGTGGTTCTCAACCTTCTGGCCCTTTAAATACAGTTCCTCATGTTGTGACCCAACCATAAAATTATTTTCGTTGCTACTTCATAACTGTAATGTTGCTACTGTTATGAATCATAATGTAAAGATCTGATATGCGGGATGGTCTTAGGCGACCCCTGTGAAAGGGTTGTTCGACCACCAAAGCGATTGCGACCCACAGGTTGAGAACCGCTGCTCTAGAGGCATCAGGCAAAGGAAAGTGTTTGGTTTGGTGGTCTCTTTCTGAATTTGAGGATTTATTTATTCCTTCATGAAGTAATTACTGAGTACCCACTATGTGCCACTGAGTGTGGTAGAAAAGGCCTTGTTCTCATGGAGTTTACATTGGGTTTCCTTAAGTGAATGAACAAACACTATGAAATATGTCAAGAGCTGGTAAGTGCTGTGGTGAAAAATAAAACAGGGTAAGGATGGAGGAGAAAAAGGGGGGGGCATTTTATTTCTCATTCAACAGCAAACTTGATTTAATTGATATGACATTATTGATACTAATTTGGTGTGAATGGTTATGTTTTACTGCAGACATATTTGTGCACTTGAATATTGGGTTCTGCCCCAAATCTTGCTGTGGGGATGTTCTATAATACACAGCATAAGCATTTACATTTATAAAATCTGAAATTTTATAAAATTCCAAAGCACATCTGTACTAAGAGATTTCAGATCGCTGGAATCTACCAGCCAGACTTCAGGAAAAGGGTCAGGAGTGGAAATACGCCTGTGAAAGTCATCATCCTGTAGATGGCGTTTGGATAAAACCAGGAAGAGGAGTGAGGCCTTGAACTGTGTCTCACTCCACTATGTAGAGTGAGGAGGTGGGAGAACAACAGAGAGGTTTCCAGAAAGCAAGTCCTGAGAGTGTGTCAAGAGCAGTGCGGGAAGGCATGATCCGCTGTGTGGAAGGCAGCTCATAGGTCAACAAGGGTGAGGACTGAGCATGTGAACGAGGGGGGTAGTGGCAGCCACATCAAGCAGCCTTGCTCTTTCTGTTAATCTTATTGCCAGGATTCATTCTATCCACAGCCATCCTTGATGCATGTTTGATCCGATTTACAGTAATTGCCTAACAGTTGCTTCTTCGAGGAACTACTTAAATGACTGACATTTCCTGGATATGAGGTATATTTCCTAGAAGCAGTATAATATATTCAAAATACACAGATTTCAAAGCCAGGGGGACCTGGGTTGCAAACACCCAATTGGGTTGCCCACACCTTCATAGGTCAACCGCTGATAAGCTACTTTACATTGCTACCTCAGATTTCCCACCTGAAAAACGAGGCTACTGATAATCTCAAATGTATGTTGATGATTAAAACACAATGGCATATGAAAAGGGTTCTAGCACATAGCAGGTCCTCAAAGTTCTCTTTTCTAAGGACAGAATATAACCAGTAAACATGAAGCATGGTGGTAGGATAAAGCATGCATTGAATGGGACCACAGGGTACGTTGACTGGGACTCTGGCCCCAGTAGCTGTATTTTGTCAATCCCCAGGTAACTCACACCATTCCTAAGTTTTAGAATCAGAGGTCAATAGCCAACAGTCCCAATTTACCTACCACGCCTTGTTTGGTTGGAATTCTAGATTTAATTGGTTGCTTGATTGGTTAGTAACACTGTCTAGTTTGCGATAGTTTACTCTTTCCTCATGAATGACATCACTCATGGACATCACCTGCTTGTTCTGACCTAGATTTGAGCTTGCAGTCCCTGGAGTAAATCATCTTTCTGGTCCCTTCATTTAGAATATTTTACAAGTTTTGTAACTAGCACTCCAAGATGTCTTTGTTCAGGGCACTTTTATATACTGAACACTACAGACACACTTCTTAGGGTTTCCATGCTTTCTGACACCCTATAAAAAGTTTAGACTTGAAAACAAAATAATTGCCTTGCAAATAATAAAGATGGACTGCAAAATTAAAGTTTTGTGCACAAAATACATAATGGCATATCACACATCCAACTGCAGCTCAATTCAGGTAGTTTGACATTTAAAAAAATAAAGTGTAAATGACAAGAATAAAATGAATTTATTTTTTAGGCAACTGGGAATTAGAGAGCAAGTCTTTTCTGCTGAGGGGAAGGTAGGGAGAGTAGGCGTCAGGTGCTTAAAAGGGTATAATGTAATGTTTTAAAAAAATTTTTTCTTGTTGAAAGTATATATATGTCCTGTTTTTCCCCCCATTGAGCCCTTCTACCTCTTCCTTGGCCCCTCCCGCCAACCCAGACCCTCACCAACCTATTGTGTAAGGTTTTAATTGATTCTTCCTTGGATAGCTTACATTGTTCAGGGAAGCAATAGTCCCAGAATCCCTTACTTCTAGAAAGAGACAGGTGGCACAGTTGCTACCAAAGAGGCGTAAGTGTAATCTGCTCAGGTTTGGGGGGAAACTTTTCCTTTTCCGACTTAATGGGATAGATTCAGTTGGTGTGGCATTTCCTCTCCCTACATTGAATCCAGGCGCAATACCTGGAGATGCAGGTGACATTCTGACAACATGAGTTGCCAAGTCCATGTGCTGGGGATGGTGGGCTAGAGAGGCTGAAGATATTGAGTCCTTGATGATAAACTGCTCACATGCTCCTCACTTGCTTATTATGAGAGAAAATGGAACCTTTCTACAAGCCACAGGAAGGCTGAGTTTCGTTCATTTGTTTGCTGTTTGGTTTTATATTTGCAGCCAAAAAGATGTCTGATTGCCACACCATGGGAAGGGATGATTAAAATGCAGGGGAGATTAAGGTCATTAGCATTATGAACATTCAGAAACTTTGAATCCAGCAAGCTGGAGGGGTATTCCAGAGGGAAGCTGACTGCTCGGATATGCAGATGCCACCAAATAAAATCAAATGGATAAAGAGTTTAAGACGGCTGCCATGGTTGGGGGAGCAGGGGACATGAGTTGGGTGTTTCTACTCTGAAGTCTAAGATAATTGGATGGTGGAATTACTAGGTACTCAGTATGGACTACCTCAGTCTAGGTGCATGGCTTTGTGGTCCTAAAGACGATGCAGAAATAGAACTTACAAAGTAAACAGAAACCGATGTCCAACAGGCCCCTTACATTATGCATCTATGCGTGTTCATGTTATCACCAGCAGTTTTGACAAGAGTATGGATGTAGATGATTCAAACTGAACTCTTTGAAATTGCATGAAATGGAGCTTTCCCCTGGTCAGATTATAAAACATCCCCTACTGGACTGTGGGTAGGGAGGGGAGGGGAGGAAAGGATTTGTGCATATTGGACTTGAAGACTGTGGGACATAGGTTTGGAGATGATTTCCAAGCAAACATATTTAAAGCCAGGAAGTGTTTAAGCTGCTTTGAAGTGATTTTTTAAAAAAATCATTGAGCACAGTCAATGTGGCTCAGTGGTTGAGCATCAATTCCCAGTCAGGGCACATGCCCAGGTTTCAGGCTTGGTCCCCAGTAGGGGGTATGCAAGAGGTAGCCGATCAATAATTCTTTCTCATCATTGATGTTTCTAGCTCCATCTCCCTTCTGCTCTGAAATCAATAAAAATATTTTTAAAACCTTAAAAAAAGACTACCAGATATCTTTAGGATTTCAACTCAATGATCCTTTTCCCATGAACCCCAGGAATCTAGAAATTGGGTTAAGTACTGTTATTCAATGTTGCTATGAACTAAAGAATTTGGGTTCATTAAGACATCATGTCTCAAGTCATAGCCATCATATTAAGGGATTATACCAGTCATCATTCCTTTCTTTTTCTGATGCAGGAAAAGGCTAAGTAAATATATTTTAAAACATTGGGCAGAGCTCTAGCTGTTTTGGCTCAGTGGATAGAATTTTGGCCCATGGACTGAAGGGGTTTGATTTCGGTCAAGGGCATGTACCTCGGTTGCAGGCTCAATCTCCGCCCCACCCACTCTCTCTAAAAATCAATGGGAAAAAATATCCTCAGGAGAGGATTAACAAAAACAAAAAAACAAAAGCACACACACACACACACACACACACACACACACACAATACATTGGGCAGAAAAAATAAAAATAGCTTTTAAGAACCAGGTTACTATATATTTTGTATAAAAATATAAATGTCATTGCCCTGATTTAGTGTGCATCAGATTCTGCCAAATATTATTAAATAAGTGCCTAGAATCTGAGCTTAAATCATGAATATATTTCAATGCTTAATAGCTTCAGAACCTTTGAGAAATTGCCTGACCTCTTAGCTTCCTCATCTGCAAAATAATACCTACCTCATATTGTTAAAATTGTGTGTATTGAACTAGATACACGTAAAATGCTAAGCAGGGTAGCTAATGCATTATGTTAAAAATGTAAGCACTTTTTGTTATCAATGAATTCACAAGAAACCACTCACTTCTTTGATTCAAAAGTGTGATCAATAGTCCAGCCAATGGTATAATACAAAAAATACACAAGAAAATGTTAAATATTATAAAAGAGGTAAGATCTCCAATTTTGTACATAATATATATCTAAAAGTTTAAGAGAGATTCTATTTAAAATTTATCAAAATGTAAAATACTTTTGTAAGCATCTGGGTTTCATATTATGTATATGTGTGTATACATGCATGTACTATAATAATAAAAGCATAATATGCTAATTAACCAGACATCCTTCTGGACGAACTTCTGGACGAAGCCAGGGCTGCGAGGAAGCCGGGGTACCAGGTGCCTGCCAGGGGCTGGAGGGAAACCTGGGTCCCAGGTGCCAGAGGGAAGCTGGTGCTGGCAGCCAAGGGAAGGAAGACGTACATCAGGCCTCTAGTGTAAATATAATACATACTAGATGCCTGGCACACAAAATTTGTGCACTGGTGGTGGTGGTGGTGGGGGGTGTCCCTCAGCCTAGCCTGCAACCTCTCCAATCTGGGAACCCTCAGGGGATGTCTGACTGCTGGTTTAGGCCCGATCGGACCTAAACCAGCAGTCGGACATCCCTCTTACAATCCGGGACTGCTGGCTCCCAACCACTTGTCTGCCTGCCTGATCACCCCCTAACCACTCCCCTGCCAGCTTGATTAATGCCTAACTGGTCCCCTGCCGGCCCGGTTGCCCATTAACTGCCCTCCCCTGCAGGCCTGGTTCCCCCCAACCACCCTACCAGCCTGGTCCCCCCACAACCACCCAACCCTGCCAGCCTGGTCCCCCCCAACTGCCCTCCTCTGAAGGCCTAGTCACCCCCAACTGCCCTCCCCTGCTGACCTGATCGCCCACAACTGCCCTCCTCTGCCAGCCATCTTGTGACCACATGGGGGTGGCCATCTTTGACCACATGGGGGAGGCCATCTTGTGTGAGGGTGTGATGGTCAATTTGCATATTACTGCTTTATTATATAGGATTATGTATCTTTATCTAGATTTTTTATACATTATACAAGATATCCAGCTACATATTAAGTTATCATTTATATTTATATGCATTTATATATTTATATATATATACCTCATACCCAATAATAATCAGTTAAAAATGAAATAGAATATAAATCATTCACAAAGGCCAAAGTGTAAGACTCTATGTTGTAGGTCCAAGACTTTGATATGACTGATAAGAAAATGCCAACAGACACAATTAAAGGATGCAGTTTGGGTTTTATTTTTTAATCCTCACCCAAGAATATTTTCCCATTGATTTTTAGAAAGAGTGGCAGAGAGAGGAAAAGAAATAAATATCGATGTGAGTAAGAGACACCGATTGGTTGCCTCCTGCATGTGCCCCAGCCAGGTGCCTGGCTTGGAGAAGCCTGCAACTGAGATATGTGCCCTTGACCAGAATCAAACCCGGGACCCTTGGTCCCCAGGCCAACTGTCTATCCACTGAGCCAAACTGGCTAGGGCTAAAGGATGTAGTTTTTTGAATGGATTGGAATGTAAGTTGGTTCTGCCACTTTTGAAAATTACAAATTACTAGCTAAACTTACAAATAGTTTATAACCCAGTGATTTCTTTCTTAGATATATAACGACAGAAATAAGTGCTTACACCCAACAAAACATGTCAAGGAATGTTCTCAGCAGTTTTATTTGTAATGTCACAAAACTGGAAGCAACTCAGGTGTTCATCAATAAGAGAGTGGGTCAATTGTGGCATACGCATGCAATGAAAACCACACAGCGTTGAGAAAGATAAGCTTTGAGAATATATGCTCAACTGATAACAGTACTTACATTTGAAAATAGAATTGGATGGGATTTAAAATGTTTTGTTGATACATTTCTGATTACTAAATAAAGGACATTCATAACATTAAAGTGGGAATCTGGAGGGTGTTTAGCCAAATAGTGTTAGGGATTTGTCCTTTATGGTGAATAAATGGAGAGAAAGAGATGAGAGACACCCAGCCCCCCGGAACTTTTTGGGGCAGTGGCAGGAAAAGTTACTTAGGGCTGCAAAGCCTTCTCTGAGCTCATTTCATCAAGATGGAAAAATCTGCTAGGAAAATTAATACGCCTGTGAATAATTGAGAGCCGCCTACAGTATACTCTCCTGAAATGACATTTTCTCTCATATGAATGATGAAAAGAGAAGGAAAGCAACCTTCGAGGTCATCTCATTTAAGGCCCTTGCCAAGGTGCCAATCTTTTCCATAATTTTTATTTTTAAAGTGTCTCAGCAGCTGTGTAACAAGTGGAAAATGTGCCTTTGCTACCAAGTAGGGGAGGTGTGCTGTATGCACTTAACTGAAGAGCAGGCTATGAACGCAGCCCTGTTTGTTTACTTTGCCACCTAGAGCACTGTCAGCTGTGTGTGTGTGTGTGTGTCTATGGAGGAGTCTAAGAGACTGAAAGAGAAAGAAACTGACAATGTGGATACTAGTTTAGGGAGCCCATTTAGCAACACTGGCTTGGATTAAATATTGACATGTCTGACTGACAAAAATACTCATCTAGGTTTTCACCTCTGTCTCTTCATTACAGTTCTATGAATGAAGAAAAAGTTCTGAATTTCTCAGAGCATGAGAACAAGATATGTTCTGACGTGGCTTTCTGGGTGCCACAAACCAGAGGTGTGCCTATGATTCAATAACTGAATGGCGTTAATCCTCTTTCTCTTCCACCACTTCATCCACTTTCTTCCCTCACCCCTCCTCCTCCTCCTTTTGGCTGTTCCCACTTCAAAGTCTCAATGGCTCAGGTTGGGAAGGCTTTCAGTGTTCATGAGGGAAGATGTAACCTCTCCCACCCACCTTCCTTTCTAGCCCTTCTTCTCCCCTTCTCCATATGCACTGCAATGTTGAGAAGCATGGCCAGTCCTTACTGCTCTAGACAGCCAATGACCTTCCTCTCCTTCATCATTCTACTCTTGGTCTTTCTTCAGTTGCATCTCCACTGCACAAAGTTGTGTTCTAAAAACATACCTAGGATTTATTTAAATCAAGTATGGTAAGCCCTAGTCAGTTTTCTCAGTGGTTAGAGCATCGGCCCATGGACCCAAGGGTCTTGGGTTTGATTGCTGGTCAAGGGCATGTACCTCGGTTGCATACTTGATCCCCAGCCCAGGTCAGGGTGCATATGGAAGGCAACCAATCAGTGTGTCTATCTCACATCGATGTTTCTCTCTCTCCCCCTTCTCCCTCCCTTGCACTCTCTCTAAAAATCAATGGGAAAATATCCTTGGGTAGGGATTAAAAAAAAAGTATGGTAAGGCACACAGACATGAACATGGTTATCATGGAAGAAATTTATACTCGCAGGTCCTTAGAAACAGAAGGCCACATGGGAAAGCAGCCAAGTCGACCAGGAGACAGAGGGGGAGAGAGACGAATACAGCCCCAAACCTTTATTGAGGAATGGGCAAGGCAGGATAAATATGCTGAGTCAGTTTAGGATTAGATAGTTTGAATGATCTCAGTGGGCTACGGGCTATACGGGTGGTCCCTAGTTGTCTGGTACTTGGTGATTTAGGGCAGGAGGCACGTTGGCTTGGTGTGTGAGAATTTGATAAAGGAAATAGGAATGGAGAATCTGGATTGGTTGGTTTGTAGAGTAAAGGCATTTGCTATCTCTGGAAATAAGCTAGTCCTGGAAGGAACAGTCTCTCTAGGATCAAGACTCCAAATGACAGAGCATCAACAACGCAGAAAATAAGAAATACAGTCAGTACAGTTGGATTAATAATCATTATTGTTTCATGGTACACTCTCATCATTGGTCCATGCTGGCACGTTTTACTTTATGTATTTCTCTCTCAAACACAGAACAGCCATGAGTTAACACAGCACCTAAAACCTAGGTCATTACCAAAAACTCCTTATGAGTTTCTATCCTAATCTGGTGGAGTCCAATTATTTTTTCTGCGCTATATTAATGGGCCTCAACACCTCGTACAGAGAAGTTTATCCCATTTTGAATGACTGCCAATGGCCACTTCTATTCCCCATCCTGTCATTTATCTCGTCAGCTTGAATTTCAAACTCTGAGTGTTTTCCAACCTGTAATTTAAACACTGGCAAACAGAAGGACATTTCACTTGACTGTGGAGGAAAAATTCATGAATTCATGAAGATAGATGCTGATATTTTTTTAAAAATTACTTTGTGCCTAGATGAGCCAATACCTCTACTAATGGCAAAATAGTTTTCACAGGTCTTGAAACAAAAGTCTAAAACCCAAGGAGTTAGGAAAGAAAGGGCCTTGGCAAGAGGCCTTTCCAAGCCAGGCCTGAGGTTATGGTGACACCGGCAGGAGTCCTCTTACTGTCTAGATTTTCAGCAGCTCCACTATTCATTTTGAATGAGGGCCACCAGACACTGTCCGCCGGCAGCCAGTAGACGTGAAGGGACAGGGCTATTCATAGCTTTTGAAAATATTCATGATAATGTGTTTTGGGTGGGAAATTTGAGGGATGTTATGCTTAGAGAAGCTGGTGGGACTGTTGTTGAAAAACCCTCGGAAATCGGATGCCTACAAGAAGGGACCTTGGAAAAGCCAGCGGTACACGGTCACAGGCAACAGGTATTCTGGGGAAGGGGTGTGTCAGGGTAACACTCAGGGGACTTCAGACTGACTTTCCATTTACTCACTGCAGTCCTAGCAGGTCTAGGTATTTCTCTTTCCGGGTGTTCAGAAATGTGAGGAGAAGAGAGCCCCTGTATGTGTTGATGGCTGGGTCGGTTCTGCCTCATCCAGCCCTTTTATTTGCTGGCCTTTCTGTAGTTCTGGACAAAAACACGCACACGGGTTCCTGAGCTATTGTTACAAACTGAGAGGTGTGCAAGACCGGGTTTCGGGTCTTCATGAAAACATCCTTTTTTCGGCTTGACAGTCTGTGGGAACTTGGGAATTTAGCTTCGTTGTGTCCTAGCCAAGGCCTCACAATGAAAGGGTTTTCAGAAATCTCAAGTCCCAAGTTCAAGCCAAGAAGTGAGTGTGGTTGTATTTTGTGCAGATAACGTGTAAATCATGTGCTGTCAGGTTTCAGACTTCCTGAATGAACTGTCCTGGGCAAAGAGGACGGGGGCGTTCGGGGTTCCCACCATTTGGGGACTTTGGCTGAATCCCAGCATTTTTAGGAGACCCCATTTGAAAACATTTACCAGTCCCAGTGAAATGAAAAGGCGTTTGTCCTACAAATGGCCCCTGAAATAACTTTGGAAGTCAAGTCCAACCCCTGCCACCGAGCACTGGCTATTACCCTTGGACATTGCTAAGTGGGGCTTATAATTCTGGAATAATTTGCCTTCGGATTTATGACTCTTCAGTCCAGTCCACACATCAGCCTTTGCGTCTCCTCTCCCACGTTAAATTGGCCCATAAAACTCCACACGCCATAAAATGAGATCTGGGTGGAGATGTGGCACAGCTTCCCCCAAGGTCAACATTAGGATAGACTCGTGCCCACCTCCAGACCCATCCCAGGAGCAAATGGAAACAAAAGGAGTGTTGGTCCGCAGACTTTACTCCTGGCAGCCCTCAGAGAGCCCCATGTTCTTGTTTAGCTGGGACAGCAGCAGCCCTGATATAGGGGGAGACCCCTTTTTTCTCTCCGTGCCCCTTATCTGGGCGGTGGTCTACTGAGAGGATCAAGAAATTGCAGTAGCCTCACCAGGTTCTAGAGCCAACACCAAGGACTTCCTGTGGCCTGGCGCCAGCCGCATGCGGAACAACCCCGATGGTGTCTGAAATATTTGGCTCCTGGCTCAGGCTGTGGGTTGGCTGTCTGGTTTGTTTGAACACAAGCTAGCCTGGGAGTCTCTGTGTAGAATGCTCCTTGAAGCGTTTTCCATGACATCTGCCAATTAAATGTATGAATTACTCTGTTTACTTCTCTGTGACAGGGCAGATTCTTTATTCAGAAGCAAAGAGTTTCTCATCATTCTTGCTTTTTCTTCTCACATCGATTTCCTTCTGTGATGTGCCAGGAATGGGCCAGATGCTTTTATATTTGTGATTTCCTTTTATTCTTCATGACAGCCCCGGTAAAAATGGGCTTGGGGTTTCCATTTCAAAGATGAGGAAACTGGGATGCAGAGACAGGAAATGATTGATCTAGAGGCCACACACACTAATCAGGGGCAGAGTAGGCACAGGAACCTAAGTCCCATTTCAAGGTCTGTTTGTTTTTTCATCCTCTCCATTCCATTCCCTTATGATGAATGCTTAAACATTTTGAGTTGGTATTTGAATCTTTATTCATTTATCCATTCAACTTGAGGATCTACCATTGAGCACCTACCATGTGCAAGGTATTAGGTCCAAAGGCTAAGCACAGAAGCCTGCCAACTTTTTCTCTAAAAGACAGTAATAAATATTTTAGGCTTTGAGGTCTCTATTGCAACTACTGAGCTCCACCGTTATAGTACAAAAGTAGCCATAGACAATAGATAGATGAATGGACATGGCTGTGTTCCAATGAAAACTTATTTCTAAAAATAGCACTGGGACAGATTTGACACTGATTGTAGTTTTCTGTAGACTTCCATGCAGTGCACAGCCTGCACACTGTCCCTAACATCCCTAGTGAGACACCACATAATTATGCACCGACTCTGAGCCTGCAATGAGAATGAGGGTGCCTGTGCTGGGATCATCCCTGCCCTCTCAGAGTAACCCTGAGTCGCCTAGCTTCTATGCATCTCTGCCATGCATCACCTCTCCTTAGCCACTCATGGGAGTGCGCCTACTACTGATGAAACCCCATGTGACTTGTGCAAAGTGTTAAATAGGAGAAAGTCATGAGAACACAGAAGAGTCTGGGCTTGGGTGTAGCCATCCACACACTTGATTACATTGCAAAACTAGTACAGTGATTAGCAGTTGCCATGGATTGATGTTTCTATGCCGAAGGCAGCCATCTGTATTATCCCACTGGATTCCTCAGAACATCCAGTACATAAGTAGTGCTATTACCACTTTCCAGATGAGGACATCTGGACTCAGAGAAGTGAGGTCACAAGGTCACACGATCAGGAAGTAGCCAGCTCAGGATATGAGTGAAAGTCGGCAGGTTTCCAAAATCCCTCACCACCAAAGTCTACTGCTTTTGACAGAAGAAAATGAAAGAAAGAACCATTAGCTTTTATTGTGGTCCTTGTTGTTGCCTCCACGGAATCATGGCAGCAAGATGAACCATGAGGACCACTCGACACGAAAGATACACACGTGGGGACGGCAAACACACCGTGTGCTCCTGCTGACTGTGGTCGGATTCCTGAGGCACGAAAAGGCCTTCAGTGTGTGCACCCGGGGCCCTCTACTGCCCAGGAGGATTCCACAGATACCCTGTTCCTAGTCCCCTTCAAGAAGATGAACAATTCTTACTACCATTTGTGGAAAATGGAAATTTGAGTCATGGCGTGAGATTTTGCTGGGATTCCTTTCTTGTTCCTCCTAATCATTCTACACCGGGTTGCTAGAAAGTTATTGGCAATGGGGAGGGGGAGCAGAGAGAAGCCATAATTTACACTTTGAGTTAAGAGGAAAGATGCGTCTCCGCCATTCGGTCACCTCCCACCTGAATAAGTGTGTATCTCTTTTCTTTCCTAGGGTGTCCTATGGTCGACTGAATAGTGATGACATTTGGGCCAGGAGGAAGTCAAGGAGGCTCCCAATGATCCCTGGGGGCATTTACAGCTCCAAGTCAGGTAAAGTTTATTTCATTATTGAAAAAAAGGTTTTTATGGAAGTAAACAACCAATGCACTGACTTCATGGTTGTGAGGAAAAGAGATAATGTCCCGACAAAAGAATACAAGCCAACTGGTTGCTACAGGAGCTAGAATGGGAGCATTTTAAAAAGTAGAAATTAAGTAAATAAAATGTCATCCTGCATGGTACAGCGGTGCTGTGGCCTTGGGGATGGAACTGGAAACTCTGTGTGGTGAGTTCTAGTGGGATGTGGGTTGGGCCAAAATATAGTTGTCTCCAAGAAATACATTTTTTTTTCAAAATGCTAAGCTTTAATTTTGTTTAAAGTAAACAACCAGGAAAATGCCAGTCTTGATCCTTTCTTGAATGGGGCCCTGGATACATCTTATGGAAGTTCTCAAGAGGGGAAAACCCTTGTTAGCTTGACCCAACCTAGCTGCTGCACTAGAGGCCCATTCAGTCCTGCTCTAGCCCATCCGCTCTGAACCTCTGCCCTTGTGGCACCCAGGCTCTGTCCAAACCTCCGCCTCAGCCTGCCACAGGCACATGATGGGCTTCCTTTTCTCAAAGGAACAGCCATCTTGGAATAAATACAAGGCCCCCAAAAACAAGTTTGCTGGTCCACCAGTCAACCTCTGAGCCCATGGAGATGTTTCTCTGCCCACCACCTTTTCCTTGCTCTTCTGGGCTCTGTCGCTCTAAGCCAGTGATGGCGACCTTTTGAGCTCAGCGTGTCAGCATTTTGAAAAACCCTAACTTAACTCTGGTGCCGTGTCACATAGAGAAATTTTTTGATATTTGAAACCATAGTAAAACAAAGATTTATATTTCTGATATTTATTTTATATATTTAAATGCCATTTAACAAAGAAAAAGCAACCAAAAAAATGAGTTCGCGCGTCACCTCTGACACACGTGTCATAGGTTCGCCATCACTGCTCTAAGCAAACACCCCTCTGCTTTGAGGTTCCTTCCAATGCCGACTATAATGCAATGGAAAGAAGCATTGAAGACCTGGGAGTTGGTGGTTTTGCTATGAACAAACCCAGTGTTTAACATCCCAGGCTTTAAGTTTTCTCATCTTTATTCAATCTTATCCACCGTGTAGTGCCTATGGAGAATCAAATGGGATAACATGCATATAAGTATGCTAATATATAAAGAAAACTAATACTTATAAAGTGCCTGAGGTGTGCTTGACACTGATAAATAAGATGCAAAGACATAGACTTTGGCCTTGAAGAGTTTATCATCTAGTCAAGAGGTAGATAGAGAGATAGGTAGTTTTAATGTAATGGGCAGAGGAGATTGGGTTGTGTTTGTTTGTTTTGCTTTATTTCTGGTTGGCCATAGCAAACCAACCAATAACCTATTCCAAATCTATACCCATTGCCACTAGTTCCCCTCCCCACTTTGGGCCTCAGCTTTCCAGTTTGCAAAATGAATAGGTAATACATAATTTGTTGACTAAACCAGGACACTTCTGAAAGTGACAGGAGATTCTATTATTTATGCTAGAGCAACCGGGATATGCGGGAGCTATCCCAGGTCATCAGAGTTCATGGTCACAAATCGGGGGGCGGGGGCAGGCATTCAGTGATATCTAAGGCCTAGTCAAGGTCTTACTATTGATGGCCTTACATTTATAATCACAAGTCAACCACTGCTCTAGGCCATGCAACAAAAGTAGCCGCAGCCATAGTGGTAGAGAAACTGAGGCACAATTGAAACACGGGGGGGGTGCTTGATAACTGTTTACACACAAGCTATACACTTCGTGCTGTTTTTGCGATTAGTGGTGGAGTCTCTTATATATTCAGGTTGTCTGTTGCGTATCTTCCCGGAATTAGGTTCTTTAACATAATCTTGAAATCACAGTGATGTGACTGGGCTGGTCATACCTCTTCCCAAATACATCCACATGCTCCACATGAGTATCTATCATCAGAGAGGGTTGTAGGCCGGTAGGCTTCACGTGGCCCTTGGAGTTCTCCTTTCCAGCACCCTCTCTGGTTCCATTCCCCTGTGGAAAGCACTGAGAATTGCAGGAACAGATTCTGGAGAAAAAGTCTCAACATCCCGGCAGGCATCCTAGGTTCTTGTCCCAACTGCTTTCATCTATATCATAAAATAATCCAATTTGGTGGCTCAGTTGTGGGATAGGACTTTGTGCAGAAGGAACAGGTTGGATGTTCAGAGAGCTAACTGTGGGATGGAAGGTGGAAGGAGAAGAAACATGGATGTACCTACCAATTACTTCCTGAGCCTGGAGGAATTTATAGAAGACCCACTGAGAGAATAGTTACAACCCCAGGCACAATGCATACAGGGTTTGTTTGTTTTTCCTTCTTGTTCTGCACAGCTCACTTAGGCTGTGCGCTCTCCGCTAGGACTGAGAACAACCTTGCTAAGCCCCCATCTCCGCTGCCTACCTGCAGGCATGAGTAGCTGGTCCTGAAAATCACAAATCCTGGTTCAAATGGGGTTGCTGCTGTAATCCTGTCTCCCACCCATTTCCTTCATCAGGGAACTGGGACAATTAATACTTGGTGATGGTGCAGGCAGCAAGATGAAAATAGAAACCAGTAGGATTTGGCCTGTTGTGGACAAAAGAGCGGGACTCCTGAGCTCCTTCCTGCTGCTTGCTGCGGGAGTAACTTCTGCTCTTATCCTTGCTCTGTATCCCTTTTTGTTGGCTCCCCAGGAGCCTGGCTGTCTTTATTTAGTAAGGAGGTCTTGTGATTCTTAATCCAAGGGCCTCAGATTCCAGATGGCATATCTGAGAGGAAAGCATGCACGTTATCTCAAATTCTCTTTGCTTTATATTTTAAAATGTTATCTCGAAGATCAAAAGTGAAAGCTTGCCTCTCATGTGGAGCCCAGCTGCCCTGTGGGGTCAGCGACAACCCTGCTCAGCTGTGCACAGCAATTTGCCACTTCCCCGTCCCCACCCTCCTTTGCCCTTGAAGTATAGACATGATGTTATTGACTCACTACAACTAGGAAGAAGGATTTGAAGTTTTCAGCATAACTTAGAAAGTGTTGAGTGAGCCTCTATTATGTCCCAGGCTCTGTTTTTAAGTTTAGAGATAGCTTTAAGTTCAAGGAAGGGCGGTTGAGCTAACAAGATGATAAAACTAGATTTGCAAGAATTTATCTAACATTTTATTGAGGGGCATTTAAATAAGTGACAAGTGAATAATTGGAAGGTAGCATATAAACAACGTGTAACAAGGCAACTGGAAATGAAAGGCATATGGAAGCACGAGCAGCTCCTAGCGGAAGGAGTTGTTAATTCTGCCTGGGGTGCCAGAGAGGACTTGTCAGGTATTTTAAAACTCAGATAAGCCGAAACTGGTTTGGCTCAGTGGGTAGAGTGTTGGCCTGTGGACTGAAGGGTCCCAGGTTTGATTCCGGTCAAGGGCATGTACCTGGGTTGCGGGCACATCCCTAGTGGGAGATGTGCAGGAGGCAGCTGATCAATGTTTCTAACTCTCTATCTCTCTCCCTTCCTCTCTGTAGGGATTCTGGGTGAACTTTTCAGAAGTTTAAAGCAGAAGCCGAAACTGGTTTGGCTCAGTGGGTAGAGTGTTGGCCTGTGGACTGAAGGGTCCCAGGTTTGATTCCGGTCAAGGGCATGTACCTGGGTTGCGGGCACATCCCTAGTGGGAGATGTGCAGGAGGCAGCTGATCAATGTTTCTAACTCTCTATCTCTCTCCCTTCCTCTCTGTAAAAAATCAATAAAATATATTTTTTAAAAAAACGCAGATAAACTGAGCTTTGAATATTAATCTCAACATGCATTCCCATCGGCACTTACTGAATGCCTGCTAAGGGACAGACAGTGCAGATTTTGACAATGTTCTTGCCACCAGAGAACTCATGACCTACCTGGTGAGCCAGATAAATCAATAATTATTTTATGATCAGAAAGATTTGTGTTGGATCATTAATTTGAATAATACTCCCTCCCTTTTTAAAGCATTACCATGTGCTAGGTACCATTCATTAACTAATTTTCCACTCATTGTCTAATTATAATTCAGAATCACCCCATTTATTAATGTCTAATATAAGTGTACATGAGAGGAAACTTGTTCAGGGTATTCTTGCTAGTCACTGGACGAATTAAAATTGGAGCCTTGAATCCATGTCTGTTAAGATTCCAAAGCCCATGCTTTAAAATAGTAAGAAAGACGCCCTAGTCGGTTTGGCTCAGTGGATAGAGCGTTGGCCTGCAGATCAAAGGATCTTGGGTTCAATTCTGGTCAAGGGCACATACCTTGATTGCAGGCTCCTCCTCGCCCAGGGCCCTGGTCAGGGTATGTGCAGGAGGCAACCTATCGATGTGTTTCTCTCACATCGATATTTCTCTCTGTCTTTCCCTTCTCTTCCACTCTCTCTAAAAAATCAATGGAAAAATATCTTTGGGTGATGATTTAAAAAAGAATAAAATATTAAGAAAGAGTTGGGTGGAGGCAACAATGGGAAGTAAAGGGACAAAAACAGGAGAGATGTGGTAGAGTGAGATCACAGGGTCAGGATGGGCACTTCCTTTGTGGTCGTACTTTAGACCACACTGAGGGGTTTTCTGCAAGGCTGCACAGGTAGGATGGGGTTGATTTTGAGAACCTGGGATGACATACTAAGGAGTCTAGTTTTTAGTCTATAAATCACGGGTACTTGCAGCAGAGATATTATATAGGATATGAAGTGAGGATAGAAGCATCACTGGATAGATAACGAGGATGAGTATGGGCTGTCTAGATGCCCTATGTTTTGAAGTAATGTGGTGAGCATTAGGACTTTGGGCTGTGGATATGAAATTATTTTCTTTTCTGAATGGATATGAATGGCTCACTAGCATTGATGTTTACTCTTAGTAGCTATGAATCCAGCTGTGCAAAAAAGCAAGGCAAACTTTATTTTTCTAGAATGCTACTTAATTCCTGTATGACAGGAAAAGGAGTTTTAATCACTGAGTTTTTAGAGTCATCTGATTTTAAACTCATTCCAGTTAGAATTTAGAATTGTGGATCTCAATCCAAAGAGGCTTTTAAAACATGAAGCAATGGGAGTGGGGGAGTGAAGAGGTCATATCTGGTCATTGGTGGTCACTCTCCAGTCATTGTTCATAAACTCCACCATGCTCAATCCATCTGGCTCTTTATACCACTTCTTTATCTTTTTGTTCTCCTGTCATGAGGATTTTTGAATGTTTTCCCAACATTCTGGGGCCATACAAGATGTGAGGGCCTAGCCTAGGTCTTCCTAGATCTTGCTGATTTTCCCAGGCCCCAATCAGAAAGCAAACACAAATCCTTTATCTCCTTGACCCCTTCCAGGACTTGGGCTCTATCAAAGGGATAAGACAGTGCAGAGCCCTCCAAACCCAACTCTCTCTTCTCCTCTCCTCCCATCCTCCTCGCCTCCTGAGCTCAGAAGATCTTTATCTTAACTTCTGTAGTGTTTCGCAGGAAAACTAGTTCTATGTAATAGCATATTCTTCCAGATCTGTCTTGTCCTGTTGTAACCTGGACCAAGTCTTCTGAGCTTACAAGCCATAAATTTGATGAATGATGTCTGTCTCCCCGAATAAAAGAGGCCCACATAGTAAATAGTACAGATGAAAACACAAGGGTTAGCATTTTATAATATCATCTCCATGCTAGTAGAACTTTGATATGAACTTTACATTTAGCACCTTAGAGAAACCGATCTGAGATGACTTTTTATCCAAGAAGAAATTCAGTCTTAGTATTCAGGCATCTTTTAAAATGGCAATTTTGCAAATTCCACTTTCTTATTTCCTTTGATTCCCCATAAAGGGTCTCATCTATGATCAAAGCCTTTAAAAAAAAATACCAGCAACTGGCATATCCTTAAAGGTATAATTAGCTACCATAGTAACTATAAATTATAATCTTTCTTTGAATTTCCAGACAACCTAAATAAGATGCCATCACTTTCCCCCTACAATTAATACTCCCTGAAGAAATATCTAAGTGTCAAGATCTATTACTAAATTTGGAGCATGGAGGCAAAAATTTGGTCATTTTTACCAGCAGTTGTGGTAGTAGCAGGTTTGCTGAATTTAACAAAATGCATGTACATACAACTCGGGTAAACAAATAAATTGACTAGGACCTTGTGAAACTGAAAGTTAAATATTAGGTGAAAAAGTCTTACTTATACTTTGACAAAAATGTGAAGAACAAAAGGGAGTATGTTGTCATTCATTTAACTGATGCGATAAATTATGAGCCCTGAAGGTCCATCCAACTATCACTCTTTAGAGCATTTATTGCCAACTTACAGTGGATTATTGTCAAGATTAAACTCCACTCACATCCGTACAGTTATGAGGGGGCAGAGGAGCAAATTCACAGCTAAATATATGGACGTGTTTTCTAGACATGGTTTTCATTCAATTATGATAATAACCTTAGAAGTAGATCGCATCATTCCCATGATAGATGCAGAAATCCAACTTTTAAAAAACAAAGAGCTTTGTCCAGGGTCAAGCCCGTTAGTAAAAGACAAACCCTATAGTTCAACTCTGGTCTGTATGTGACTAAAGTAAGACAAAACTTTCCTCATTTTCTTTCCCTGAGCCAACTGTACCATGAGTGATACCATGACTTACAATCATTGAAGGACAGCTCCAACCTAGTGATGGGTGAGTCTTCCCTCTGAGGATATCTGAATCACTCTCAGGATGAAGATTATTCAGCTATTAAGGAAAGGGGAGAGCCTAGCTTGTGATGACTTTGGTCAGACTCTGTTGGTTCTTAAGTTAATAGCCATTCCCCCATCTTTTCCTTTTTGCTTAAAAATCCCAATCATGTATCTAGTACCCAGGATTAATAATGATTGGTCTAAATGATAAAGTCAATGTTAGTCCCCTTTGCCAGTACTTTTTTGCATACCCTTCTTTATAGCTAAGGGTAGCTATAATAGAGTTAAGTCCAAAGGATATTCATTAAACAAAGTGTATTTTTGAGCACCTGTATATGTATCACCATGGTCTTACATGCTGAGGATATCCCCATAACAAAACCCATAAAAGCTATGCTTTTATGAAGCTTACATTCCAATGAGGGGAGGTGGACAAGAAACAAATAAATACATATTAAAATAGTATTAAGTACTTAAAAAAGATGTGGAAGAGGACAGAGTATATCAGGGAGTATCTATATATATAAAAGCCTAAGCGACTGTTATGACCGAACGAATGGAATGACCGGGCGACTGGCCGGTAGCTATGACGTGCACTGACCCAGACCTTGCTGCTGGAGCCCTGACAGCCCCGAATCCGGTTCACCCATACCCTAGACCCAGACAGGAGGGACCCCACCCGTGCATGAATTTATGCCCTGGGCCTCTAGTGTCTAATATTCCTGTATTAGAAATGTTGGTCAGGTGTAAGTGGAAATCTGGGAGGTTTCTGGAGAAGTTTGTGTTGTTTTAACCAAAAAATTATTTTCAAGGTGAGTTCACGCTCATCTCCCCTTTCTCTTTATTTTGCTCCAGGGTCAAGCCTGTTAGTAAAAGACAGACCCTATAGTTCATAAAAATGCCTGGATGTGGATAAAATGCCTGGGATTATAGCAGCCATTGTGTGACTGTGGGGCAATAAACTTGAGGACAAAATGTCAATATGCTAAGGTTAGTTGAGCAAAAAGATAGAAAAAGCCTGGGCATCACTGAGATGTTGCCCTAAACTTAAAAAAACAAACAAACAAAAACAATAAAAAACTTTCTCTAGACTTTTTGCTATGTGAGATAATTCAATGTCTCTATTGTGTAAGCCACTATGAGTCATACTTTTTTTTGCAGCAGAAAGTATCTTGGTATAGTGCTACGTGGGAAGCAATACCATTTGGAGACAACAAAGTCTCTACTAAGACAAAGGGCTGATTAAGTGAGTAAAGGATAAATTGAGGATTTGGGAAATTATTATTTTTTTTAAAATATATTTTATTGATTATTTACAGATAGGAAGGGAGAGAGATAGAGTTAGAAACATCGATCAGCTGCCTCCTGCACATCTCCTACTGGGGATGTGCCCGCAACCCAGGTACATGCCCTTGACCGGAATTGAACCTGGGACCTTTCAGTCCGCAGGCCGACGCTCTATCCACTGAGCCAAACCGGTTTCGGCATTTGGGAAATTATTGATCATAGATCAGGAGCTTGAGGAAGCATGAGGTAGCATTTGAGAAGAATGGGAAGGTGAGCACTGATTTAGTATATTAGCTGTATTTTGCTATGTGACAAAGTACTCCAAAACATAATGCTTAAGCATTAAACATTTATTATCTCACAATGTCTGTGGTCCAGGAATTCAAGAGTGACTTGCCTGGGTGGTTCTGGCTGAGGGCTTCTCATCTGGTTTCAGCCAAGATGTTAGCTAGGGCTGTAGTCATCTGAATGTTTGACTGGGGCTGGGGTTCTGTTTCCAAGATGATTCATTCACTTGGCTATTGGCAGAAGACCTTAGTTTTTGCGTTTGGACCTCTCCATAGAGCTGCTTGCACATCTTCTCCTGGCAGCTTCCTCTCAAAGCAAGGAATCCAAGCGAGCAAGATGAAAGCTTTAATGTCTTTTCAATCTAACATGGGAAGCCACAATTCATCCTGTTTGCAACATCCTATTGGCTATACAAATCAGCTCTATTCATGGCAGGAAGGGATTACACAAAGACATGAATCACCAGGAGGTCATCGTGGGAGAAGTCCACCAGATTCCAATCCTGAGATGTACAGAACAGATGATGATAAAGTTTCAGATGATCATGGATAGACAGTAGGGGAGACTTAGACATCCGATGGTGAATGAGGCAAATTAGGGCGTGAGACATTATGGGATTGGTCCTAATAATCTCTTAGAGGAGACTGGCAATCAGTTCTAGGGTTGTTGCCTTGAATATGTTAATGGATAACATCTTTCAGGCAAATATTCTTTCATGAGGCTCCTAGTAATGAGATCGCGGTGATTTGGTGGTTGTTTCCCAGGGTGTCGCTGGGCATTACGACTTAGTGATAAGTTTGAAGGTGCAAAAATAAAGGAAGAGAAGACTGAAACTTTAGTTCCATTCGCATTCTGGCTGCACACCAACCTCTCTCCCAAATGAAAACTGGAGAGCCATTATTGACCTTAGTTCTTCCAGCAAACACCCCACCCCATCTTCCTTTCATTCCATTCTAAAAACCCATTTCAAACTCTTACTTCTCTCTTGGCACAACCAGTGTGTTATTCTTTACCACAAAGGCCTTCTCTACTCAGTAATTGAAAGCAGTTTATGTCAGAATGGCATTAATTATGTCAGAATCCATTGAAACCCCTTATGAAAGATATTTTGTTATTGTTGTTATTGTCATTATAAATTAAATGCAAAGAAACTACTCTTTTTACAGTGAACACGAGAGCCCACTGGAATGAGGAATTCCATAAATAAAGGCAGTTAGGGGGGATTAAGGACAAGTCAACTTCTCAAAAGGATAAAGTGTATAGTTTCCAAAACACCCATTTCTGGGTATAGGCTGAAGACCAATATCTTTTGCTTGTAACTTGTTTTAGCAAAATTCCAGCATTTAATTATTAGTTTGGTGAATGACCACACCAGACCATTTAGTGTAACATGACAGGCCCTGAAGGGAGTAGTCAGTAATTTGAAACACTAACCATGTGTTTTGTCTAAATAATTAATACCTGTAGCATGATTGGAATGGCATGGTTCCACCAATCAAAATGTAGAAAAAACTTCATGGCATTAATAAAGGCAGCTACTGTTCTGGCTTATGGAAAACATAATAGACACTATTTATTAACTATACTATATGCCATTGCTATGAATTCTTTATCTCAATTTATCTTTTTTGATCACTATTTGAGTTTGATAATAAATAGAGCTAACACTTACTCAACACACATTGTGATCCACAAATTTTTAAGTTATTTATCTTTCTCAATCTTCATACTATGATAATATTATTATCCTTGTGTTAAAGATTTAAAAAGACTGAAGATTAGAAAGTTCAACATTGAAAGTAAATGATGGAGGCAAGATTGGAACTGAGATTTATCTAACTCTGGTGCTCATATGCTTAACTGATATGCAACCTAAAAAAAAAAAAAAGAGAGTAAAATGTAACTCATTCTGCTTGAACTTGAGGATGCAGAAGATGGTGAACTGGAAGGGGGTAAAGTCTGAATTCCACACATTTGAAAAAATTTCGTTTTATTCCTGCATGTTTAATTACAAACAGTACCTCCTATTGGCTAGTCAATAGAAATCCTTGAGGGTTCCTTCTAATGGTTAGCAAAGTGTGCATACAGATTTAAAGAGCTTGCAAAGAAATTGTTAGAAATGTAGCACTAGCTACCATGTATTACAGACATTATCACAAATATGACCACAGCCCTGAAATATAAACACTAAGATATGAGACACTACTATGTTGCCTACTCAATAATCATTCATTACCATCTTCCTCATTTTTAACAATTTTAGTGGAACTATCCACCTTCCTCTTGTGGTCTTATACTGCAGGTCAAGTGGGCCCATGCTCCAGTCTGAGGGCGGAATCATGATGGAACTAAGCCAGTTACAGTGCGCAACCGCCCTTGCCAGTGATTGGCTGGGCATGGGCATACGGCACAGTTCTAGCCAATGAGGCATGAAGAATAGGCTGCACAGTGACTTCTGGGAAGATTTTCTTCATTGGCTTAGACATAAGCATAAGAATATGTCCTCTTCCCCTCCTGGTCATTGTCATGTCTGTGTGTAATGCTCAGAACAGCTTCAGCCCTCTCACGACAATGAGGGGAGTTAGACGGGCAACTCAGGATGACAGAGAGAAAGTAGGAAAAGAGTACCTGGGGGCATGATAATGTCTAGTTATCAACTCACAGATCCCACTTGCCCTGCCTAAGAAGTCAGGTAAATCAGGGGTTTTGCAATCTACAGGCCAGAGCTTCCTAACTGATAGATTTATCATCCCTATTATGCTGAGAAGGAAAGCGGAGCGCTTTGTTAAGCAAGAAAACTGAGTAATACCTTAAGGTCATATCCATTCAATGAAGGAGCAGGATTTATACCCAAGTCTGTAATCTCGGGGCCTGTGCTTCACTGGAACACACCACCTCTCAATCTCCCTTCTGCTGACTCCATTGGTGTTGCAAAACCGCCTTTTCCCTGGGAGAGCTGAAGCCAATCAAAGTGAACGTTTCCCTCCTGAACGCCTCGATCTGAATGTGCAGATGGGCAGTGATGAGTAAGGAGTCTTCCCGCGTCCCCCAGGACACTTCCCCAGCGCAGGTACACAAAAAGCTCTCAATTCCTTTCTTCGGTGCCAGGGATCACAATGTCTTGACAGTTTGCCATTTTCATAGGAAAAACTCAAGACTCCTTAACAATACCTACAAGGCCTTGTCAATGTGGCCACTGCTCTTCTCTCCAGCTTCTTTTGCTACTCAGACAGCCCCATGAGGGAGGACCCAGGGCAGATAATTTTTTGTTCTCACGAAACACATCCTCTGTCCAGTCTCAGAGCATCTGCAGGTTCTGTTCCCTCTGCTTTCACTACTATTTTTATCCATTTCAGAGAGGGCAAGGGGAGAGGGAGAGAGAGAAAGAAACATTAATGATGAGAGAGAATCATTGATCAGCTGCCTCCTGCATGCTCCATCCTGGGGATCGAGCTGCAACCTAGGCACATGCCAGGAATTGAACCATGACCTCCTGGTTCATAGGTCGATGCTCAACCACTGAGCCACACAGGCCAGGCCGCTTTGACTACTCTTACTCCTCCTCTGTACTGAAATCCTTCCTTCTTATCCTCAGGTCATAGCTGTCCTCTTTTTAGTCTTCCAATTCTCTTTTAAAGCACTTATCACAGGGGCATTTACTTACATCTCCATATTCATTTATTTAATGCCTGTCTTCTCCACTAAATTGCAAGCTGCAGACTGGCAGGGGCTCTGTCAATCTTGTTTACCACCACTTCGCGGGCGCCTGGCCTAGGGGATTGAATTTAGGATAGGCTCCATAAATATTTGTTAAATGAGTGAGTGGATAATGAATGAAGAAAAGTCTCCACTCCTTGTGGTCCTTGTGTCGTCCCTGCCAATTATAGTGCCCAGGCTTTCTGGCTCTCCTGGACAGTTTATGATGTGTTTCTGACCATCTTGTTTCACCAAACCCTCACATAAAGGGACTTGCCAAGGAACACTCAGCGCTCCTCCCTGAGATTGTATATACAGATACCAGGAGAAAGTAGCTTCTTTCTTTCACTGGGATTTTTAAGCTAGAAAAGCTGATGCTCAAATGCAACCTAAAAACAAGAGAGTAAAATGTAACTCATTCTGATTGAACTTGAGGACGCAGAAGATAATGGACTGAATGGAGGTAATGTCATGTCATGCCCTTCTGTCCCCACTCCCCCCACTTTTCCTAACACAAAGACGGAAGAGAATATGAGAGAGAGAGAGAGAGAGAGAGAGAGAGAGAGAACAACATTTGGGTTCTGGAGTTCTGGAGTTCTTGGAACCAGCTCCATCCCCTAGATATCCTAGTTATTATATGAACCAGTACATGTCTTTTGTTTTTACCAGTTTCAGATGGATTTCTGGCCATTGTCGCAAAAAATAAAAGCTTTAGGAAGTACAATCTGATGTTTAGATTAATGAAAACTATATGAAGAAAAGGCAAAATATTCATTCCTGGGCATGCCAAGTGTGAGATGCTTATGAGAACATCCAGAAAAGATGTCCAAGGAGCTGTTAAGCATAGGGGCTTGGTATGCAGGAGAGAGGGACTGCCTAGCAATATAGAGTTATCGTGAGTCAGGATAAAGTTTATTGTTGAAGCTGTGAGCCTCGGCAAAACAATTCATGAAAAGCATGGAGAGTAAGAGAAAATGAGAAAATAGAGCCCACAGAAAGAACCCTGGGGAACTCTCTCTTGAAGAAGCATGGGTGGATACAGACCTCCAGGCTATTGAGAATGTCCTAGAGAAGCGGTTCTCAACCTGTGGGTCGCGACCCCTTTGGGGGTTGAACGACTCTTTCGCAGGGGTCGCCTAAAGACCATCGGAAAACACATATATCATTACATATTGTTTTTGTGATTAATCACTATGCTTTAATTATGTTCAATTTGTAACAATGAAATTGGGGGTCACCACAACATGAGGAACTGTATTAAAGGGTCGGGGCATTAGGAAGGTTGAGAACCACTGTCCTAGAGGGAGGAGAATGAGAAGAGGCTGCTTCCAGAAGCTGGAGGAATAAATAACCACAAAATGCATGGTGTGGCTAAGCATTCTAAGTGATGCAGAGTGGCCATGTAGTCATATGACCCTGTCTACTTAGAACGAGACTGAGAAAATGTAGGAGACACATGGGATATTGGATTTGGTGAGCGTTATGGTCTCTGCCACAAGGACTAAGAGGGAAGTTTTGGGTTTAATCTGTCAGCAGGCCCGCTGGTGGTTCTAGCAAGAGCAGATGCACTGGAGGAATGAGGCTGGAACCGGCTTGGAATTAGCAGAGGAGTGGAAGGGGACACTGTTAGGTGCTTTGTAGACTCTGGTACACTTTTCCACATTTAATCCTGGTAAAACCTTATGCGCCCGGTATGACTGTTACAGTTTTACAAAGTAGGAAATCAAGGCTCATGAAGGTCACTTGGCGATGCAGCTATTAGTTTGGGGGTGTTTGCTAAATGCCAGAACTGAGGATTCGGTAGCAGCAAAGCAGAGACACATCCCTGCCCCCGTGGAGCTTACAGGCATAGAATCATAGAACTCAGTATGAAACCACAGCTCTGGGACATACTGCCAGTGAAAGTCTGCGATGCTGTACAAGAGCCTATAACACGCCTGGCCCTCGGGTGGGAAGTTTCCCCAGGAAGGGGATGGGTTCAGCAAGCAGAGTTTGGGGAGTTGAGAGTGGCCTGTCTGTCCCGCAGGCAGAGAAAAGAGGGTGTGCAAGGCGTCATGGATTGTAAGCAGAATTCAAGGTGCTGACAGGTACCGTGGCTGGATCATACGGAGCCGGGGGGAGAACATGGTGTAAGACCTTAAGAGATGACATGGACAGGGCTGTCCCCATTCCTGTGGGCCAAGCCGAAGACAGGAAAGCCATCTTATACTTCAGTCTGCTGGCTTTCCTCTCTCTCCAGGAGAAGGGTATTGTCCCAAGTAATCAGCCAAAGTCATGGAGAGATGCTAAGATTCTAACCCCAGGCTGGCCTACTCCGAGCCATTCCACCCTTTGCTGAATGCCAGATATAGCTCAGCTGGAGATGCAGGAAAGAGGGACTGCCTAGCCATATAGACTTAGAGTGAGTCAGGATAACCGAGCAGCCTGTTAGGCACGTTCTGAGTTGGAGGAACATGGACAGGTGTACTTATCACTTAGTGTCCCGCCCACAGAAAATCTCCCACTGAATTCTCAAATAGATGGCCCCATTTTCGGTGCGATGTGGAACATTTCTCTCCCCCCACCCCCCCCACCCCCGAGGGAAGGACTCACAGGGTAGTTGTGTAAGCAATTTTAGCAGGTCTCCAGGCTTTCTCCGTTTCATTCTCCAACTGCCCCAGAAAGTGAAGAGCGCTGTCAAGCCGATTTTGCAAGGGCTGCGTTTGGGGGTTTGCTTTGTAAACCTGCAGCTCTGAGGACATTAGTCTGAGCTGCTGAAAATCCCATTGTCAAGGTCGTTTGGTCTTTCAGGAGCTAAACATCAACCTGATAAAAGCTGGGCAGAAACACGAGCATGGGGCGGGGTGGCTTTCGCTATAGTGATAGTTTTGTTTACACGAACTTGTAAAATAAGCATCATTTGGTCCCCTCCCCCTCTCATTTATGTAAAGAGAGATAAAGAAGCATCACAGTGTCCTTCGAGGGCAGCATGGATAGGAGAGGTAGCGCCAAGACCCTGTCTTCCCTGGCAAATGAAGCACTCTGTCGATAAAACTCTCAGAAGTCAGGGGTGTGGCTAGAATACCCCTCCTTTTGTTTCAAAAAATTACAAGTTCTCGGACAGCTGTCCTTCCGGGGACTGAGGGAACTTGGGTGCCTCCTACATGTCTGGCGGGTTTTCTGCTCTGGCTTCTCACCCATATCCATGAATTCCAGCATCATCCCAACAGAAGGTTGCAGAGGACATTTTCCTCTGGCAGGAAAACTTCTGAGAAATGGCTTTGGCTCCCACACACAGAGCCCCCAATAAAATACATTTTAAATTGGGTAACATTTTAGGATCAGTCAAGTTGTTTCCTAATAATCAAAGTCTCCACATTTTGTCTTTAACTATCAGTTAAGGCTGAACTGTATTGACAAAAATGTAAGTTCGGTATTTGTCCGGTTTTAAAAAAAATCAATTATTTTGTTAGCTCAGGTTCTTTGACATCAGATCACAGTCTCCCAAATTTTGGAGGAATTATTTTGAGTCAAAATTTTTATTTGTGACTTTTGGAGCTTGGATCTTCCATTTATTCCAGATCCAACTTCTTCAACATCTTCGGATGTAATAATGAACTTTAACCACTTGATGGCCACATTTCAAAATCCTTTATTTTATTTCCCTACCACTGGCAATTTTCTATTCCAATCCATTGCCTCTGGGTCTAAATTAATATGCCCCTTTCTGCTTTGGTAGAATGTCCATTCTTTCAGCTGCAAGATGTGTATCTAAAATGGTATTGGATTCATAATAGGTCTTCACTAAAAACAGGTAATAAGCAAATGAATGGGTATAAGTGAAAACACAGTTTCTTGGGAGAGTTTGACTTGAGCTTCATTATATTTCATACCTTTGAAATTTAGATAACTGCTGTGCCATACCACATAAAGAAGTATTAGAAGGAAGAAGAGATTTTAGAAAATGGTTTGGATGCATACATTTCAAAAATAGCATGATAACCATATTAATAGACCTCTTAATAAAATAAGAAGATCTTTCTTTTCATTCCTTGTCCATATGCAATCCTAGTTCTAAAGCTTGACTAATTATTTTCATCAGGAAAATGTATTGTGCCTTTTTAAAAATTATTATTTAACATTTAACATAAAGATTCTATGTTTGGCAATATAGTTTCTACCATGCTAACTCTTATCCACTATGCGTGGAGAAGGTAAGCCAGAATGTTCTTGGTCATGTTCTTACTGTCATACATAAAGTCATTTCTACAGTATACAATCCTATATAATAAAAGCCCAGCGACTGAATGCGGATCGACCAGAGCACTGGTCGACCAGTCGCTATGATGCGCAATGACCACTAGGGGGTAGGTGCTCAACACAGGAGCTGGCCCCCTGGTGGTCAGTGTACTCCCATAGTGCTGACCAGGATGAGTGGCTGATCCCCGCAGGACACCCCCCCCA
>NW_006282668.1:92378-101141 GCF_000327345.1 Myotis davidii | reverse complement strand
ATATCCTTGGAACAAATCTGGGGATATTTAACTTTAGAGACTAGATTGAAGTCATGTTTCTTTGAGAGAATTTATATATTTTTTAGTTACTCGCCTAGCAGCACTATACACCTGTACCAACTCTAAATGCAGTTATATACTTGAGGGTTTACATATCACCAAGATAGCTTGGATTTGGGGAAAAACATGTTTGAGGCCTGGCCTGTGGTTTCAAATTCAAACAGAGACTTTTCCCTTTCCATCGAATGCTAAGGTAAAGACCTGCAGGTTTTCTGGTAGCTCCCTTATGTTTTTGTGGTTTGTGTGTGTGTATTTTATTTTTTCTCATTTGTCTTACTTAACAAGGATGATGTGGTCTTTTCAGGTGCTAACTTTCCATAGCAATATTATTATTTTTTACTATTAAATGTATTGGGGTGACATTGGTTAATAGCATCAGATAGGTTTCAGGTGTAGATTTCTATGATACAAGATCTGTATATTACACTGTGTGCCCAGCACCCAAAGTCAAATCTTCTATCACCATATATTAGGTCCCCTTCACCCCTTTAGAAACATTCTACTAAGCAACCCTTCTGGAGGGGGCCCTGGATTTTACCTCCTATTCCCTGCGCTCTGCGTAAGTTGTCCTTGTGAAAGCTCTCAATCTCCTGGGCCCAGCAGAAACCTTCAGCACAAACCTGCTTTTGTTTCTTCCTTACCTTCCAGGTACCAACTCGCACTTGATTTTTGGTCTCTGCACATTTCTTTGTATAGTTTCAGACCCATGGTGTACTTTAAAAGGTTTTAAAAAATATCTTATTCAGTATTTCTGTCGTTTCAATCATCTGCCATTGTGCAGAGAAGTTACCGCAACCCGGAGACCGCCATCCTGACAAAGTCCTGTTGACGGGCTGACCCAAGGGCCGGGGTCTGGTGGCTACTCACCATTTCCAGAACTGATAACAGTGCTTCTCTGTGCCTAAAGCTGTTTGTACTAGCAATGTGATTTATGCTGAACACCTGCTTTTCTTCTGCGAGTCTGGAATTTTGGTCCACACTTAGGCAGAGAGAGCCTACATGATCAGCCTCCCATAAAAACCCTGGGCACAGAGTCCCTAATGAGCTTCCCGGGCAGACAACATTACGCAGGTGTTGTCATAACTCATTGTTGCGCAAGCCAAGTGCATCCCTCGTAACTCCATCGGGAGGAGACTCTTGGAAGCTATTCCTGGCTTCCTCTGGACTTTGCCGCATGCATCTTTCTCTTCCCTGTACTGGATCTTAGTGGTACGTATGACCGAATGCTGAGTCCTCCCAGTGAATCAGCAAACCTGGGGGAGGTCTTAAGGACCTGCCACCCAACCACACTGGCAGAAAGTTCTCCAATATACCTTCTTCAAAGAGGCTGTTCCCCATCCATCGGTTGGAAATTACTGTAATCTAGAGATGTTCATTAAGAGATAGTAATTATATTAGTTTGCTAGAGCTGCCATAAGAAAATATCATGGCTGCCACTTTCTCTGTCTAGCCTTGTTAATTTTTTAAAAATAAATCTAAGGCAAATTTCTACTTTAAAAACATTTTTAATTGATTTTGGAAAGAGATAAATAGAGAGGAGGGGAGAGAGAGAAATATCGATTGGCTCCCTCCCAACCATGGACCACAGGAATCGAATTGGCGACCTCTTGGTACATGGGGTGACACTTGACCAACTGAGACACATGGGCCAGGGTCAAATATCCACTTTTTATTTGGCTGGACCACTATGCTCAACCCTTCTGCTAAAATACAGAAATGCCACATTTTGGTAACAGGAAGTCCATGACAAAAATGTCTTTCCATGATCAAATAATTTTGGAAAGTGTTAATAAAGTTGAATGGATTTCTTTACTACAGAAGTGCTCAGAGCTTTTAATGCATTAACGTTCAGTAGAAAGATATGGTACGTAGTGTTTTCAAAACTTATTACACTTCAAAATTTTTCTTCTTTCTCAGAATAGCAATTAACATATCATGGAACACTAATGTTCCTGAGGCATAGTTTAGAAACATTCTGCTTTAAAAGGTTGGGGCAAATATAGACGAATTAAAAAGAAAATAAAACGCTGAAATAGTGAGCCTTCTGTCTTTTGAAAAGCCTTAGGTCCTTAAGTGTTTTCTTTACTTGCTTTTTTTTTAAAAAAAAAATCAGCTTGAGTTGTATTTAGTAACTATCTTTCTAGTGACCGCAACAAAATCATTAGAGCTTTAAATCATTCTGAAATGCCCAGATTTATATTTTCAGTAGCAAAAATCCCAATGTGCCTTTAAGCTAAAAATGTATTATGCTTAATAGGAAATAGTTATGTGCCTACTGATGTAACCAGCTGCTTTGTTGCTTGCAACTTCAATACGCTCATCTCCAAAATGGACCTGATAAAACTTAACCTGCAACACAGCAGAGATTTCAAATAAAATCATTTATATGAACAGAACTTGTAAATTAGTAAATACCATTCACAGGTAAGAAATCTACATATCTACCCTTTCTTAAAACTTGGAACAAAATGACATAAATTAGAAGAAATAATCCCTTTGATTATTTACAAATCAATCAGTCTTGCTGCTCGAGAGAAGTTTTTTGGAATCTTCTTGGAATGGAGAGAGCATGTGAGTGGACTTCTTACATTGTTACCTAAAATGCTATTGATAGAATTGAAAGGTTCCGGGTTGGGCCGAGGTCGCACGGAACCAACTCAAGGCTCAGTGTAATCAAAATGATATTTATTCAAGGCATCTGGGTGCAGATGGGCTGAGTTCGAGAAAGAAGTCAGTCCCGCGTGGGGGAAGGAGAAGGCTTTTTAGGTGTCCAGGGAAAGCTGCGGGCTTCGGCTGGCATTCGTATCTGGACCGTGCTGCAGGTGGCTTCTGTTGACGCACGTATCTGGGCTGTGCAAGAGTTGTGATCTTAGAAGTTTCTGTAAGATCTTCGCTCAAGGAGAACATGTTTTTACAAGGCTCCGGCTTACAGAATGAGTTTCTCTTTGACATTTGTTAGATGTTTGTAAGGCTCAAGCCTTGTGTTCTCCAGTTAACCCTTTCAAGAATTTACAAAATGCTCCCATCCCCCATGTTGACCACTGGATCAGAAAGTTCCCCGAAGATTTCTGCGGCCATTGGTCACGTAATAGGCCAAAGGACTGTGGCAGCTGCACACCAGAGACCAACTGGCACATAACTATATTGCTCTTCATATTTAGTCAGCAGATTGCTGCCTTTTCATTCCAAAGGACTCCCCACCATAATTGCCATGGTCTCTTATTTTGAGACATTCTGGCTATCAGATGGTATTTACTAAGGATAAGTCATTCATTTTTCCATTTTACCTCTTAACCCTATAACTGCTCATCGGTAATCTTTAACATCTCTCCTATCAAAAGCAAATAAACTTGAGTTCCAATATGCCTGGGCAGACTCACCTTGGATAAATATTCAATGCCTGCTGGGTTTTTGAAATCTTGAACATTGACACTTCCTGGAACTCTTCCAGTTCCGCTGCGGATCAGGCTGGAAGTAGCTCTTCGTGGCCTCTCAGCTGCTGAAGAGTGACTGTGGGTTGAACAAGAGTGAGATTTAAACGGTGGACAAATGAGTGAGTGGAAATCTCTGCCACAAATACTTGCTGGATATATGAGATGTTGGCAGTATTCATGTTATGGTCTAGAATCAGGGGTCCTCAAACTTTTTAAACAGGGGGCCAGTTCACTGTCCCTCAGACCGTTGGAGGGCCAGACTATAGTTTAAAAAAAAACAACTATGAACAAATTCCTATGCACACTGCACATATCTTATTTTGAAGTAAAAAAATAAAACGGGAACAAATACAATATTTGTATTTGCATGTGTCCCGCAGGCCGTAGTTTGAGGACCCCTGGTCTAGATCCACACATCTTGACCTTAAGTTGAGTGGGAGAGAGAGAGGGCCTCTTGCAGCAATGGCAAAGCTGGCTAATGCCATAGCTTGGCCCCAGGTGGCAGAGTTAGAAGGAGTACATGGCTAGAAGGAGGGTAGCAATGTACCATTGAAGCCTGTCCACCATCAAGTTCAAAGAGGATATGCGGCCCAGCCAGCGCGGCTCAGTGGTTGAGTGTCAACCTGTGAACCAGGAAGTCACGGTTCAATTCCCACTCAGGGCACATGCCTGTGGGCCTGATCCCCCCGTGAGGGGCATACAGGAGTCAGTTGATCAGTGATTCCCTCTCATCATTGATGTTTCTGTCTCTCTCCCTCTCCATTCCTCTCTAAAATAAATAAAAAAATATTTTTTTAAAAAAAGAGTGTATGCAGAAATAAAACAGGTAACGAAGCCAAAAAATCAAGAGCCACACACCAACAGGAAGAAAGATGAGCAGCAGAGGCAGAATGAAATGGTGAGATCCAGAACAGTTTCAGAGACTAGCAAAAACTTGCTTTATGTTGAGTTCCAGTGACATGTGGATTGGGAGGGGGTCGGGTCTGCCAGTTTTAAGACCAGGAGCCAGGATCAAACAGCAGGCACGGTGCTTCCATGTCCATAACTCTCTCCTAGTGCAGCACCCGCTCAGGGAGTGGCGCTGGGGTGGTTCAAAATACAGTAACTCTCACAAATGCTTTCCTCTGCCAGCTAACCTCGACTCCAGCCTCAGTATCATGCCCTTAGGGAACAGCCACACACAGCGTTAAAAACAAAGGCCCGGGAGGTTAGGTTACCTCCACCCCTCTCCAAACACAAAATAGGAGCTGGTTTCTATGCCTAAATCCAAAACACTATTATTAACTTGTTCTCTCATTTGAAAAGAGGAAATGATTTGAGATGGATCTGACTCAAGAGGAAGTTGAATGCAGGGCGGCAGGAGGCCTAGATGGAGGCGCTAATGTGGGATTCAACTGAAAAGCCCTGAGTGCTAATTTTTCTGTTCTCATAGTTATTGGAGCTGTAGGATTAAAGCTGGCCTCCAGTATAAACATGGTCATTGCCAGCACCGCACACCTTGCGTGTGTAGAGTAGGCTAGGGAGCACGCTCACCTGGGTCTTCGTATTTGCATTTGTATGGCAGCCCTGTGACATAGAAGGGAACGTTCTCAATTGCTCCATGAGAAACACAGCCCCCAGTAAGGAGCTGGCTGTGAAGGAGGCCTGTGACTTCACATTTTGTGTTTCTGAGTGATGGAGCTCCCTTCCTGGCCTGGAATGTCAGAGGGAACCGTTGAAATCCATTCTTGGTCCTGTAGTTTCCATAGCAATCCTCATCCTCCCCTCAGCACCATTGATGCTGTCTGCCGTGTTCCTCTCCCATCGCTGGAATCCAGGCAGCCCTTCCCAGAGACGAGGGGAGGCAGGTGGGTCAATGGGGCCAGGTACATCTCTGGCCACAATCGAGGGGCAACTCCATCTGAATACTCTGTCAAGTAGCTCAGTTGTTGCTTGATGCCCTTTTTCTGTGTTCACAGGCACCGGGCATTCTCATACCTCACCTTCTGGGCACTGACCCCCCAAAGAACGTCCCATCTGATATATTCAACACATGTCAGCTGCCTGGGGTTTGCTCTCCACGGGGCTAGTGGCAGTCTTCAGGTCTCTGGGGTGGAGGATCCTGCTCCAATGCTCTGTACTGGGAGCCTTAAGAGCCTTTGGACTCAATGCCTGGCCCTGGCCCTGGGTCTCTGGGTCTCTGCTAAGACAGGGTCCCCACAGGATGCCAGTCCCTTAGGACTCCCTGCTCATTGGCCCAGAATGGACTGGCCTCTGCCATTGCTCCCGTTTGGTGTTGAATTACAGGCCCCGACCCTGGAAAGAAAAGGTCGAGCTTTTCTCCTGCCTCACTACAGACCTATTAGCTCTTGCCTCATTCCACCCTGGGTCTTCCTTTTATTCTTTCATCTTATCCAAACTTGAGAGTTGTTCCGATCCATTTAAAAGGAAGAGAATTTTCTTTGACCCTCAAGAGTGCCATCAATGGTTTTTATTATGAAAACGTATATAAGGTTTCAAGACACGAATTTGCATTTCTTAGCAGTAAGCCAATCTCTGTCCCTTGAATGCCACCTGCCACGAATGCTACCTTGCCAGGTTGGAGGTGTGCTGTAGGGGAAAAGGAAGGAAAACCCAAGGCAGCATCTTCTGGCTTTAGCAATACTTGCAGAAACCAGAAATAGAAAAGAAAAGAAAAACAAAAGAAACCATCACCACTAACAAAACCCGGCCAGCCTATTGGGCCCCAGGGACTGTGGGAAGAAGGCAAAGGACAGGGAGGAGTCAGGGAGAGCGAACATAGCCTCACTTACTATTTGGGAGCGGGGGAAGAAACCACTTTGCAGCCACCCCACGCCAATCGGGGGTGAGTAAATGCAGAGATAATGTTGTGGTTCATTGTGAGCCGTGGTTCTCAAAGTGTGGGCACCACACCGGCAGCAGCCCTTGGGAACTCGCTAAACAAGTACCTTCGCGAGCCCACCACAGACGTCCTATGGTCACTGTGCTTATAGCTCGTATGTCACTGAAAAGCCAAGATAAATTTTAGGAATTCAAATTGAAAACATGAACAGAATGTAGTAGATATTGTTTTGCCTGGTTCACCCATTATTTTTCCTTTATTATCTTAACTGTGAAATCTTCAGTAACAATCCTGAAAACTCATCGTTTTAACACAGTTGGATATCTATCTTTAGACATCTACTCTGTTCAAAGTCATGAAAATAATCTATTTTCTCTTCTATGAACTTTACTGTTTTACTTTGCACAGTTAGATCCACAATTTCTCTGGGGTCTATTTTTGAGTATGAGAAGGGGCTAAGTTTCTCTCTCTTTTTTCCTCCTATGGGTATCCAACTGATACTGCATCATTTGCTGAAAAACCTATCTTTGTCCTACTGCTCCACAGTGCCATTATGGTCATAAACCAACTATGCATTTAGGTGATACATTTGGGTGCAGCTGTCTATAGGTATACATAACCAAAGACCTAGTGAAGACTCAGTGTGTGTGTGCATGTGTGTGTTTAGGAAGTGGGAGTGAGGAAAGAAAAAACCCAGGATCATAGAAGTGACAGGCTGGGACTCAAATCCAGAGGCTTGGGTTGATAAATAATTTTGGAAAAAAACCCCACAAAACTCTTATCCTTTATCTCCCTCTACAATAGTGAAAGCCAAGTGATAGTGGCAGGCCGCCACTGTTTGTTAGCAGGAGGGTACAGGCTCCCCATTCATTCCAAGACTGTAGGGAGATAGAGGGTGACTGATAATGGCGTCAGGGAAGACCTGATAACAGGTCTTAGGTGCAGCTGTCAACGCTCCTGCCCCAGTTCAGACCTCTCACTGTGATGCTGTGTGTGCTCCTCCGGTTGTCATAGAAACAGGATCTTTCCTCCTGACTCTCATCCCCTTTGCTGAGTGTTTGGTTTCCCCTTTTTAATGAAATTAGGCCTGCAGCGGAGTGTGCACACTCACTCCCACATGGCCCTGCCCCTCCCACATCGAAGCAATGCAGGAGTTGTCTTGTGCATCGTGAGACAAGTGGGTGCCGTGGGAAGTTCTGGTTTCCTTGGTTCACTGTCCCAGGGCTGCGCCCCACTTGGCTCCAGCACTTATAGTTTGATGCCAGCCATCTCCAAGTTCAAACGCAGGAGCTATTTTTGGGATCTCGGATCAGGCACAGAGGAGGAGACTGGATTAATGAAATATTAAGAAAGTAAGGAGAAGATTCTCTTGACCCAAAGAAGGTATTTGTGATCTGCTATTATAACTAGGAAGATAACCCTAATTGGAAAAAAAGAAAAGCAGTCCTCTGTCGATATTAGACTAAGCTTAATCGAGTGTTAACGAGGCCACCATACGCTCAAGATATCTCAATTGTTCTCTTGACAAGAATTTGGGTCTCGGGTTGCATTCCCTGGTTGTATGCTGAATCACAGTCCTCTGTGTCTTCTGAAATGTTTATTAATGGTGTTTTTGCTGTGAAGAAGCTTTTTTAGGACACAAGGTGGTTACTTGATTCTTTACTGCTCTTAGTTGTTAGACTAAGATATTATAAATATGTATGTACATTATAAAAATGTTATTTCATAAGCCATTTTCTGATTTATTCTTTTAGGAAGGTAGGGAGTGAGGAGCAGCTGCTCTCGCTATAAAGCAGTGGATATAGGGGAGGGGATCCCTGAACATGTTCAAAGCCCTTGTCACCACTATTTGTACTGGTTAATAGCAGCCCTTCTTTAAACACCCCCAGAGCTCCTTCTATTCCTCCCACTCTCTCTACCTCCCCAATCTAAACCTTCTGCATTGAGTATACTCATACCCTCTCCCTCCTCTTAACTATTCTGCACTTACCTACATTAGAAGTTTCTGGGACAAACCTTAGAGGCAGGACAATGGCTAGGAGTATTTGGGGTTTTTTTCTGTTGTTGTTTTTTTTAATATATTTTTTATTGATTTCAGAGAGGAAGAGAGAGGGAAAGAGAGATAGAAACATCAATGATGAGTGAGAACCATCGATTGGCTGCCTCCTGCATGCGCCCCCATTGGGGACTGAGCCCGCAACCCAAGCATGTGCCCCCAATGGAAATCGAATCTGGGACCCTTCAGTCTGCAGGCAGATGATCTATCCACTGAGCCAAACCCACCAGGGCGGCTAGGAGTATTTGTAAGAGAAGGTAGACATTACAAATCTAGTAAGTTGAATGTCCCAGGGGGGCCACTCTGAACTATGTCAGACCTGTTTTTGTTTTTTCCACCAAGTAATCCATGCCTCTAAGAAATGGTGCCCA
>NW_006282668.1:78703-92359 GCF_000327345.1 Myotis davidii | reverse complement strand
TCATTCATTGAACACATTTAAGGTGTGTCAGTGGCCCTATTGGTCTTATTGTGTTACATGTAATGTGGCAGAACACATTATAATCAAAATCATTCCTTCATCCAGGTGCTCCGGTCCCTGGGAAGCTGCTGAACTTACTCCAATCAGTATAGAAATCCCTTCCTAGGATCTTGGCAGAAATGGCACTGAGTTGGAGCTTTGTTGCACTTAGATGTCAAAGAGATGCTCCTTTCTTTGTGGAGCGAGCCTTTCTGTTTACACGCAAGAATTCTCAAACCACCAAAGCAGCCCTTACTTATTATGCTGCGCTGGAACTGAGAATCACGTGCCAATACCACTAAACTGGCACAGTGGGGGCCATCTTCCAACAGAGATACATTAGACTTAACCACAGAGTTCACCTGTCACTCAACATCCAGCAGCAGACATTATAGAGAGTTAAACAGTCGATCCTGAGGGGAAGAACATTCCCCCAGGATTAGCTTATATAACATCTCAGAAATGAGAGTCCATTTTATCCCGAACATATCAGCCCTCAAAATCTCTATGCAGAAAGTCAACTTACAGAACAATTTTAGGAAAGCATGACTATTTGTAACCCGTGAGTTATACCTGGAAATTCCCTTGACCTTAAACCTGGTGGGCAGCGTTGTCCACAATGCAAACTTGCCCACAATCTCTGGCCCAGAACTTTCTATTTTGAAATCACAGGATGTGCCAGTCCCCAAAGCAGGAACACCCATCCGCTCCTTCCATGTCCATTTCCATCACCTGATATCCAACTGTGTCAATGCATCCTGACCCCAACCGACTCTAATCAGTATCCTTGCCCTTTCTCCTCAGCATTTCCTAGCTCAACTTGTATATCAGTCAAGAGAGGTCAGATTACGTCATACTAAAAAAAAGTTTAAAATTTGAATTGCTTAACGCAACAGAGACTTATTTTTAACTCCTGCAAAGTCTCCAGCGGGGCTGACCAACTCTCTAGGCCAACTGTTCTTCCCCCAGCAGATCCAGTTAGAAGGATCTTCCACTACCTTCTACCTGAGTCACCGGGCCACTCAGATACCTCAGTAGACCTGGAACAGAAGAACTGTCCAGAACAGGGGTGGTAAACTTAAAGGACCAGATGGCAAATGGTTTTGTTTGTTTTATTTTTATAAATATATATATATTTTTATTGATTTCAGAGAGGAAGGGAGAGGAAGAGAAAGAGAGATACATCAATGATGAGAGAGAATTATTGATTGGCTGCCTCCTGCACAACCCCTACTGGGGATGGAGCCCGCAATGGGACAGGGAACTGAACAGTGACCTCCTTGTTCATAGGTTGATGCTCAATCACTGAGCCATGCCGGCAGGTCAGGTAATAAATTTGACATTGCAGGCTGGGAGATCTTTGTGGCACCCCCTCAGGTCTGCCGAGGGAGCATGAAGAGAGCCTTAGATCACATGTAAATAAATGATATGGCTGGGCTCCGATAAAGTGTCAGTTACGGAAACAAGCAGTGGGCTGGATCTGACCTGCAGGCTGTTGCTTCTCGATTCCTCACCTAGGGTCTCTCACTGGCCATGACACGCCACCTTTGCCTGCATGTGACACATGTTTTATTTGCTAACTCGAGTCACATGGCCAAGCCTCGGGAGCCAGAAAAGGATGGTTTCCCATGTTTTCAGGAGAGCAGGGGAAACTATTTATGAGTGATACTGACGTCTACACATGTCCTGTGCAGTTTTAGAAAGCTCTCCTGAGCGGGGCCATTAAAAATAGGAATTAAAGTCAGCCGTCTGAGATTTGAATGCTACATAAGAAGTCACCTGGTAGTCCTTCATGACCCAGGGCAAATACATTTAACTTCTTGGGAGCGTCAGTATCTCCATCTGTAACATGAAGATGCTAATCTCTGTCTTGCTGGAACTGTTTGAGGATCAGATGAGATATTGCAGGAGAAAGGAAGGGACTTGGACACGAAAAGCCAAGGACTCACGCTGTGTTTATTTGCTGTTGCCCTGGGTTTCTTGGGAGCCAGTTCTTCCATTTAAAATTGACACCCACCCACAGAGGCCTGAGCATTGTCACACTCTGAGCTCCAACCTCAGTGTCCGAAATGGTAGCCTGGGCCAGGACCTGGGCTGAGCCTCCTCCCGAGCTGACGTCTGGAATTCTGCTTTTTATTCTCTCTAGGCTCCAGCCCATAAGATGGCCCAGAGTGGGCCCAGCTGGAGCCTGGCAGTGGAATGCCTCGCTGAGTTAAATAAGAAAGAGAAAAGTATCTTTCTTTATAAACAAAATTGCTTTTATGAGTTATGGAAATTTTGTGATCCCTGCCTTTTTCCTCTTGGTATCCAGGAGCGTCTCATTAGCGCTTGAACAGTCCTCAGCCACTTCAGTGCCTGTGTATGTGTTGGTCCAGCACTGTGTGCTTTAACTGCGCCGTTTCCAGGCCTCCAGGGTGGCTGGGAAGGGACGGAGGGTGGAGGTGGGGTCGGGGGGGGGCCGAGGTTTTTTTTGGGGGTAAGAGGTGATGAGAGCAAGGGGAGAAGAGCTTCCGAGAGGCATGTGAAGGAAGGGAACTAATGTTTAGTGAGCATTTTCTCAGTCCCAGAAGCACTCACACATGATTGGATTTTAGCCCCACAATAATACTGAATTGCTGGCTCTTTTACCTTCACACACACCCACAGAGGAAGCCCTGAGGGTTTAGGTCACATATCTAAGATCACACAGCCAGCAGGCTGCAGAGCCCAGATCTGAAGCCTGGTCTGACTTCTGAGCTATCAGGCTGTATCCTGCACAGAGCAGCCCTATCCTGATGGGTGTCAATGACTCCTCCTCCCTCCGGGCTGTTCACCAATCCTCTCTCCCACTGGGAAAGGCAGGTAATGGCCCAGGTAACTCATTACTGAGCAACTTCCCTGCTTCATCCCTCACACCTACAGAGGTCTTCTCATTCCTGCCTCTCCCTTCTCCCTCCATGGACATGGAAGGCTGAGTTTGCAGATCGAAAGTTTTGTTCATAAACCACCAAAAAATAAGCAACATCTGAGGGGAGAGACAATCAGTAAGAAGATAAGGAGATAGGATCTGATCATAATTATAACAACAACAGGAGAGATTTACTATTAATATTAGCCAACCATATATATTACATATATTAACTTATGTAATCCTGACAACAATCTCACGAAGTAAATACCATCACCTATAATTTATAAAACAGAGACACCAAGATCTGATGCAACTTGCCCAGAGCTGCACAGTGAGTAAACGACAAAACTGGGCCTTGAACCTAGAAAGGATGACTCCAAAGCCCAGTCTATTCTGCTGGTCATTTCAACCACCTGGGAGGTTTTTGTTTGTTTTTGTTTTTGTTTTAATGCCAGTGGCCAGCCTTTACCTCCAACTATTCTGATGCGTTTGGTATGAGATGGGGCCGGGGAATCTGTATTTTTCACAATTAATGAAAAGTCTTATTAGTAACTGGTGGGCAGCATCCAGGGACGCTAAATGTCAAGTGATGCTTGAGACAGTATTGTCCAAGGAAGAATTTTTTCTGGCCCAGATTATCAATAACCTCCCACCGGTAGAAGGGGGATAGGGCTCTCAGATCTGTGTGTGCATAATTCTAAATTCTACTGAGTATCAAGGGAAATGGACTGTATTCTCTCCTGGATGAATGGATTATTCTACTTAAAACTGTAAGCGGTGATGAAGACCCAGGCAAGTCTACACACCGGCCTCCCTTCAGGTCCAGTGCCTCCACAACTGAGAAAGCTCAGCACCAGCCTGGCCCCACAGCTCCTCATTGGCAAAATGGGATTTTAAAAATTGGCAAAGCGTTCTTTTAAGGATTAAATGAAACATCATATGCAAATCACAGGACATAAAGGCACTTGGCACATAACAAATACTGATAAACAGAATGCATACATATGACAAAATGAATGCCATTTTCCTCTTTGGGCTGATTAGAGAAGAATCTATGCTACCTTATTTAAAGCATAATAAAGTAACATAAATAATAATGACAACCTGGCTGGTGTTCCTCAGTGGTTGAGCATTAATTTATGAACTAGGAGGTCACAGTTCAATTCCTGGTCAGGGCACAGGCCTGGGTTGTGGGCTGGATCCTCAGTGTGAGGCATGCAGGAGGCAGCCAATCAATGATTCTCTCTCATCATTGATGTTTCTATCTCTCTTTCCTTCTCCCTTCCTCTCTGAAATAATTTAAAAAATTACAGACGGATGAATTTGAAACATCACACGTATAAGAATGAGAGGCCTTGAATGATCAAGGAACTGGGGGAGTGATTAACTCAGCTCCTCATACCAAACTACTTCCCCTTTTAGAGCATTCTGCAACAACTCAGGATTCAGTGGCAGCAGCAAGATCAGGACTCTTTATCTGCCTTGTTCAGTAAGCTCCCAACATTAGCAAAAATTGACGGACCCCTCCTAGTGAACTTGAGAGCTGGTTTTGCTGAATTTTGAAAGTTAAAATACGCTTTCAAAGCCAATCTGAAAAGGCTGCATAATGTATGATTCCAAAGATATAACATTCTAGAAGAGGCAAACTATGGAGAGAATATCAAAAATGAGTGGTTGCCAGGGCTTGGGGCTGAAAGAGGGAGCGATGAACAGTGGAGCACAGGAGATTTTAGAGAAGCGAGATTGTTCTGTACGCTACTGTAAATAGCAGATGTATTTCATTAAACATTTGTCAAAACCCATAACATGTACAGCACAAAGAGTGAACCCTAATGTGAACTTTAGTGCATAGTAATTATCATTATTGGCTCATCACTTGTAACAAATGCAAAACCACACAAAAGCAAACAAAAATAGTTTAGTACAAGGCATGGTGGGTAAGAACACAAGAAACACAGAGAGAGCTACATTAACTGGAGGCTAAAATGGCAATCACACTGGGAAAAGTTGACATCATGTGCCTCCAGACTCTGAACAGAACATGTTTTCTCTATAGAAAAATGGGATAAATATGGCGCTGCTAGAATAGCAGGTGCATAAGCTACTATTGGTTCTGCAAATACTCAGAGAGAGAGAGACATATCCACTTTCTTTCCCCTGGAGGAAAATAAGCAACTGCAGGGATTCTGGGTTGGAAGAAATGAGGCATCCATTTTATTGATTAATTTATTGATCAAATTATTTTCTGTGAATTTTCAAAACCAGGGGGCACACATTGCAAAGGCAGAAGCTCATGGTCCTTACATTATAAACCACATCTCTCTAACTTTCCATGTGCGGCTCTCTTTCTCCTCTGTCATTAAGGGACCCAAAAGGGCTAATTGACCAGGTATCATCTGAAAGCAGTGCAAAAATGTGTGTGTGTGTGTGTGTGTGTGTGTGTGTGTGTGTGTAAAGGGGAGGGGGAGGGACAAGGTGGAGTAGAAATGGATCCTCCCATTAAGAAGAACTTGATCTGAACTACGTTGACAGCTGGTAAAGGAAGTGGGTATAGAACAATGGCCTAAAGAATTATCCTGAAACCTTATCTGAGGCCACTCATTTCACCAGGGACTGTCATAAAGCACACTCGTGTTGCAAGCCTTACCTCGAGGTCTGCGACAGAAGCGAGTGTGTGGGGGTCACATAATGACACTTGATAGCTGGTCAGAAAGAGAGAACCAGGTGTTAACAAAACTCAGCAGTCTCTAAATTCAGCACAGGGCAAATGGCTCTTCCCGCTGACCCATACAGAAAGGAAATGTCATAGAGAAAGGCTAAGGAATAGGTTATGATGTAGTAGAAAAAGGATAGTATTGAAGTCAAATGACCTGGGCTCTCACACCAACTCGATCATTTACTACTTAGTTGGCCTTGGACTCTTTGGTAAATCTGGTGCAGTCTAAATTTCCACCTCAGTAAAATGGTAGTGGTAATATTGACCTTACAGAATTATTATAAGTCCTAAAGCAATAACTTTATATCACAATGCCTAGCACACAGCCAGTACTCAATGAAGGGGCCATTATCATTGTAGTGTAAGAAACATGCTAACCTCCCAAGAGCAGAGCTCTAAAAGGGTTCTATAGAGAGAATTCTTCAAAGGGATAAGGAGATCCACATTACTGTTCCCCTCTCCTCTCAAAGCACACAGGGGCCCTGTTGGCTGGGCGTTGTCCCACACACCGAAAGGTTGCTGGTTCCGTACTGGCACTGATTCCCAGTCAGGGCACATGCCAGGGTCGTGGGCTCGGTCTCCAGGATGGGGCATGCAGGAAGCAGCCGATGGATGTTTCACTCTCACATTGATGTTTCCCTCTCTCTCTCTCCCTCTCAAAAACAACTAAAAATATATTTTTAAAAAGCAACACCACATACCCAGGGTGGCCAATAGCTCCCACGGTAGCAGTGGGAAGGCAATGTCATAGTCCTGATCTGCAATAATCTCCATCAGCAGCAGCATGCAACAGCAGTAACGAAGGTGCTGCCTCTGTTGAGCACTCTCATGGGTATCATCTCGGGCTTTCTGAGCCTCTAATCTCCCTGCCTCCCTAAAGCGTGGCTCTGAGTGGCGGACATCGCTGCAGTGGGCGATTCAGCTCTTCGCTGGGCCTTCTGGACCCTGTGGGATAGGAAATGCATTTCCCCAGGGAAACAGAGGCTGAAAGTGCCATTCATCTTAATGATGTGTTTACTACTCGGGGCCACACTCCTCAGTTCGGCCATGGAAGAGCTGGCTTGGAAAGCAAATCGCTATCTAGTTTCTGTAATGGTGGGAGCATGACATGAAGTCCAGTGAAATGATTTGTAAGGAGATGTTGGAACACACTGTATAGGTCAGGGTCTCTGCCTTCCGACTTAATTACTTTACCTCTGACAAAGGCGGCATAAATCAACAGGATCCCCCAATCTCCTCTTTCATGTCCTGGGGGGCTGCCAGCTGGCTAGGAGCGACCTAGAGCCATAGGTCTTCTTTTCTCCAGCACTCCCTCCTTAGCTTGTTACAAATGCTATGTCTAGTTTTTATGACTATATACTTTTCTAAATCAATGCAACTAGACCACTCAGTAGGACCCAGGGGGGTTATTGTCGTAGAATCTGATGGAATCTGCCAGCATATTCATATGACGGCAGCTGTGGATACACCTAGAACAAGAAGAAAGGAGCAATCCAACCAGGAGACTGGGTTGTGACATGACCTCTATTTCCCATCTCTTTCTCTGAGCTATTTATTCTGCTGCACTTGTATTTCCTGAGTCTCTAATTCCTTGCTCTAATTAATACCTCTGTAGTCTTCAATTTCCCAAACCCATATAAAATGAAGAAGGAATGATATAGGTTGGGGCTCTAGGTGTCAAGCTCTAATAGTATCTCATTTTATCCTCACAACAATCTTGTGGAATAGGTATTATTATTATAATACCAACTTTACAGATAAAAACACTTAAAAGCAGAGAGACTCGGGGACTTGAGCAAGGTCGCCCAGCTAGCATGTGACAGATTCAAAACCTGAATCCAGATTTCTTCATCTCCAAAGTTCATTATGTCTAATCAATAAGCTACAATTATTCAGCACTTTATCATCTTTAAAGTACCTTGTTTTGAAATCATGGGATTATTTGAGCTCCCTTCCTGAGAGTTGAGATAGCAGGGGAGGACATGGAGAACCCCAGGCGGATAGTACAAGGAATATGGACTTCGGAGTCAGGCAGACCTGGGTCTGGGACTGCCCTTGACTTTGTATGTAGCTGTGGAAAAGTCACTCATGTTCTTAGGGTCCTCGCCTGTAAAATGCAACTAATTTTACCACCCTAAGAGGAGGTTTCCTATAAAATGAACAGCTAGGGGCAATTGAACAAAATGTCTAAAAGTATGCACTGTTGAGTCAGACTACCTATATTAAGTAACTCTGGGGCTGAGAAAAAGTCAGATTGAGAAAGTCATTTAGCCTAAGTCTCTATAAGAAGGGTACCATTAGTAGAATCTAATTTGGGGTCATTGGGAGGTTTAAATGGTATAGTTCATGTAAAACAATTAGTATGAGCATGTGCTCAGTGCGTATTAGCTGTTATTATTAGTATTTGTAAAGCAACTCACAACGTGCCTGATGCAGAACAGACACAGAGCTAATCCTCCCAGCACTGCATGCTCCCAGCTCTGGAATGCGTGTCAGGAAAAACGCTTCCTCCAGTTCCATGGAGGCCTCCCTGTCCTTGTGAGGTCCATCTGCTCAGACGCAGGCCTTTGGGAGCCAGGTAAATGAAGGCAAGAGGTGCCATTTTCAAATTTAATAAACCTACAGCCACTCACAGGGGCATGTCTCATTCCCACTGGCAGGTTATAGACAGTCTTGCCTCCATTATCTGCAGCTAATTTTAATCCAAGGGCTGCTTTGCTCACTTTGCTCTCCACAACCCTCGGCCTCCTCCTGAGCCCCAGGGGGCATCTGCTCAGAGAGTGTAAGCCCATATCAATATCATCCTGAACAAAACATAATTAGAAAACTAAATCAGCAGCCACACGAAGAGTGGAATGCTTTCCAAAGCCATATGCGGAGTGAGTGGGATGATGGGATTTATGGACATTTTCACTTTAGATTACATCACTGCTTCCCTTTGTCAATATAGAGGATCAAGAAGATTGGGCATCTATCTTGATTCCAGTGCAGGGGTTGTCAAAGTGGGGCTGATGAGCCCAATTCCATCCACTTGGGACTTGTGGGCCAATTTGGGGGAGTCAAGCTTCATCAGAACACAGCCACGCCCACTCATTTACATATTGTCTAGGGCTGCTTTTAAGCTACAATGGCAGAGTTGAGTAATAGGAATGGAGACCAATTAGCACTCTAAGCCTAAAGTATCTACCTGGATCTTTATAGAAAAAGTTTGCCTGCCCTTGTTCCAGTTTATTCAAGAGCCAGATAGACTCTAGAAGAGCCCAAGAAGGGTCCTCTTCGGCCTACCACTGATGACCAGTCTGACCACGTCTGTCAGGTGGCTAAGGCTGCACAAGAATGGATGCTCAAGCTTGTGAGAGAGCCTGGCAGATGGTGAACACACCTGGGAGATCAGGGCTGCCCACAGCCTTTCTGGATAGCCCTGTGCTCATTGCTCCTGGTGAGGAGCAGCCCAGGGGGACCTGCTGGGTTCCATGTGCTCAGGAAGTTGCCTCAGAGCTGATCTAATCCTTGTGGTGGGAAAACTGCTTTGTGACTGAATAATCTTCATGCTGACAGTGGCTAGCGTTCCATAACTCACAGCCCTGGAGATCAGAGTTTAAAAATGCACTTTATGTCAATTATAGACAGCAGAGGTGGAAGTTGGTTGACAATTAGTAACATTCCTAACAATTCCCAGGGATATCTGCTAATAATGCAGATTCCCGACTATACCTAATGAGTCCCAACTGAATAACTTGGGGTGAGGGCCAGGAAGCACTACTGTATTTTTTAAAACAAATATTACTAGTGTTATTTTTGTTGTTTGCTGTTGTTTTTATTGGTGACCCAGGCAAAACACTTTAAGAAACAGTGCTTAATCATTTTGGGGTTGCAGACCACATAGAATCTTATAAAAGCTATGGAAACTTCAATCAAGGGGGAAAAGATAATGTATGTGTACAGACACATCCAATGCTTCCCACAACTTTAGAGGGTTCTGGACTCTCAAATTGTTAAGAATCCCAACTTAAGATCCTAAAACAATGAATGAGAGGGAAAGTACGAAAGAATTTGAGGATGGCACTCCTGACAGCCCTCACCCACCCTTTCCCCTTCTTGTAGGCTTGCATGAAGAGTAGTTCCTCCTCTGTCATGTGGGCGGGTGATGCTTGCTCAGATGACCTCATGGGGTGGTGAAGGTCACATGAGGTCACATGTAGGAAAGCAATTGCAAACTCTAAAGAGCTATGCACACACTGGGGATCATGCTGATGAAAGAGCCATAGGGCTGCCTTCCAGATTCACTCCCATCCTCAGCACTGTGATCTCAACTCTGCCCTCCCGGGTCCTTCAAGTCCAGTTGACGAGACACTCTTCCTGTCCAGCTCTCCTTTGTGCCCTAGTTACCTGAAGAATTTTACTTTGTAAAATAACTGGCTTCTGAACATCTCCATTTCAGAGCCCTGCCAGACCCCCACACTCAGTGCACCCCAAACCCACCATGAAATTGGTTCCTCTCCTCATTTCGTGGTCTCCATGGTGATTGGATGATGTTTTGCAATATTGTATACCCCTTTCCCTCTCGGCATTTTTCTCTTCTTTCTGCTCTTCCCCACCCCCCACCCATTCATATTCAGTTCTTTCCACAGGGAAGAAAAGAAGAACTTGGATTCTTCTGCTATAGGAGAGGGGAGGAGGGGGGACATTGGAGGTACATCTGAAGAGAGCAGAGGAATGAGTCACAGATACAGGCAGAGCAGAGTGCTCTAAGCAAAGGAGAGAGCCTACTGTGGAAGCCTGCTTCAAGTTTTTAGGAAGACAACAGAGGTCAGTGTGGCTGGGTGAAGTAGGAAGGAGAGGAGTGGTAGGCAGTGAGGTCAGAGTGACCAGATCTGGCATGACCTTGAGGTCAAGTTCAGGACTGTGCCTTTTATCCTGAGTGATTTGGGAGTTGGAACTTAAATTTTAAAAGGATCACTCTGGCTTTGTGTTAAGAATGAGAATCGCAATTTTAACGTCCCTCTGTGGCTGCATGGGCACCAGGGCATAAGCAGAAAAGCCAATCGGGGGCTCATTCAACAGCCCAGGCAACAGCTCGTGAGGTGAGGGCGGTGAGACGATGGCAAGGTACTGGATAGATTTTGAAAGTGGAGCCACTCACATTTTAAATGATGGGTTAGATGTGGCATTTGAAAGAAACAAGAAAACCAACATGACCGCAAGATTCAGAATCTGTCAAGTCTGAGATGTGATGACTCAAGTTGGCTCGGCGGTGGGAGCAGGGCTGGGTCAGACATTTGATGAAGCCACGTTATAGTGAAGGTGCGTGTCAAACATTCACGTGGAGATAGTGAGTAGACAATTAGACGAATTTGTCTAGCGTTCTGGGGAGAGGCTTATGGTAAAGTCAGGAGCCTATCCCACAGGGTTCAGGTGGTGTTTGACAGCCTGAGGTTGGATGAGCGTGCTAAGGGAGTGGATGTGGATGGAGAAGCGAGAACTGGAGTACCCCAGCATAAAAGGTTGGGCAGAAACCAGGACTTCATGTAGGAAACTGGGCAAGAGTGGCCTGTGTGGTGATAGGAGAATCAACACACAGCGAGGTCCCAAAGTGGAAGGAAATGGCTCAGGAAGGAAAAGGTCATTCAGCAAGGTCAACTGTTATTGACAGGTCAAATGAGGACCGAGAATTGACCACGAGCTATCAACAGGATGGTGTGATGAACTCTGTGAATCCTGAAATATTCCCTGGGAGAAATAAGACATTATCTGCCCCAGGGAGCTGAAGGAACATTTTTAGATGGAGACTAAGGGTTGCTCAGAAGTGAAGCGAACTTGATGGATGCCCAGGTGCTGAGCAGGTTGCCTGATCTTTTCTCACCTCCAACGAAGTGATTTTTCATCAGAGGAGAAACTTGTCACACCTTTGAGCTGCCAAGCCATAAATCTTTTCACCAACTTGCTAATAGTTTTTCTTGCCATCTTTCCTGGTACCCAGAGTCATTGTTATGAAATATGGGCTTGTGGTCTCTCTTCCAGCTGGAGCCCCTCTGTCCTCTGCGGGTCCTGGGGGAGCAGAGGCTCTGTATTTGTCACTGGGTCTTTGATAGGAGCACAGCGGATGCTGTTACCAAGAATGTGACATCCTGATGAAACCCGAGGCGCCAGCCACAGCCTGAAATCTGAGAGCCAGTGGCCCTTCCTGTCCAAAATGCATCCTCAGTGGCCTCTGCTTAATTGAACATATTCTCTCTCTGGGGGAGACAGAAGGAAAACGACCCCTACTTAATCGTGGGGACAAAAACAGTCTTTCATTCATACTTTTAATTATTCCATGGACATGCATTGAGTATCTGAAGTTGCCCAGGAGAGTACTAAGTTAAAAGTTGGGTGACCATGAGTAATCTGACCTGTATATTGTATAGAAGTCATACTTCACAGGAATTATCTGAAAGGGTATATTTATCTGGGGAGATTATTGGAAATGATCAGTCTGGGGCTGTTCAGTAAGTGCGGCTTTCAGTCTCCTGAGTTCCTTATGAAGAATGCTCTCACAGCCCAGCCAGCGTGACTCATGATTGAACATCAATCTATGAACCAGGAGGTCACGGTTTGATTCCCAGTCAGGTCACATGCGTTGGGTTGTGGGCTTGATCCCCATTATGGAGGCAGCCAATCAATTATTCTCTCTCATCGTTGATGTTTTTCTCTCTCTTTCTCCATCCCCACTCCTCTCTGAAATTAATAAAAACATTAAAAACAAAAACAAAAAAATGCTCTCACATCAGAGGCAGTGGGATTTTTGTCTACCCATCATGCGTTCTTGTCAGATCCTAAAAAGTCTGAGTTAGGATTACCAAGTCTCTTAAACCCCCAACATAGATCCTGAAACATCAACAAGATTCCCTAGTGGTTGCAAACATTACCTTTTCAAGCCTCATCTCTATGATATACTGTATTTTTCCGTGTATAAGACACCCCCATGTATAAGATGCACCCCCCCCCACTTTTCCAACCCAAAATTAAGAAATCAATATTTTAAACATTTTGTTGGCTTCCTCTTAAGACCTTCTTTTTCGGCATCTAAAGGAGTTGTTCTTTCTGTTTTCTCCACTGTCTGATCATACACTCAATTTGGGAGGAGGTCCAAATTGTCTCTCCGCAGCTCTATTTCCATGCTCTTTTGCATAGCTGATTACATTCAGTTTGAATTTTGCAGAGAAATTTGTTGTTTGACATCTTTATGGGCTCAGAATGCTCTGGTCCCTATTGCATTTGCACACTCTTCACCTTCACCTTCAATTATGGCATCAGCTGACACCAGTAACAATAAGGCTTACGATTGGAGGAAGCCTGTTTGCCAAGGTATGGGCAGCTACACACCCATTCGACTCCCTCCTTGGCTGACTTCTGTGTATAAGACGCCCCTTGGATTTTCAGTCTAATGATTTTAGAAAAAAATAGTGTCTTATACAGGGAAAAATATGGTATTAGTTATATGGGTTCAGGGTCCAGTGTCTTGGTATGCATCAAAGTGCCATCTTGCTACACTGGCACTTTGATACATATCCTAGATAATAAAAGCCTAATATATTACTAGTGTCTGGTCAACCGGTCAGCCGTACAACCAATCAAAGCATAATATGCTAATGTATGCTAAGGCCTCTCAACTGCTCACTATTATGTGCACTGACCACCAGGGGACAGATGCTCTGACCGGTAGGTTAGCTTGCCGCTGGGGTCCGGCCAGTCGGGACTGAGTGAGACAGGCCGGACACACCCTGGAGCCCTCCTGCAGTCCCTCCCCCGCTGGCCAACCTCCCTCTTCCCTCCCTGGCCCGGATCATGCACTGGTGGGGTCCCTTGGCCTGGCTTACACCCTCTTGCAATCTGGGACCCCTCAGGGGATGTTGGAGAGCTGGTTTTAGCCTAATCCTGCAGGCGAGGCCGAGGGACTCCATTGGTGCACAAATTCATGCACCAGGCCTCTAGTATCTAATATATTGCTATTTTCATGTACAACTATCTA
>NW_006282668.1:66403-76518 GCF_000327345.1 Myotis davidii | reverse complement strand
TAGTATGTTACTTGATGGTTAATACAATGGAAAAAAACAAACAAACAGGTGGGGGAAAGGGAGTGTTGGGAATAGAGTAACTTTAAATAGGATGATCAGGGACGATGTCACTGAGAAAGTGGCATTAGAAAGAGGGCTGTAGGAGTGAAGAAATAAATCAGGTAGATATATGGGGATAGAGTTCTCCAAGTACAGAAAATGGTAAGGTCAAAGGCCCTGGGGTGGGTCACATGGTGTGTTCAAAGAGCAGCAAGAGGGCTGCATATCTAGGGCGTCAGGAGTAATGGGGAGAGTAATGGGGAGATGAGCTCAAAGAGGTGTAAGAAGAGGGGAGGCAGAGGGCCAGACCTTGTAGGACCTTGTAGTCCAATAAGGACACTGGGCTTCTTTTCTAAAGGAGGTGGGAAGCTTTTGGAGAGTTTTGAGCAGAGGAGTGGTATGGTCTGGCTCTCTGTTTTCAAAGATGGCACTCTATTGACAATTAGCTAGGAGGGAAAGGGCGAAAGGGAACAGTTAACGAGGCTATTGAAATGAACCAGGAAGAGTTCACCGAGTCTTGGACTAGGTGAGTAACCATGGAGAAAGTGAGAGATGGTCAGATTCTGAGTTTAATAGTTACAGGTAGAGCCATCAGGAATTGCTGATGGACTGCAGGCTGAGAATTGAATGAGACAACATGCATAAAATGTTAGTGTCATCTGGTACAATTAATGAGCTCAAACTGTAAGCAATTCCTCTATCTCCCTTCGTATGGGTCATTAGTATTATTAAATGCTAACAGTCATTGAGTATTTACAAAGCAGCAGACACTGTACCCATTCCTCAGTAAATGGTCCTTCCATGTTTCTGGGATCTTACTGAGACTGTGTAAGTGCCGGAGGCTAAGACTAAACAGTAGTCGGCATATTAATGCCAAGAGTCCCATGGACTTTGATATTCAGCAGGGCTGAAAGTCAGCATTATATTGCCCTGCCCTTGACCAAATGGCTCAAGGCAATTCCCTAACACGATAATCCTTTTACTGTTTACCAAACTTTACCTTTGATATGCCTGTTTGCATTCCTAAGGGCAAATGTGTTTCAAGTGAATAAAAAGCAGACTGGACTGAGTTTTGGGGGAGCTACTCCACTAGAGAAAAGTTTTCCGCCTGGCCTCCTATGCCTTCTAAATTCATATTTCTTGTCCAGTGTATTCATTTGTGCTCGGTCCTTTCTTCAGATCCTGAACCCTAGCTACAAATGGATGCGGCATTCGTATCTAAGCTCTTAGAAGGAAGTTGTTTGGGATTTTATTGACTGTTTCGTTATTTATTGGCCTCCCCCATATTCTCTTCATATTTTCAATGGTCATCAGACCCATGAGAGACGACTCGATCAGTAACTTCCCTGGTCGAGGCTTTCCCCGTTTGTTTCTTCATCCTGATTCACCTGGAGGGCAGTGGCATGTGCTCTGGGCCTAAAAGCATCCATCCCTTCTCACGCCTGTGCAGCGTCAGGTGGATCATGGGAGACAGGGCTAAACTCTTTGCCAACCCTGGGTCTCCTTTATGTTGGCTCTTCTGGAACGACCTCAGTGTGGCAGAAATTCCCACCCAGACAGCAACCGGCACTTGTTCAAGCTTTCTTCTGCTGCTTTGGGGATAGTGGGAAATGGGAGATGTGCCAGTCATGACCAGCCCCTGCACACCAGTGGCCTCCGTGGGGAAGAGAGAAGCTAGGACTTGAGTGTCTCAGAGGTGCACTTGGGTGGTCACAGTCTGGATTTTCTCATTCCTCAGACACACTCTCTTTCACTCTTTGAAAGGAATACAGATTTCTCTACTGAGGACCCCCTGGTCAAAACCTGTCAGTCATGAGACATCACAACTCTCCTAAACGAAGAGCGTGCATGAGAGTAGATTCCTGTTCTGTTCTCACAAGACTGTTTCTAAGGGAGCATCTTCTTGCCGAGTGACTTTGATGAGCCGGTGGCTCCATTTCCTGTATCTGAGAAATGGACATCCCTGCATTCTGACATGATTGAGACCCGAAAAGTCAGGCTTACCCAGATATGTCATATCATAATCTGTTTTTGCTGAATGACATGGGCCATGGGAATGATCCTGATATTTTCTAGTACAATCACAAGGTTCTTCATGAAGAGATGAAACGTCCCCCAAGTGAGCAACCGCTACTCCAGGGTGAGGGGGCCTTCCTTTCTCTTACGGACACGCATTGTGCTTAATGATATATTTATACCGTCTCGTCTCACGTACTTCTTGCTGCTCTCCTGTAGGGTAAGTGTTATGATCCCTAACGGGCAGATGAAGAGACTAGGGAGGTTAAGGATTTTGCCCAAACCACACAGCAAATAGGTGGAGCTCGCATTTGAACCTAAGTTCACTTCCCTGTATATAAACTTTGGCCTGACTGAAAGTTTGAACTTTTCACCTCCAAATGCTCTTATCCCCCTTACGGATAAGGTTCAATAACGTGGACTGGGGCTGAGAGGGGCAGGATCCTGCTGTGATCTCGCACGTTGTAAAGCCCACATCGCTTCACCTGGAGCCATTCTGGCAGCTGTTCAGTTCAGAGATAATGTCTCCTCAGCTTGGCCAGGCTCGCGGTGCCAGGAGAAGACAGACGACCCACGGCTGTGCACGGTATCGCTGCGAGCGAACGTGCCACCTCGGAGTCTTGGGTTGCCATCCCCTGGAGTGTGTTCATGTGATCAGTTGATCAGTTGTCAGTTTCAGGTCTGTTGTTTCTCTCTCCAGAAGCCCAGCCGGTGGAAGAGGACAGCCTCAAAGCCCTGCCTGCACTCGGGGAGCTGTCGAACTCGGATAATGACATAAACAAGGCGGCATTCATCTGGGGAATCGCAGACAAAGCAGCCCAGAGGAAAACCATCTCTGTCGATGAGGGCTTGTTTCACTTGCAACAGGAAAAGCAGCAGCAGCCGCAGCAGCCTCGGCAGCCGCCTCTGAGCCCGGAGCCCGTGCACAGGCTGGGAAGAGGTAGAGGAAGGCTGAAGCTGCCACATGTGAGTAGCAACTGCTGGTTTCTCTGCAGCTGGGGAAGGAATGCTGGGGAGGGGGCTCGGGGGGAGGTGGGCGAGCTCGTGTGGGTTGGGGCTTTGTGGCTGGAGTGGGAGGGATGGCTCGCACAATTAACAAGTGCATTCGGGAATCTGCCCTCCTCTCCAAAAGAGGTGCAGGCGTGTGCCCACACGCACTCGCACATCCTCCGCTGATGCTAATAGGTGTGAGCAGCAGGTGGGCAAATATTTCTTTTCTTCTTCTTCTTCTTCATCCTTGAGAGTGGGCTGTGCGGCAGAAAGACACCTCAGCCCGAGAGAGCTGTCCAGGGCGAACGGACTCCCCCAGAGGGTTTCTTTCCCAACTTTCTTTTGTGGATGTGTCGATCTCCATGCCTTTGCCATCCCGCCACGCTCCTATGGGGCATTTACATCCCGCTAGCCACAGAAGGGCAAGGGGTGCTTTTGCATCTCTGGTTCTCAGCTCGAGTTGTCTGTAGCGAACAGCACCAAGTCCAGGGCAGTTTAACCTCGCAGGTACAGGAGTTCGGTAAGCACAGCCCGGCCCGGAAGAGCACGGCTCTCATGCATCTTGTCAGCCCGGGGCCGAGAAGCAGGTGTCTCAGGGATGCCAGGGCTGATGCCATGTTGAACTTTGGGGAATATTTTCAATGTTTTGATTTGTTTTTTTAAAGCAAGCCTGAAATTTCCTGGGAACCTCTTGGATAGCCTGAAGCTGAGAAAGGACAGGAGAGAATTTGTTTGGCTTTAAAGCTCCGGTGCAGCCGGCCCCAGGTTGTCTCTGCATCGGGAGCCGGCTTGGATCTCTGGGTTATTGTTAGTGATGCTACACTGTGTGCAGAGCGCCAGCTCACCTGGCCCGAAACTTGCTGCATTCTGGTTATCAGAAGACACGGTTGTCAGTTTCTTGTTTGTTTCCCTACCCTTGCTTCTCTCTTTAGAAGCTTTGCTATGGCTGAGCGCTTGGTTCTGAATGTTTAAATGCTCGAATGTCTGCAGTAAATGCCTGCGTAAAAGTTCCCTTCTGGGGGTGGGGGTGGGGGAGCAGGGAGGGACACTGGGCTTTGAGCAGCCGTGTGTAATGAGAGTGGGGGAGTCTGAGACACTTCACTGGGACTTGGCTGGGAGGAGAGCCATCAGCCGATGCTGGGATGCAACACTGAAGGCTGTTAGACTGGAGGGTCAGAGCCCTAGCTCCCAAGTTGCTATGGCAAGGGGGAGGGGAGAGAGGGAGGGTGTGCATGAAATGTGAACCAGGCATCATGGGAATCTTCTCACTGAGGCCCTGCCTTGCAGGGTAGACAGGTGAGGCTGCTCAGAGCTGGGGAGGAGTGGCTAGGGGCCTCTTGGCACCCAGGTTGGGAGGATCTAACTTAGGCAACCCAGGGAAAGCCAAAGAAATGCGTCAAGATGCGGAGTCTGATGCCCAGGCTCTGTTAGTATTTATGCTTTCATTGCTAGTAACAATGCATTGTGGAAATATTACGAAGTGTTTTTAAAAGACTGTCTCGTAATCTTACCTTTTTAGCACCCCTGGTTCTCCTCTTTGCTCTCCCTGCAGGCCTTTTGTGACACAGTTGTAACCACAGTCTAGATCAGTGATGGCGAACCTTTTGAGCTCAGCGTTGTCAGCATTTTGAAAACTCTAACTTAACTCTGGTGCCGTGTCACATATAGAAATTTTTTGATATTTGCAACCATAGTAAAACAAAGACTTATATTTTTGATATTTATTTTATATATTTAAATGCCATTTAACAAAGAAAAATCAACCAAAAAAATGAGTTCACATGTCAGAGGTGTCATAGGTTCGCCATCACTGGTCTAGATATAGCCCTGAACTCTGCTTCTTGCCTCAGTATTATTTCATAAATACTCTCATCTTCCAGTCCTGCTTTCACATGGATGGTTAATTGTGGGGCTGGATTAAATGGATTGATCCCTTAAATGGATATTCTGTAATCTGTTTAGCGATCTCTAGCTATTTAAATTGCTTCTAGTTTTTCCATAATTGTAATGCCACTGTGAATATGTCTGTGCATAGAGCGGTTTTATTTCCCTTTCTTTAAAAAATAAAAAATCAGAGGGGGAATGAATTTTTAACATTGACATTGGGGAGGGTAAAAAAAAAAAAATGAACATTTTTGTGGCTTTTCCTTCCTAATAGCAAACTGTTCTCTGAGACATATTTCCAGTGCCCAAAACCATCAGTAATACGGTAGATACATCTCCATTTATTTTGATATTATTTTTTTCTAAATTAGGAGTTATAAGAAGGTACTCATCCCTTTTGTTAAGCTGGCTTTTGAGTCCGATGAAGCCAGGCAATATCCCTCGCCCTGGGACAATTCTGCAACTTCTCAGGTTCGCTCCCTGTGTCAGCGCCTCATACAAGGAACCCAAGTTCAGCAGCCTCCCCGTGGCATCTCCGTAGGTGCTGGGGGAGGGGAGGGCCAAGCTGTCTGTCCTGTGCCAGGGCTTCCCAGAAGGACGAGTAGGCCCATGGAAGAGGAAACCAGCCCAGAATGGTCTCCCAGCCCTTCCGCCCCTGACAGAGCCTCTCAAGGAGAACTCAGTCCTGGGCAGTTTCGGGGCTGAGGCCTGCCAGGTAGCGGGTGGTGGGGCAGCTGCTCCTGGGGAAGGTGAGGACTAGCCAAGTTGTTGGGAGGAAAATGGAAATGCTGTGTGTACTTCTCCCAACTGCACAGGCTTTAATGAGAGGGCAGCCAGGGCCCAATGCCAGCTCTTATCAGACAAGAGCTGTAAATGCGCCTTTCAGCCTCCCTACCTCCTATACGGACAATTTTACCAACAATTTACTTCTTTTATAGCCTCTTCTCTGCTATCTGGCCAATTTGGAGATTAAGCGGTGCTGTTCGGCCTCCTGTGTAGCTCACCATAAACTGCTTCAGTGCTAATCTCTTTTTTATTCCGTAATCATTTGTGCAAAAGCCAAGAGGGGTGCCATGCAGAAGCCCAGCGTGCCCTAGCCCACCCCCACCTATGCCAGTGGCAAGTGGCAGTATCTGGGGAGCAAGATTTTCCTGCCCGTGTGTGAGCAGGTCTGAGAAATGTAGGTGCCTTAGGGGCGGTATGGACTCAGCCTACGACGGCTTAACAGAAGCGCTGCTTCTCAAAACTGGTGGGCCAGTGGCACCTGGCGGGGCCGTGGTTGGAGAAGGAAAGGCAGTCTTGCTGCTTCCGGGGATGGACAGACCAGTGTGCTGACTGTCGGCCAGCGAATAGGGCCTTTGCGGAGGAGAGGACAAGAGGCTTTAGATTGTAGCAATGAGTTTAAACAAGACTTTAGTAAGGACATCCCATCTGATAATAACACTCCTCAATCTTTATTATTATTATTATTAATTTTTAAAATCCTCAATGGAGGATTTTTTCCTCATTGATTTCTACAGAGAGTGAAGGGAGGGGGGCGGGGTGGAGAGAGAGAGAGAGAGAGAGGTGAGAAAGACACATCAATTGGTTGCCTCCTGCATACACCCCGACCAAGGCTGGGGAACCTGCAACCAAGTTACTTGCCCTTGATGGGGAATCAAACCCTGGACTCTGGTCTGTGTGCCAACGCTGTAACCACTGAGCAAACTGGCCAGGGTGATCTTTGCTGTATTATCGCTTTAAGGTCTAGCTTTACTGCAAGATTATCCTCTGGGAGAGCAAATAGAGTTTCTGCTTTATTTATTGCACATCCCCATTAATAACAGCTTCCACTTACCAAAAGTTTGCCAGGTGCCAGGACATTTTAAGTCTTCCATCTACATGAGTGCATCTAATCCTCACAAAAATTTTATGCAGTGTTGACTATTATTTTTCCCATTTCACAGATTTGAAAATTGAGACAAGAGGAGGTGATACTGCAGGGTAGACAGAGCCTCGTGACTGGGGCCAGGGGACAAGGAGGCGGAGGCATTGAGAAAGGAGTCTCATGTCACTTGAAAGTGTCAGGACGACAATTTGAGCCCAAGCAGTTTAACTCTGTGTTCTTAATCACGGCACCATCAACTCATTTATCATTGGCATGGGAATGATTGAAAGTCTAAACACTGCTATACAGCTAGAATGCACCAGAGTAATGATGATAATGATGATGGTAGTGATTTTTATAACAAAATGACTAAGTATTCACCACGCACCAGTCACTTTTGATGGAAACTGCGTGTGCATTTTGAGTTATTTCTCACAACGGCCTTATAAGAGGCCACCATCCTTATCTCTGTTTTACCAACGAAGAAGCCCAGGCTCTGCCATGTTATTCACCTGTCTGAGGTCACAGAGCGAGGGAGTCTGACTGACATCTGTTATCTGTGGCCGCACCTCACTGAGACCAGCAAGTGAGCACTGGATCGAGGGCCGAGCATCACAGCAAGGGATTTCCCCGGGAAAGTGGAGGTGGGCTCCGTGGTCTGTTCTGGCCTCTTGCGGCATAGGGTTCTGGGGTGGCTTTTAGAATCCCCCTCCCAGGATGCTGCACAGGAAAGTTAGGTCTCAGTCATGTCTGGTCCTGACTCAAAGGTAGAAGGTTGTGAAGAAAATATCGCCTTGGGGCCAGTCATTGGTGCACGTGTAAGGAAAGGATAAGATTCCCAGCAGAGCCCCCTCCTGGTTCAGTGTCCTAGACCCGCACTGTTCAACATGGTGACCATTAGCCACATGTGGCTGCTGAGCACTAGTTCAGCCCAGCCGGCATGCTCAGTGGTTAAGCTTCGACCCATGAACCAGGAGGTCACTGTTCAATTCCTGGTCCGGGCACATGTCCGGGTTACAGGGTCCATCCCCAGTAGGGGGCGTGCAGAAGGCAGCTGATCAATGATTCTGTCTCATCATTGATGTTTCTATCCCTCCCTCCCTCTCCCTTCCTATCTGAAATCAATAAAATATATATAGATTTATGTATTTTTTAAAGGAAATGTAGCTAGTTTAAACCAAGGTGTACCATAGTGTAAAAATACACACCAGATCTCAACAGCTTAGTATTTACCGTAAAAAAATGTAAACTATTCCAATAAATTCATATTAATTGACACATTGAAATGATGTTTGAAATATATTCCTAAAATTAATTTTACCGATTTCTTTTTCCTTTTAAAAAAAATTGTGGTAAAATAAACATAGCATGGAACTTCCCATCTTAGCCAGTTTTAAGTGTGCAGTTCAGTAGTGTTAAGTGCACACATATTACTGGGCAACCCATCGCTACAATTCCTTTCATCTTGCAAAACGTTCTCTATACCATGAAGCAGTTCCCCACCCCCTCTTTCCTTCCCTCTCTGGCAAGCACCCTTCTGCAAGTGGACTCATGCAGTACGTGTCTTTCATGACTGGCTATTCACTGAGCTTAATACCTTCAACGTTCATCCACATTGTTGCACGTGTCAGAATTTCCTTCCTTTTTACCTGAATAGTATTTCATTATATGTATGTACCACGTTGTCCATCCACCCATCAAGGGACATGTGGGTTGCTTGCACCTCTTTTTACTTCTTTAGTGTGGCTTCCACCACATTTAAAATTGCACATGAGCCTTGCGTCTCTGGTTTATGCGACATTTCTATTGGGCAGCGCTGCTCTGAACCTCTCTCTCTTCCTCGATGTCCCTTCCTTCTCACCCGCTTATTCAGGCCTCTGCTACTCTCCCTCAGCCCCCCTCCCCCTTTCCCTGAGACCCGAGCTAAGAATCTCCATTCTGATTCAGCACTCCTTTCATAAGTTGTGAAAGACTGTCATGTTCAGTGAAATTTTCTGTAAGCAAATGAAACTGTGATATATCAAAAGAGTAATCTTCCCTTTTCCATAATATAATGCACTATTTGCAGGAAAAGCCTTTGAAGTGATTTGATGTTTTTAAAAGTCAACAGCTTTTCTCCGCTCACAGTCCTAGAGTGAATTTTATTAACCATCGAGCAAGAAAGAGCACAAAACCAATAAAGCACAAATTCAGAGCACAGATCTACACCAGCCTCAGATTCCTGAAGTACAGGGTTAGTAGAAAGACCTGGGTATCTGGAAATTCAAGACACTGAAATGTTGTCAGTGTCTTTTGAATTCCCATCCCTCAGAGGACAACATTCAAAAGCCTTAGCATGGAACCCATGGCCTTTCAACATTCCAGTTTCCTTTCCCTTCCCCCCCCCCCCGCCACCCCCCAGGCCTCTCCATAGAAAGAGAAGCAGCATTTGTTAGTCCCCAAATGGGCAGTGGGCTCCCAGGCCTCCCGGAGCCTTGATAATGTTCTTACTTCAGCCTGGAGGACCCCACCCTACCTATTCAATGGGCTTATTAGAAACTATCCTTGCATGATCACAGGTCACCCTATTATCCTTTTACTTGTTTCCAAGTTTGAAATCATTTTTCTGAACAAGAGGAGAATTTTAAGGTGGTGCATCCATAATCTATGCCTTAGTGGATGCAACATTCTTAGGGGTAGATCAGTAATAAAAAAGCGGGGTTTGGGGGGGCAGTGGGCACTTGGTAAAACCTCACTTATTCTTCAGGACATCATTCCAAGGTCACCCATCTGGGCAGCATCCCCAGGCTCCATCAGGGTCCCAGCAGGAGACAGGCAGCACACTCCCATCCATGGTTAAAGGATGCTGCCTGGGGCGACTATTTACAGAGATGCTGGGGAGATGCAGGAAAGCAAGATGGGAGGCCGGCCGAGGCAGCCCAAGGCTAGCAAGGGCTGGAGACAGGAAGGAGGAAGCAGTTCCTGGAACATGGTCAGACTCAAGAGAGGGGTCTCCAGATAGAAGCTGCGGCCTCTGCCAGAACAGTGCAGCCCCTGCTAACCTGCAGGGCGCCAGGAGGGAACTCTCCCCCAGCGTCTGAGGGCCTCTCATTGGTTGAAACCACCTGGAAGCCTGGGGCATGCACCCCAGAGGATGCTGTGCCTAGAGGACACCTCCAAGAGCACAGAGCAGGTGGGGAAGGTGGAGGCTGCATCTAGAGCAGCGGTTCTCAACCTGTGGGTCGCGACCCCCTTGGAGATCGAATGACGCTTTCACAGGGGTCGCCTAAGACCATTGGAAAACACATATATAATTACATATTGTTTTTGTGATTAATCA
>NW_006282668.1:62654-66349 GCF_000327345.1 Myotis davidii | reverse complement strand
CGGAATCGAACCTGGGACCTTTCAGTCCGCAGGCCGACGCTCCATCCACTGAGCCAAACCGGTTTCGGCAGGAACTATATTTTTAAGGAAGGGTCGCGGCATTAGGAAGGTTGAGAACCACTGATCTAGCGGCATAAATGAGACTATTGTGCTCAAGCCCTACCCCACCTCCAGAAACAGCCCCTCCCTCCCTGAGACGCCTAAGCAGCCCTGTTTATACCACAAGAGGATGCTTATCACAGGCTACAATGAGCTCTTCTTTTCATTGATTCATCTATTTCTAATACCCGGCGAAGTACTTGGTAGCAAGTAGGGAGCGAATGAACGTGTTACTCTGTCACATGTCCCCCAAATTACTTGGGAACTGGGGGATCTATAGTGATTCTAGATTGGAAATTTTTCAATGAATCGGATATCTAGAATTAATATCCCCTTCTTTGAATCCCAGCTAGGGAGCTAAAGTGTTTGCAATAAATGATTCTCAGTGACTCATTATTTGGTAATTGGTAGCACATTAAGTTTTGAGGGATTGAGGGACTTGAACTTAAGTGGTGGGCATCAGCAGTCAGACCAACCATGAAAATCAGTGTTTGCGTAGGTCCCCAGGAGAAAACAAGCAGTTGCTTGAATGAAATGGGGCAGCAGCAGGAGGGAGGGAGCGGGAGAGAGAGGTGTCTATCAGCCGGGGCAATGGACAGCAGAAGGCCAAGGGAGACTGGACATTGAGGCCGAGGTTGGCAGCCATGATTGTCCCAGGGATGAGGTTTTACTAGGCCAACGGGCCTCCCGACCACCCAGTGAGGACACATCTCTGAAGCCTGTCGGGGGATCTTGGGTTTGTTCACTCTACTGGGGTCTGTTTTTAACCTGGAGTGTGGAGGTTGCATTAGTTTCCTGTGGCTGCCGTAACCAATTACCACACACTGGGTGGCTTGGAACAACAGAAATTGCTTCTCTCCATGTTTTGGAGCCCAGAATCCTGACATGCAGGTGCTAGCAGTGGCTTGCTGTCTCCGAAGGCCTCCCGGGGAGGGTCCTTCCTTGCCTCTGCCAGCTTCGGGTGGCTGTAAGCGTTCCTTGGTTTGGAGCTACATAACTCCAGTCTCGGCTCTGGAGGGCAAGGTCTTAGCCCAGTGCTCTGCAGTTTCACAAGAAATGGGTTTAGACTCTGATCACTCTGTCTCTGACAACCTTCTTTCTGTGGCAGGTTTTATAGTTTCTGCAGGACAAGGGGCCTGCAATTCACAGAGGCCCCTAGCCATTCACTAATTGGTTAGGCGGTGCATGTGGCTGTGGCCCCTCCAGAGGCTAAGGAGAGGAGAGGGGTTATGAATTCAGCTATTGTTTGGGCTCCTGACAGCAGCAGTGTTTCTGATAGGCTGCTGCTTTCCTACACTCTTCGTGTCATTGTTTTCTTAGGAAAGCATTCATTTCATCGAGGGTTTCAAGGCCCTGGAATTCCTGATTGGGGTACAGCTGTGTACAGGAGTCTGCTGTAAAATTGCAGCTCTCTCTACATGGGCAGTTATGTCTTTTCTTATTCCTAAGTCCTTTATAAATTGTTTAACTAGAATGTGTTCTTTCTCCAATTTAAAAAAACTTTTCAATAACTGTTGACACACGCTATTATATTAGTTTCAAGTGTACAACATGCTGATTAGCTATTTATATAACTGATGAAGTGATCCCCCCAATTATTCCAGCACCCATCTGACACCATACACAGTTATTACAATACTATTGGCTGTTTTCTCTATGCTGTCCTTTATGACCCCAGGACTATTTTTATAACTGGCAATTTGTACATCTTAATCCCATCCTCTTAAAATTAATCTTTTCAACAGACTAGCTTTTGGTTTTACTGATTAAATCTACTTAACTGTTCATTGATTTAGTTTTATTAAACTTTTATTGATACATCTTCTACATACAAAAAGGAGCGCACGGTTCAGCTCAGTGGATTTTCAATATGAATTTATTCATAGAATCAACACTAGATCAAGAAATGAAATGGTCCCAGCACGCAGCCCAGAAGTGTCCCCATGAGCCCTTTAATCAACTGCCCTTCAAGGTTAGCATTATGTTCCCTCTGAATTCATTTGCCTGCCAGTTTTTCTACGTCTTATACAATGGGCTTACATACTAGTAAAACGTATGTCCTTTTTGTGTCCGGTTTTACTTATTACTACAGAAGGTTTCTCATCTGTAAGCCACTTTAGGTGTTATCAGGATTGGAGACAATTAATGTAAGTCACCTGGTACAGGTTCTGGCTGTAGCAGATGTAAGTGGCAGGTATTATCAGGAAAAGGTGGCATTACCTGCAGACCGGTGAGAAGGGGAAGAGAGGAAGGCGTGCAGTGGACGAGCTCAGCTCATTTATCCTGACAAGTTCCCAAACTTGTCGTGGTCGGGACCAAGCCCGGAAGCCCCATTTTGGAGACTAGCATTTGGGTACCTACTTCTCAACTCCCTGATGAGATGACAAGTACCGCACTGTATTACTTTTCTATTATTTCCTTATAAAAATTGTGAAACCCAATGGGAAATTGAATTTTGCAATGAACACCCATCTACCTACCACCTGGATTTTGTAATTAACACTTTATTCTTCGTGCTTTATCACATGTCTGCCCATTCATCGATCCGCCTGTATTTAATATTTTTTATTCATTTCATAGAAAGTTGTAGGCTTTAGTAGTAGGGTTTTGTTTTTTAACATTTAGGTGAAATTCACATACCATAAAAGTAACCATTTTAAACTGAATAATTCAGAGGCATTCAGTACATTTATAATGTTGTGCAACTACCACCTATATCTAGCTTCAAAACATTTTCATTACTCCAATATAAAGCCCCTTACCAACAGCAATTAAACCCAGTTACTCCCCATTCCCTCCTCCCTCCACCTCTGATGACCACCCATCTGCTATCTGTTTCTATTGATATACCTATTCTGGGTATTTTACGTAAACAAAATCATACAGTTTGTGGCCTTGTGTGTGTGGCTTCTTTCACTTAGCGTAATGTATTACAAGTCTGTCCACAGTGTAACACAAATCTGTACTTCATTTCTTTTTATGACTGAATGATATTCCATTGTGTGAGTATACTGCGATTTGTATGTCCATTCATCCACTGGTGGATAGCTGTGTTGTTTTCACTATTGTGTATTTGAACATTTGTGTACAATGTTCTGTTTAAGTACTTGTTTTCAATTTGGAGGGTATGTACCTAGGGATGGAATTGTTGGATCAGACAGCAATTCTATGATTAACTTTTCAGGGAAACGTCAACTTTCTTCCTGGTATGGTAGTGGGACTTTAGGCCCCAGGAAATCTCTTGCTCAAGATGGGCATACGCATCATAAGATTAGATGTTGTGCTTCCATGGCCAGCTATTAGCAGTGATGTAGCCCCAGTCGGATGCCCCTGGTCAGCCTCCTTTCTGGATAAAGGACACTGGGATTTTTTTTAGCACATTCCATATGGATTAGGTAGGCTATCCATTTCTTTTGTCCCCTGTACTGTTGCAATGTACCCTGTGAATCACAGAAGGATGCCCAAGAAGTCGAATTAAAGAGTCACATTTATTGCAATCCGGGACTATGAGGGGCCATTTTGCTTTCCCAAATCTCACAGCAATAAGATGGTGGCAAAACCAGACTTATATAGGCAAAAATCACAAAAATATTGAA
>NW_006282668.1:52865-62571 GCF_000327345.1 Myotis davidii | reverse complement strand
AAATAAGATCACAATCAATGGGATAGTCACGTTACAATCAATAAGGCATTCAATCGAATGGGATGACTTATACAATTTAGAAAATCAAAGTAACCTGTCCATTGTTAAACAAAGCAAATAGGTACCATACTTCAGTAGGGTGTATCAACCCACCTGGTATTGGAAGAGCTGGATGGATAATCTGTTGGGTCAGAGACTGTTCCATTAATGGTTCTTACTGTGTGACCACTGAGTCTCCATGCCAGGAAGCTGCCACAGGGAGCAAGACCCCTTTGACGCCACAGGAACCCTGGGTGGCTGAAGCAGCACCAGGCCCACTCCTGGTCTCCTGGTTATGCTAGGAGTTAAGCACAGCAGACTTGGGTGGTGGGAAAGTGGACTTTGCCAAAGAGATGCAAGGGAGTGGCAACCCCCGGAACAGAAGCTGACAGCTGGCTGGCATGAGATTTCAGAGGGCTGCCCTGCCTGCTCTGCGAGCCTGAGAAAACAGGAGAAATTCCAACGATTGCATGATATCATCGGTGCCTTAGTAGCAGTTGTTTTTAAACTATGGGTTTAATTGCTGTTCTGTTGGCTCCCATTTCTTCTTTCCCGAAGAAAAATGGAATCTTTGAAATTCCCATGACAGAATGTTCAATGGCTATTTCTATTCCAACTTCAGGACCAAATTATCCCAAAATAATGAAAACAAATCTTGTTATTGGCAAAGCAGACCCAAGTGTTGCTTTTGGAGTCAGAAAAGGTCAGGGAGCGGCCCAGAGAAGGCCACAGAAGAACAAAGGCTGTTTATGCGCATGTCAATAACCTGCCACAGTAGGGCAGCACGTTATCATATGCAAATCCCAGTCACAAGAATTTGGTCAGGTAAGCAAAGCACATGCTGGGAGATTTTTTTTAAAATATATTTTTATTGATTTTTTAGAGAGGAAGGGAGAGGGAGAGGGAGAGAGAGAGAGAGAGAAACATCAATGATGAGAGAGAATCATTGATTGGCTGCCTCCTGGATCAAACTTGCAACCTGGGCACATGTTCATTGGTTGATGCTTAACCACTGATCCATGCCAGCCATGCATTCCTGGGAGATCTTGATTTGCAGATGATCAGAAAGGATATGCAACTTATCCAAGACAATAAAGGTATCAGGGAACTGACCCGGAGCTCAAACCTCAGTACTATTTCTAGTGTATGAGAAAACGATACTGATCATCCAAGGTGTTGGGGGAATAAAACTGGAGTCACCGAGCACCTGGTTCATTCGGGCTGGTCACATAGCTGTATAGAGCCAATGCTACTTATAAGATTAATATGAAGGTAAAATGAAATAATGCACTTGGAGTACTTCACACACTAGCAATTGCAGGTGCTCAAAAACGGCAGTTGTCCTGCCCACACCAGAGGATGCTAGCAGATGCCAGCACATCTGTTCCCACCACATCTTCAACTCTCACCCTTTCTCTCCACTGCGTCCTAAACTGCACATGCTTCAAACCCCAAGGCGAGTTCTTCCAAATGGAATGATATTATCCCTGACATAGATCAATTCGGCGGGGGCGGGGGGGGGGGCGTTGGCTTGAGATGAGGACACACTTTGCTGTCAGAAGATAGGAAGAGCGATGCGCATGACTTAATTGGGATAAACATTCATTTGTGAGTACAGATGTCAGGAAGCAAAACCTGATCAAAGGCCCATTAGTCACAGGGCTGGCTTTGCAGAGGGCCACTTAGTCCAGGCAATGACTTTAACATGAAAGGGGACGGGGAGCCGGAACACTGCGGCCTGGTACACTGTGCATTAGTGATTATATTGGTCCTGGTTCTGCAAGCTTCCTCTGACAAAGGTTAACCCAGATCCTGAAGCAGACTGTACCAAGCGGCCATGGCAGGCGTGGGGGAAGTGGTGGCTTGTCATGCCCTTGCCAAATTTCGGAATTGGGCCAACTTGCCAACAAGAATGAGAGGCGGAAATGTCCTGGCAAATTTTACAGAAGATGCTGGTTCCCGAGACAGGAAACAACTGCCTGGGGCCATGCTAGGACAGAACAGCTCTGCCCTCCCTATGTCAGATGCAGAATTTGGAACTTACCAGACTTAGGAAGGGTCATGGAGTCTGGACCTTTGTATACGCCTGTTCCAATAGCACTTTTTCTTTAACATGGAATTCTCCTTTGCGACAATGGTAATATTAATGGTAATATTGATATCATTATGTTGTACAACCAGACAGTGCGAGACACAAATTAATAAGCATTCACTGGCTGCCCGCGGGGCACCAGGTGCTGCGGCTGCAAGGGGCAGAGAGAGGGCAGCAGTGCATGGAGAGATAACAGCTTTAATTTATTTTTCACATTTTGTAAGCACGTTGGCATTCTGCAACTGCTCAGCACATGTACATAATTTGCTAGTCGAATTAGTAGGTTGACGACGCATTGTGGGATTGCTTTCAGTGCGTGGTGAGGAGATAATTGCCGTTATTGTTACAATTGCCTTCATTTGCTGAGTATCAGCGAGGCTGTGTGTCTGGGGGACCACGTGGGACAGCAGAGGGCAATGGTGAAGAGCACCAAGTCAGAGCCACATTGCACATTTGGATCCTGACTGCGTGGCTGACGAGCTGTGCATCCTTCCAAAGCAGCCTGATTTCCTTGCGCTTCAGTTTTCCGCCTGAATGGGGTGGTGACAATGGTGCCTGCCTTATAGTATTGTTATAAAGACTAAAGGAAGTAACGTTTGTAATGTGATTGGAACAGTACTCGGCACAATGTAATAATAATAATATTCAGGCAGATGCATGTGCACACACATGTTCATATGCATACACACATGCATATGTGTGTGCGCATCATGTAGTACATGTATGTGTGTGTATGCACACACACAAACTCGGAAGCTGAGAGAAATGGTCAGTATGCTCCCTTTATACACGAGGAAGCTGAGTCCTAAAGTCTCAGGAGCAGGGTCAACTTGAAACTAGGGTTGGTCTTGCTCCAAATACATTCTTCTTCCACAAAGCCAGCCGAGTGAAACCAGCGTGCCAACCCTGGAGGCCTGGAAATGATGCTCAGGGCATGGCACGGTCTTCTTCCTTCTTCACTATGCGTTGTAACGATAAGGCAGAGCCTTCTCATGCCCCCTCCTTCAGAAAGGAGCATGTCTGCCACATATTACACCGTCCCATCCTTCCTGTGGCTGGAGAGTCACCATTCCCCAAAGAACAGTCTCTGACTAAATGTGCAAGGACTCTGACGAAGGAATTCAAAGAGATCCCTCCCCCTCTTCTCATGCAGTTCCTCAGTTACCGCTCAAAGGAAGGAAGTACAGCCTCACAGGGGTGCTTTGAAAGGTCAATCTCTCCAGGTCCCACCACTCCCCTGTGGAGACAACGTGGCCTTGAAGCCCGTGGTCCATAGGAAGACCCTAGGAGCTGGGTTAGACGGGGTGAGATGAAAATTTTAAATTGGCATCATCAAACCCAGGAGGGTCATAGTGGCGAGGAGCAATCACAGTCAAAGAGGCAACCAGGGATCGAGCTAGAGGAGCAGCATAAAGTGCCCATTCTGAAAGCAAGGGAGTCAAATGGAAGACAGGCCAAACTCGGAAGCTGAGATAAATGGGCCTTTGAGACCAAAGCATGAGGCAGACTGGAGTGGGCAGCTCCAGAGAGCGCATACTGTTGGCAAGTGGCATGTCTGGTGACCTTTGGTACCTGGAGTCTTGCTTATTTAAAAGGCGCGATGCAAGGGGACTATAAGGTCCCCTTGGTTTGTAAAAGCGATCTCTATGGGCTTAGTCTAGTGCAGTGATGGCGATCCTATGATACGCGTGGCAGAGGTGACACGCGAACTCATTTTTTTGGTTGATTTTTCTTTGTTAAATGGAATTTAAAAATATCAAATAAATATCAAAAATATACATATTTGTTTTACTATGGTTGCAAATATCAAAAAATTTCTATATGTGACACGGCACCAGAGTTTAGTTAGGGTTTTTCAAAATGCTGACACGCCGAGCTCAAAAGGTTCGCCATCACTGGTCTAGTGAGAGTTAATCTGATGTAGAATTTTCTCCTCAGTCTCATAACAATGAGGATACCTTGGGCAATTGTGAACCAAGGCCATGTATCACTGTCATATTCCTACTCAATTATAAGAGATAGATAATCTGGTGTGAGAAAGCAGGGAGGCAAGAAAAAAAATCCTGTTAAGTAAACATCATCAGATAGCATTTCTCTTCAGTTTGTCACCAACCTATCATTACATGAATAAGAACTTCATTATCCCACGTGAGAGATTTGATTTCTGGGATACCTCCAAGGTGATGATGTCGCAGACAATGGAGACACAATGATCTCTGCTAAGATCCTGTATTCATGTGGCATCTCTCTGTTTATCAAGATGGAGATAAAACATTGATCTAACACTAATTAAAAGTAGCCAGACAAGGAGATTCATTCACACAGATTATTGATTATATCAATATCTTCGTTGTTTGACATGGGTATATCATATTGGAGGCAGATTACTAGTAAACTTTGCCTTGTGCTGGCCTTGGTGCTGAATTGGACCAAGGCATCCCCATTCCATTGGCTAACCATTGGGTCCTTCTATTTTACTCATTGAAGCTAATAGTAACTCTTCAATCAGCCTCTTCAGTGCTTTCCCCTTGAAAGGATAAAGAAATAAAGAACCTGGGGTTGCATGGCTAGGAGACTCTTCGTGAACAGGCAAAATGTACCACATCATACCAGAGTAACCTATGGACCTGGAACCTGTGACCCTGACCCCAACCTGTCTTTCAAACCTCTCAAAACCTTGGCCCTTGCCTGCTTCCTCATAGCCCTGCCCTTGTCTTGATTCTAGCCCTGTCATGTGCCTGTATTTGATTTTTTATCTTCCTGGCATTCCTCAGACTGTTTACATATTTGGCTTATTTTGTGTAACTTCTTAAAAAATGTGTCCTCCCCTTCCCTGCCTAACTCACTGGCAACCTTGACAACCAACTTGAATGCTGATCTCCCTTTCAATTCTTCACACCTGTCCCCTTCTCCTAGAGGTCTGGAGCCTAATTGCACTGATAAGGATAGATGTGCTTTTTCTACTAACGTGGGGCATTTACTACATTTGGCAGCCTCTTGGTGGTGTTTCCTCAGGTTCCAGGAGATACCGGTTATGACTCATCCATTAGCCTCCTGCCAGACACTTTGCAAACACTGAGCCTTTGGGTATATTTTGCCCTTTTTATATTTTGTCCAAAGTTTATGGATGTTGTTGCAAAGATTGATCTGCCAGGCACTTCCTCTGTCATACTGAAAGCCGAAACCCAGAAACGGTTCGACAGCTGCTATTAATAACTGCCGTCTTTTATCATTATTCTCACCGTCAGTCTTCTCTTGCTGAGTCACAAAATCATAGATACCCTGCACAGGCATTGTGGAGCTAACAGGCGAAGGGAGCCGAGGCAGACCTTTGGAATGTAGAGTGTGCATCCCTCTACTAAGTTTGCAAAGCAGTTGTCTCTGCAGAACTGTGTGGGACATCACCCTCCCCAGGTCCCCAAACCTGTGCAGGAGAAGGAGGAAGAGTCCTTTTCTTGAGTAAAGCATGTTGGTGAGTGTTAATTCTCCCCCATCCACATCTCCCTCAGAGGACAAACAGCAAACGGCCCCCGCGTTGGACAATGCACTAGCAGGACCTGAAGGGACTGTGTTTCAGAGTGACCGAACCCCTGTCCAAGTTCCTTGTGACTCTTAGGGGGTCACAGAAGAGGGCCAGCTCACTCTTATGATCCTTGCTAAGGAAGCTTGACATTTATATGAGGGACAGTAGTCACAAGGTATGTTTCCTATAAGGAGTGATGTGGACTCCCCTAGCAGGGGCCAAAAGGAGATGTGCCTGCTACTGGGGAGGTCCTCCACGCCAGGGGGCAGCAGAGACTGATGCTGTGTGAAAACCAGGCACTCCTCAGGTGCCTCCACACCAGCAGCAGCCAGTCTCAGTTCGCTGTGCCAGTGTGAAAATCTGAGCACGTCCCTGTAGCCTCCCCACTGTCCTGGCCCCAGCAACACACAAGCAACGTAGCCATTACCATCAGTGCCAGGACCTAGCAGGGTGACACCAGCAGTCGGAGCCAGCAGAGAAGTGACCACAGTTAGGTGATGGCACAAGAAACTCCCTGCTGGAGGCTGACCTCTAACCAACTTTGGTTTAGTCAGAAGACTTGAAAAGAAGAAGCAGAATCTGAAAGAAGAGCAGGGAAAAGATCTGTGCTAAAGAGGCTGTGAGGATGAGATTGGAGACTAGACATTGTCTTAGATGTTAATTATCAGGAACGGACTACAAAAAGGAAAGCAGGGCTGACACATCTGCAGCAGATGGAGAGTTCGAGGCTGAGAAAGAACTAGCTGCTCTGAGGAGAATGTGGGCCTTGCATCTGAACCTGACCTTGTGGTAGCTGTTCTTTACACCTCCTACATGCACGGAACTCTGAACCTAGGTGCCGGAAAGAGGACTGGCTGACTTGAGTACATGGAAATGTAACCTCCGTAAGCTCAGAGGCACCTCAAAAGATGCAGACAAGTGAACAAGCTGTTCAAAGTGGATATATAAGTTAAAAAACATGTTGTCAAAGAGAACCCAGAGATAAAGAACACGAAGGCAAGTCACAAATGCAGGAACAGACAGTCCCCAACCTATGATGATTTGCCCTAGGACTTTTTGACATTACACTGGTAGGAAAGCAATACCCATAAGTTACATGAGCTATTCAGTACGTCTTAAAAATAAAATCAGCTTCATGTTAGATGATTTTGCACAATTGTAGGTTAATGTGAGTGTTCTGAGCACATTTAACCCTACCAGACCGCTGTACCGATTTTTCAGTAATTTCCAAATCTGCCGCTCTACCGCTGTACCTAATTTTCAGTACTTTGCCTAGTATGTGAAAAAAATGCATCACAAACTAAAAATAACCAACCAATCGTGGTCAAACCTCATGGTTAGCCATTGCAAATGTCTGCCCCCATGTGTTTGAATTGACTTTGTGTGGTATAGGGGATAGTTAGTTTCAGGGCTTTAGGTCTGGTAGACTTAAGGTAGTCTGGACTGAGCTGTGAGGTTTGGTAGGTTGGGTGTATTACAAGCATTTTTTACTTAACTTTTTCAGTTTATAATAGGTTTACCAGTACGAACCCCATCATAAATCAAGGAGCATCTGTACATGCATGGCTAAAAAGCTTCATTTCTCAAGGATTGGTTGAATGCAAATTAAAACAAGGAAATCCATTATTTCACCCATTAGCCTGGCAAGCATATAAATGATTTTTAATTCCCAGTGTTGGTGTGTGGTGGGTGGAGAGGCTGGGGAGGGGGAGGAGGACACTAGCATCTCATGATGCTTAGGTCCAGGTTAGGATGATACAGTCTTTCCAGAGGCCAATGAGCAGTGTCTGTCAAAATTTGGATATGCTTATTCTTTAACAAATCATTCAACTTTCAGGAGTCTATCTTATAGGCAGCCTTCCAAGTTTACAAAGATAAGGGTACAGGGATGTTCATTGCCACAGGACTTGTAATTATGAGAAATCAGATACTACTCAAATGCCCAATAGAAGGGAACTGTTAAATTGGCAAATCCACAGTATTCAATATTCAAGAGTACTATTCAGATACTAAAAGGAATGAAATACGTCTGTGTGAATAACAGAGAAGAAGCATGCTCAAGGTAATGGTTGAAGGCACAATCAAATAGCTAAGTCTTTTTATGGGGCAAGCTTCATTCTCAGAACTTAACATTCATTCACCCATTTAATCCTCAATGGTGAGGACTAGTGTCACCATCCCCCACTTGAACCAAGGGGGCAACCGAGGCCCAGAGAGACTGTAAATTTCTAAGGTTGGCTCCAAAATTCATGTCCTTAACTTTGATACTATACTGCTCCTCGTGTGTGCATGTATGCGTGCATGCATGTTTGTTTCATGTATTCATCGAGACATAGAAAGTGTGTGGGCTTTGGAGAGATAATACAGTGCATTGCTGTAATGTGCCACCTGATTCTCCCTTGAAAAACAAGGCACAATCTGGCTGGTGTGGTTCTGTGGTTGAGCATCGACCTATGAACCAGGAGGTCAGGGTTGGATTCCTGGTCAGGACACATACCTGGTTGTGGGCTTGATCCCCAGTAGAGGGCATGCAGAAGGCAGCCCATCAGTGATTCTCTCTCATCATTGATGTTTCTATCTCTCTCTCTCCCTTCCTCTCTGAAATCAATAAAAATATATTAAAACAAAAAAGAAAGAAAAACAAGGCACATATTCCCCCGCATGCTTGAAGTGTTAGCTGCTGGTGGCTCATAGCTCAGTGCCTCCCCTCCCCAGGAGTTGCCCTGAGCTGAAGGGAGCTGCCTCCTACAACTTTGCACCCTCTTCTGCAGAGGTTGAGGGGCAATTCACACCTAGTGGATGGTGGAAGGGGCAGCGTCCAAAGGCCCTTGCCTCCTTTTAGGACAATGCTGACAATCTATCTCAGCGCCCCAGGTCCCCTAGGCTTCAGCTGTAGCCTTTAGGGAACCTACATCACAGTTGAACCTCTCCCTCTGCCCAGCCCAGGCCTGCTTGCTTTGCTCCTCCACGGCTCTGGTGAGCAAGAGCACTTCCCAGTCACCACTGCGCAGGCTAATCCCCACCTCTGTCTATTCCTCAGGGAGCTGGAAGGTGAAACAAAGATGGGAGAGGGGAGAAGGAACTTTCATTTAATATGTAATTCTACTTCGTGTGAATTTTGTTCAATGAACACATACTACATATATGAATTTCCCAAAGCCCTGAAAACATTACATGAAGAAGTGTTGTCGTGATTCTATAGCCGACATAGAGCAAGGTTTCTCACCTGAAAAATAAAATCTCTTTTCATTGTGCCTGGGTTTTCTCTCCTGATACAAACAAACAAACAAACAAAAAATTCCCTCTTGCTTTTCCAAATTTTGTCTGGACGATTTGGTATTTTTTGAGTCTCTGTGGGCTCTGTGGTCAGAAGGTGAAGGAAGCCTGTTGCATTTTCTCTCCAATCCCTGCGCCAGAGCATGAGGGGCACTGAATCTTATCAGAATTCCCATGAAAGCAAAACAAAAGAGCAGTGCATTTAGGTCATCCAGAGGGAGACAGATTTGCTGATCGGCAGGAGGTTGATTTAGTGACTAGAACAAGAGCCCAGTAATTTTCAGGTCTCTGTTTTATTTGTAAAATCAGTGCCTGGGTTGATCATTCATTTTCTGTGCAATCATTCATTCATCCATGAAAAGTTCATTGAGTGTCTGTTACATGCCCAGTATTACACTGTTGGGGTGTGAACTGGCTTGATCAGGATCCGATGAAACAACACAGCGACTTGCTGATTGGCAAGTTGCTTTCTGGTTGTTAGACGGTACCATTCAGGAACGTGGTCCAGAGGAGGACAGCCTGCCACTGTGCCTACCGCACAGAGCTCTCCAGGGTGCAGGTGCACTTGGGAGGATGTGGATCACGCCAGCCTATAGGAAAAGCTACTGTAGAATTTTCTCCTGGCTGATTGCAGATTCCATACTACACCATGTGAAACGGAAGTGGGAGGTTTTCTGTCACAGTTAGGTATCTGTGACATTGTGATGACGGCTAATGATAAGAGCAGCACTTTGCTCTTGAAGAGTATTTGGGTGAGTGATGAGATTATGAGCTGT
>NW_006282668.1:51489-52764 GCF_000327345.1 Myotis davidii | reverse complement strand
AACTCAGCTGAGCCTAAGAAAATGCGTCACGCATTGTAGGTATTCCATAAAATTCAGTAAAACAAAATAAAGAAACTAAAGCATATCCACTGGTTAGCTTACTATCTCTCCGTCTTCCCTCCAATATATTTTGAGTACCTACTATGTGTCAGGTACTATGCCAGGCACTGATGCCTCTGCACATGTTAGGTCAAGCCACGCTTCATCATTCCAGGCTGAATTGTGGCCCACCTCCTACACTTCTGCCCTAACCAGATCTTTTAAAAAACACTTCTTTGTCCAGAGAGAGTGGGGCGGGGAGAAGAAGGAGAAACAAGTTCAAAGTCGTTTCACACGTGGTGTTGAACTTAAACCTAACTAGCTCTTGAAACTCTTCTTTTGACGGAGAATCTGCTCTTGGGACAACAGGCATTATGTCAGTGCAGTGATGCCTGAGATATTTTTAGATTCCCATTTTCTGACTTGAGAGAGCCTATGACAGTGGAGCTGTCCAGGAGGAGGAAGAATCAGGCAGCCAGGGAGCGAGAACCTCTGCTTGCAGGAACTCAGAGCAGTGGGTTGCTAAAGGACAGTCCAGTCTACTGTCTGAGCACAACAGTATTAGGGACTACTAGGACCTCAGCTAGTGGAGGCCACCTCGGAAGGCTTCAGTGTAGTCCGGTGTGCATACCAGTGCCTGGTCTTGAATAGTCAATTGACAGCAATGTCAATGGCATACTTAGGTGAATCCTTCCTGATGCATTATTTGTTGACAAAAAGGATTCCAATTCCAGGGTCCTCAGGCAGGTGCCAGGAAGGAGAGAAGCTGCTTTGTGGAAACAGTGACCACCTGGATAGCCTGGGCTCCAGGGAAGGGATCATCAGGTACTAAATCCAAGACTGTTATAGCTTGCTGAGAGTTCAGGCCCTGTGCTGTCCCAACTTGCAAAGTTTCAAAAGAAGCAGGAAATGTTGACTTTTATTAAAATCGCTCAATGTATCTTTAAAAGCAGGCACCATCCCCAGAGACATGTATTGGTTAGGTTTTACCATTGGGAGGCACCAGAAGGCAAAGGGTCTGCACGGTCAATGGTGGAAAGGGAAACAGATGAATAGAATGTGCAGCAGATAGGTGTTGTCATGGCAACCAAGCAGTGGGTACAGAGGATGCCTAAGGGGTGTAACTTCCTTTTTTCCTTTTTTTTTTTTTATTTTTTTATTTATTTTTTTTTTTTTTGCTTAAGCCCTTCGCATTATTTCATCCAGCCTCCCAACCCTCCTCCCTCGTGCCCTGTT
>NW_006282668.1:42812-51464 GCF_000327345.1 Myotis davidii | reverse complement strand
GAGACAGAGAGAGAAAGAAAGAAATCGATTTGTTGTTCCACTTACTGATGCATTCATTGGTTGTTTCTATATGTACCGTGACTGGACAGTGAACCTGAAACCTTGGTGTATGGTGACAACACACCCAACTGAGATACCCGGCCAGGGTCAAGACCCTATTTTACCTATGAAACACATTTGATTTTTCTCTCACACTACTCTCTAGGTTTTGCAGCAATTCTGATAGGTGAGGAGAGACCCTCAGGATTCCAAGGTGCTTCTCAACTTGTGGGTAGGCTAGGTATCTTGGTTGTAGATCCTTGCTTTCCATCACTATCAATATTTCCTGCCACTCCCTCCTGGCCTGCAAAGTTTCTGTTGAGAAATCAGCTGACAGTCTTGTGGGAGTTGCCTTATAGGCAACTAACAGCTTTTCTCTTGCTGCTTTTAAGATTCTCTCTTTTTGTTTTTAACTTTTTGCATTTTAATTATGATGTGTCTTGGTGTAGGTTTCTTTGTGTTAATGTTGTTTGGGACTCTCTGCATTTCCTGGACTTGTCTGTCTATTTCCATCACCAGGTTAGGGAGGTTTTCTGTTACTTTTTCAAAGAGGTTTACAACTTCTTACTCTCTCACTTCTCCTTCTGGCACCCCCATGATGTAAATGTTGGTATGCTTGAAGTTGTCCCAGAGGCTTCTTACGCTACCTTCATTTGGGGGGGGGGGGGATTCTTTTTTCTTTTTGCTGTTCTGATTGGGTGTTTTTTGCTTCCTTATATTCCAAATCTCTGATTTGACCCTCAATTTCATCTACTCCCCTGTTGACACTCTGTAATGTATTCTTCATTTCAGGTAGTGTATTCTTCATTTCTGACTGGTTGGTTTCTATGATTTCTGTTTTTATGTTTCCCCTCTCTTTGTTGAAATTCTCACTGAATTCACTGAGGATACTTATAACCAGGGTTTTAAACTTTGCAGCTAGTAGAATGCTTGCTTCAATTTTATTTAGTTCTTTTTCAGGAGTTTTGCTCTGTTCTTCCCTTTGGGACAGTGTTTCTTTGTCTCCTCATTTTGGCTACCTCCCTGTGTTTGTTTCTCTGCATAAGGCAGAGCTGCTGTCTTCTGGGCTTGGTAGAGTGGCCTCATGTAGCTGATGTCCTGGAAGGGAATTGCATGTCAGGGCATGCACATTTTTACTCTGATAGACAGTTCCAAAATGGAAGTGTTCATTAGCACACCCATTAGCAAGGAATTAAAAGAGGTTTTCTTTTTCTTTCACCTACTCACCGATATTGAATAGTATCAATCATTTTAAACTTTGCTGTAAGAGCCAGAGAAAGTAGTATCATCTCTTTTCTTTCCTCTAATGTAAATTCAATTCAGTTCAATAGATATATTTTGTGTGTTTGCCAGGTTAAGGCACAGGGATGAGATAAAAAGACATCCCTGCCCACATCCCCGTGAAGATGATGAGAGTATAGGGAGGCTCTGAAGTGTGTATAATGGCAGCACAGTCCTTGGAAGCAGATAGACTGGGAGTCCAAGTGTGGCTTTGCCATCTACCATTTGGGTCACCTCTAGCATTTGGGTCACCACTCCCTGAGCCTCTGTTTCCTCATCCCAATACGGGCATGATAGTATGATTGTATCTGGGACTAGTAAGTGGCATCTACTACCATCACTGCAAGAGACACCTTCCTTTACAATGCATCTCAATCTGCCTGGAGGAGGAGACAGGGAGGCAAATGCCTGATGGTAGTAGGGCAGTTCTGGCTGCTTCTAGCATGGCTTAGAGAGGGGTAGAAATAGAAAAATAGGGATAAAAGAATTCACTCTGGTTGTTGGAAAGGGAAGGATATCCGGGAGAGATTCGTGGATTTGAGTTGGGTTTGATTCTTGGTAAGATGCGACTGCCAGGGAAGGACCATCATGGAGAAAGGCATGGAGGAGGAGATTATTGGGCATGTCGGGGTGGGAATGGGATATGTGGTGCAGTTCAAAGCAGCTGGATCAGAGAATGTGGGGAATGAATGGGAGACTGGGTGGTGGGTGGGACAAAACACAGAGGGCTGGATACCAGGCTAGAGTAAGTTGTTTATTTTCCAACCTATTTGCAAAAATAAAAAAAGAGGAACTGAAAATTTGGGAGGAAGAGAAAAATACAGGCAGAGCACAGTGTTTCATTTGAAAGGTAAACTTTGTAAGGGCTTGTAATGCACCATCTTCAACTCGTTTACCTATTAACTTCTTTTAATGCAACAGTGACCCCAAACCATGGTAAACTGAAATAGCAATGTCTCTTTTCCAATTTACAGAAAAGTATTACATGTAGGATTATCCCCATGTTTAGATTTTTCAGCTGTTCCCCGCCCCCATTCTTTCTTAAGTCTTTGGTACCTACACACATGTCTATACTAGACTCTAATATAACATCATATCTGGTTTAGCATAAAATCTTTTAGCATTTTCTTTATCTTAGTGCACCATATCAATACTTAAAGGTATTTTCAATGCGCATGAGGAATAGTGGTCTCCATCCCTGGGACACACTGGAGAACTATCATCAACCAAGAGCATCCACAGGGAAGAAACTGCATTGTTTATTCCTGTCTCCCTGGCACTGGTTCAGAGCTTAGAATGTAGTAGCTCAGAAAATGTTTGTTGCAGCAAATAAAAGACTCAACTCTGTAGATTATGGTGGCACCCCGAAGAGGAGACTTCACTGAAGCCCTGCAACCAACAAAGAAGTTAACAAATGATACACCAGAAATGACAGACACAACAAAAGCATGATCACCAGAATCACAAAACAAAATAAAACTATGGGAACAATACAGCAAAGTCACTGAGTAGAATGGTGCAAGTAATTATGCAAAAATATTGTTTAAATAAATAGGGTTTGCTTAGCCATTAAAATTTATTTTTCAAACACTTCATTTTCTTCCAAACAAATAAAACACATACACACACACATACATGTGTGTGTGTACATATATACATATATATGTACACACACACACACACACACACACACACACACACACACACATATATATATAGCCTGATGCACAAAATTCATGCAAGGGGCTCTAAGGGCTGAGGCAGCAGCCCCAGAGGATGTCTGTTCTAATTAGCATATTATGCTTTTATTATATTGCCCACTCCTCACTAACTCACCACAAATCACAAATTACTCCTAACACTCAACATTCTTTTGACCCCAACATTTGACACAGGAATGGAAATAGACGATTGCACCAGTTTTAGCAAATCTGGAGCAGCAGGTTCTATGTTGAAAAATATTTCCACTTAATCAAGAGATGTTGTTCCCCGAAGGGAAGTGAACACTGTGTTCAAAGTGCTGGCTTCCTGATCCAGCGAACGGAGAGCAAGCTCATTTCCCCGCGTTGATAGCATCCAAATTTGAATTACTTCAACCGAAGCGAGAGATGCTCAGGATTGGCCCAACGCCAGGCAGTCAGAGGAGATGTGCTTAATTTCCCAGAGACAGCCACTTATGTAAGAGGATTATTACTGCAACCAGGGCCCCAGAGGTAAATGTAGTAACTACTTTCATTGGTAAATAATCCTTCAGCAAATGGAGATGTAAATTTCATGCCAGCATATAGAAACAATAGCCCCCCTGCCCTTAGATAATTTGTAAAATTAAAATTAAAACATGGCATTGATGGCAACCAACCTTGTTCGATAACATTTCAAATAGCACTTACCTTCAGAGCTTGCAGCAAGATGCATAAAAGAAGGCAAAGGAAAACATTATTCTAAAGCATGTGTTTCCAAAAGAAAAAACAAGGCAGCCTTCTGTACAAGCCCCCCACCTGGCTGGGAGGCAGGGCTGAGCCTGTTGGGAATGGTGTGTACTATTCCTTTGCCTGCTCAGAGGAACCAGTAAGGGCTTCCCACTCTCCTTTCCTTTTCCTTGTCGGCATCACATTGGATGCCCCAGAGAGTAAGGCAGTGTATTGGTTTTTCCAAGCTGTGTAACAAATAATTGTGAATTTAACAGCTTAAAACAATACCTGCTTATTAGCTCACAGGTCTATAGGTCAGAAACCAGGTGGGTTCAAATGGGTTCTTCGTATAGGGACGCTAGACCAATGTCAAGGTTTTGGCTGGCTGGTGACTTGTCTGGAGGGTCTAACAGAAGAACCTGCTTCCTAGATTCATGTTGTTGGTAGAATTCAATTCCATGTGGTCATGGGACTGAAGATCCTGTTTCCTTGCTGGCTGTTGGCTGCGGGTAGTTTTTCACTCCCAGGGGTCACCGTTCTCCCATCCTTGTGGGCGGCCCCTCTATCTTCAGTGCCACAGGGGCAATGCCATGTGAACATGAAGACAGAGATCAGGGCAGGGCATCTACAAGCCAAGAAATGCCCCAATTGCCAGCAGAACACCAGAAGAGACTACCATTTGGCCTTTGGAAGGAACCAGCCCTGCCCATGCCTTGATTTCAGGCTCTCAGCCTCCAGAACTGTGAGACCCAGTTTGCAGTGCTTTGTTACGGAAACCCTAGGAAACTGATACGTGCTGTCCCAGCCCAAATTTGCTCATAAGCTCCATGGTTGTGGTTGCATGATTTTGCATAGAAAAATGTTAGTTTTTTTTAGCTGGGTAGAACCTATGTGGCATTCTAGCAGAAACGACCGTAGTTAAATACTATCTGTTTTCTCTCCTATTAAATGGATCTTCATGTGATTGGTTTGAGGACTACGTGAGACAGCGCAGATAGTGTTCAGAATGAATGAGGCACCCCAGAGGCAAGCGATCATTACCATCATCATCAGACTGTCTAGTTCAAAACTGAACTTTGAGCAACTTTAAACAACAGCTGTGAGGGTGAAATGATGCTCTGAGCTCCAAATGCACAACTTAAAACCTTTATGCAATGATGCACTAATTACAGACATGGAAACTACCCCTTTAGAGCAGTGGTTCTCAACCTTCTGGCCCTTTAAATACAGTTCCTCATGTTGTGACCCAACCATAAAATTATTTTCGTTGCTACTTCATCACTGTAATGTTGCTACTGTTATGAATTGTCATGTAATTATCTGATATGCAGGATGGTCTTAGGCGACCCCTGTGAAAGGGTCGTTTGACTGCCAAAGGGGTCGCGACCCACAGGTTGAGAACCGCTGCTTTAGAGAGACCCATGAACTATGTGAGAAAGAGAATTTCCAAGCTAAATACAGGGGTCTCCTCAACACTTCCCTAATGTGGGTGTTAATCAGGAATGTTGCTCATTTGGAGAAATAGCCTTTTTAAGAGCAGTGTTGCTATTTCCAACCTCTTTGATGAATTAACACCAGGACAGGTCCAGAGATCAGGGTGGACTGATCTCCCAGTCTACACAGCTGGTTGCTCAGTGCCTTACTTTGGACAGGTGTCCTAGAAAGCTAGCACGACCAGAGAGAAGGGAGCCAGGCTTAGCATCTGAGGGAAGGACCTATGCCCTGAATGCAAAGGATGCTGGGTCCTTTGTGAGAGCCAGGGGAGGGCACGGGATGGGCAGGCAATGAGACAGTTTATGACACAGGAGTGTCCATGGTGGAGGTGGGAATGCAAAATGCTGGCCCTGTGCAATGTGTGACATAAGTCACTAGATACCTAGAGATGTAAGACGTCCTTGGCCTAGAGTTTCCTAGCCAGACCCCAGGAGTTCACCCTGTTGTAAATGAAAGAGCTTAAGCCCTTTGGAATCAGAAAGGCCCAATGCAAATCTCAACCCTGCTGTTTATTCTGTGGCCTGGGAGAGCTGACTCAGTTTCCTTGCCCGCAGAGTGGCCACAGTAACAGTTTGCTTCCAAGGTTGTAGTTAGCACTCAACTAAAGGAAATTTATGGTAGGAGCCTGGCCTGTGCTAAGTGCCCAGTAAAAGATAGATCCACATGTGTCCCTTTTCCCAGCAGACACACCCCTTCCCATACTAGCTGGAAAGGAGGTATGACCAATGCAAGGGTCTGACCTGTGACTGGGACGTTATTATCCGATGCTCTATGGTTGGTTACCATTCTCTTATGGGTAATTTCTCAGTGTCTTCTGCCCTCCTATGCCCACCCCATATGGTCCTGGAACGGAAATTTAAATTCAAATTAACTTGATTTTGGTTCAGATTCCAAACAATAGTCCTGAAGTACTTTAAGCAGTCCTCACTGTTCTCTCTCTTGTCCACTTCTCCCTTTCACACACGTGTGCGGACGCGTGCGTGCACACACACACACACACACACACACACACACCAGCCAGCTTTATTGTTCCTCATAGCATTTATTACTTTTGGACATATGATATACTGTTTAGTTAAATATTTAGTGTCTGTCTCTTACTCCATAATGTGATGCTCCCTAAGGGTGAGGACTTTGCATTATTATCTGCCTTGTCTCCAGAGCAGCTTTCTCAACCTGTGGGTCACGACCCCTTTGGGGGTCGAACGACCCTTGCACAGGGGTCGCCTAAGACCATTGGAAAACACATATATAATTACATATTGTTTTTGTGATTAATCACTATGCTTTAATGATGTTCAATTTGTAACAATGACAATACATCCTGCATATCAGATATTTACATTACAATTCATAACAGCAGCAAAATTACAGTTATGAAGTAGCAACGAAAATAATTTTATGGTTGGGGGTCACCACAACATCAGGATCTGTATTAAGGGTCACGACATTAGGAAGACTGAGAACCACTGCTCCAGAGCCTAGAAAAGTACCCGGCGTACCTGGCTCAAGGTGAAAGCACTCTAAATATTTATTGACTAAATGAATGAAGAGTTTCAGCGTTAGTGCATAGAGAACCAGCAGAAGCTTTGAAATTAGAATTTTTTAGCACCTCATGGCAAACCCCCAGCCTCACCCCATCTCTATAACCAAGAGAAGTAGCAATAAATACATGTGTCCTAGCGCTGCCCAGCTCACATGCCATTGAGGGTAGGAGGCAAGAGGGCTGCTGCTCTGCAGCCCGTCCACACCTGTCAAGATGTTCTTTGCCATTTTGCAATTTGCCCAGCAGGTTTGGAAAAGGAACTGTGATGGATGGATAGTCTCACCTTATCACAGCTCCGAAGTGACATGCTATTTTTCTGTGCACCGACTTCCTACCCCAGGAGCTGCTGTGAACAGTGGATTAACTGGGGAGAAAGTAGTTTCTGTGTAAGCGCTGAGGCCATTAGTCAAACAGGACACAATGGAGCCTTTCACTTAACACGGGAAAAGACTGATAGAGCAGATCACAAATTACTTAAGTGCTTAATTTTCTGGCTTTATTCCTTCGCCCATGTTTCAATGAGCACATTTGGAAAATCTCAAGTGAATAGGGATTTTAGATCAGGAAGAGTTGGTAGTATTTGTAATTTCAAGCCATCTGTCTTTCTCTTCTTCTTTTATTTTTATTTTAAAAATATTTTTTCTATTTTTCAATTATAATCGACATACAATATTTTATTAGTTTCAGGGTATGGCCTGGTGATTAGCCATTTCTATAACTTACAAAGCGATCACTCCAATGGCTAGTGTCCATTGACACCATACATAGTTATTACCATGTTGTTGACTATATTCCCTAAACTGTACTTTAGACGCTCATGACTCTTTTTATAACTGGCAATTTGCACATCTTATTCCTTCCCCTTTTTTCATCCATCCTTCAGTACCCTCCCACCTGGCACCAACCAAAATGTTCTCTATGAGTTCGTTTCTATTTTACATATGAGTGAAATCATATGGCACTTGTCTTACTTATTTTACTTAGCACAATACCCTCCAGGCACATCCATCCATGTTGTCACAAATGGCAAGATTTCATCCTTTTTTATGGCTGAGTAATATTTCATTATATATTACATCTTATTATCCATTCATCTGTGAAAGGGCACTTGAGTTTCTTCCATACCTTAGCTATTGTAAAAAATGCTGCAATAAACATAGGGATGCGTATGTCTTTTTGAATTAGTGTTTTGGGCTTCTTTAAAAGTTTTTTAAAGTACAGTTTTTAGAAAGAGTAGTATTTATAGCAAATTTTCATTGCCACAACCTCACATATGTTTAGTAGCTATTTTTCATGGAAGAAGACATAAACCCATTTAGATAGAGTCAGATTTGTACAGTGTATTGCATATCTCCGGAGCTGAGGGACCAGGTATTGGTCAGTAGAAGATTGGAGTATAAAAATAAAACTGGTCATTCACCATAGTTTTCAAAGTACTGGTTGATCAGCCACTCACATCAGAATACGCAGAGCCCCCGTTAAAAAGACAGCTTTGCCCTACCCTGGGTCTAATGAGTCAGACTCTCTGGCAGTGGGGCTGTCAAATCCCCATTTCAAACAAGCAACCCAGTTGCTCTTTGTACTGAAGTTTGAGAAGCACTGCAAACATCTAGCAGGTATGTTGATTAAAATATAATTTTTGAAAGATGCTATTTGCACGTCAGTCTTGTAGGCCAATTCCTATCCTTAGGGGCACAGATGCCATTCATCACCAAGGATGCCCTGGAGTCCACCTCCAACCCTTGAAAAATGCATCCAACTCCATATTCTAGTGAAATTTCATCGTTGTTACTAGTATGTACCAAACTGGAATGAATCAGAGAGAGCCTGTGTATAGTAACAGTCACGGGCTCCCCATCCCCTCCTCTTCCCAAAGCTGGA
>NW_006282668.1:31277-42790 GCF_000327345.1 Myotis davidii | reverse complement strand
CTCCTACCAAATCTGGAGCTCTTACTCTCTTTAATGTTAGTTCTCTGGGACATAAATTGAGAAGAAAAACATGGAAAATGGGTGAGAAACCAGATATCTGGGACTACTCGATAGAGCGGCAAACAATGAATTATATGTTCAATTACACATGAGCACATCATAGACTACAGCACAGGATACAGCGTAGGACTTACTATGTAAGACGTCCTTTGTCATAAATGTAAAAAAATGCATCCAACTCCATATTCTAGTGAAATTTCATCGTTGTTACTAGTATGTACCAAACTGGAATGAATCAGAGAGAGCCTGTGTATAGTAACAGTCACGGGCTCCCCATCCCCTCCTCCTACCAAATCTGGAGCTCTTACTCTCTTTAATGTTAGTTCTCTGGGACATAAATTGAGAAGAAAAACATGGAAAATGGGTGAGAAACCAGATATCTGGGACTACTCGATAGAGCGGCAAACAATGAATTATATGTTCAATTACACACGAGCACATCATAGACTACGGCACAGGATACAGCGTAGGACTTACTATGTAAGACGTCCTTTGTCATAAATGTACTGGAAATGAACTTTACGACAGCCTGTTCTTAGGTTACACCAGCGGTTCTCAACCTGTGGTTCGCGACCCCTTTGGCGGTCGAACGACCCTTTCACAGGGGTCGCCTGAGATCAGCCTGCATATCAGATATTTACATGACGATTCAAAACAGTAGCAACATGACAGTGATGAAGTAGCACCAAACATAATTTTATGGTTGGGGGTCACAACATGAGGAACTGTATTTAAAGGGCCAGAAGGTTGAGAACCACTGCTATAGACCCAAAGCATGGAAGTCCTAAGGAGGGGATTGGGTGTAGATGGAGGGAAATCAAAGCTCCAGGGAAAGCATATGCTTGAGAACTAAGTCTTACACACAGAGTACACAGCCGAAGATGTCAATGAGCATCTGCTCTTGGGTGCTAACAATGTGGGCCCTTTAAGAAGGCCGCTTCATTGATGATCCCAGGAACTGTGTGCATCTGGCTATCTGTAAAGTGAGCAAAAATGCCCATGTCAGTTGCCTCTGTAACGTCAGTCAACACCGAAGGAGAGAGGGAGGCAAGTCGGGAAATGTGTGGCATAAAAATAAAATCTTGATGGTTGCCTCGTGGCATGTGTTTGCATGGACTTGTCGCCCTGAAGCTGCACAGGCAGCATCCCTAGCAGAGCGGGAGGAGCAGAGCTGAGCGGGGTCAAAGGCACGGGCCACGGTCAGTGGCAGTTTCTAGCTATTAAGCCAGGGAAAGGCTGAAGCCCAGAGCGCAGCTCCGCTGTGAAATGGAGGCACTGCCGGGAAGTGCACAGAGCAGCTTCCCCGGAGAACCCCTGCCCGCGGGCGGAGGACTTGTCCTCAGCAGTCACAGCCCAGGGACTCACTGAGGAACAGGTGACAGCTCTGCCCTCACCATGGCAGGGCTTGGTCCTTCCGTGAGAAGAAAGTGATTCCTTTTCCCCAAATTGCCTGGCACAGGTAGAATATGCTGAAAAGAGAAGCCAGTTGAATCCAAGCAGCATGATCAGGCGTCCACGCTGTGCCAAGCCCTGTGTCCCTGTCCCGGGCTGATGATATGCAAAGGCAATAAACAGCTCCTGCTCCCAAAGAGTTCACAGTCTACAGGGAGAGGCAGACGTGTCAACAGCTGCCTAAAATAAAACCGGCAAATAAAGCCAGCTAGCGGGCGGGTGGGGACACACACGTGCGGGGCGTACCCAGGAAACAGCAGCTCATTCTGCCTCGGTCCACAGGGAAATTTGCAGCAAGAAAGTGATATTTGAGATGAGTCTTCAAGGGTAGGTAAGACTTCACCAGGTATACAGAGGGAGCAGGGGGCGGGGGGAGGAGGGGAGAAGGAGGGATATTGTTGGCAGAGGGAATAGATCAGCTGTTCAGCGATTGTAAATTGCTTGGCAATTGTGAATATCCTGATGTAGCTCCGATATCAAATAAGCTGTGCACGGAACAGGCCATTGGGAGCCTCCGCTGGGAGCACTGTTTGTTCTGAGGCTGCCTCTTTGTCTTCTTCCCGGCTCATTCGTGGAATGAAAGGGCTGGAGTTAAAAGGCAATTTAGAAATCACGTCAACTGGTGTTGGTTCAACATAACTGCATGGGTTTTACACACACTCAAGACGAGGCAGGTCTCAGAGAGACACTTGCCTTTATGAAGCGCCGAGCATCACAATTGTTCCTTCCCTGTACTATTTCCTTCGTTTTAATAAACTTTATATATTTTTTAGAGCAATCTGACCGTCCCGACAATACAGGGGTGGGCAAAAGTAGGCTTACAGTTATAATACAAATAAATATTCCAATAATTAATAAATCATAAGACAAGAATGAATTCTGTGCTTTGCATAGTCACAACGGTGAACCTCCTTTTCCCAGCCCTGGATGGAGTGGAAGGTACAGGGAGTCCCCAGAGCCCCCTGCCCTGACTCAGGCGTAGCCTTCCCCAATATCATCATCTCTCACCAGAGAAATACATTTGTTAAAACTGATGAACCTACATTGACACATCATTATCACCCAAAATTGATAGTTTACACTATGGTTCACTCCTGCTGTTGTACATCTTATGGGTTTTCACTAACGTGTAACGATGTGTATCTATCATTATAGTATCACTAGAGGCCCGGTACACAGATTTGTGTACCGGTGGGGTCCCTCGGCCTGGCCTGTGCCCTCTCACAATCTGGGACCCCTCAGAAGATGTTGGACTGCTGATTTTGGCCCAATCCCCGCAGGCCAGGCTAAGGGACTGCACCAGTGAACGAATCATGCACCAGGCCTCTAGTTTGCATATAAGATCTTTGGTTAATCTCTTCCCACCCTCCCCCTCCTCCCTTCCCTCTGAGATTCATCAGTCTGTTCCATATTTCCATGCCTGTGTGTTGAGAGTCTGCCCCCTGGTGGCCAGTGCACGTTATAACTAACGGTTGAACGGTTGCATATATATAATGGTTTCACTGCCCTAAAAATTACCTTTGCCCTGCCTATTCTTCCCTCCCTCCCCTCTAACACCTGGCAGCCACTGATCTTTTTACTATCTCTATAGTTTTATCTTTTCCAGAGTGTCCTGTCGTTGGAATCATATAGTTTGTAGCCTTTTTATATTGGCTTTTTCACTTAGTAATATGCACTTGAGATTCCTCTATGTTTTTCTATGACTTTATAGCTCATTTCTTTTTTGCATTGAAGAATATTCTATTGTCTGGATATACCAAAGTTTATCCATCCACTCGCCCACTGAAGGACAGAGATCTCGGTTGCTTCCAAGTTTGGGCAATTATGAATAAGGCTGCTATACACATCCTGTGCAGGTTTTTGTGTAGACACACATTTGCTCCCCATTTGGTAAACACCAAGGAGCACAATTGAAGGTAAGAGTGTGTTTACTGTGTCTGCCAAAGTGGCTGCATCATTTTGCAGTCCCTCAAGCAATGATGCAAGTTCTGTGTCCTCACCAGCATTTGGTATTGTCAGTGTTCTGGATTGGAGCCATTCTAATAGGTGTGTAATTGTATCTCACCATTTTAATTTGCAATTTCCTGATGACATAGGCTGTGGGGGCTTGATTTACTTGGTAGATAATACCCAATTAATCAATGAGTTTCTTTTCTGTTAGCAGCTTGTATAGACAATTTGAATCTTAAATCCCAATTTCCAATTCCAGAACTGTCATAATTTAATCATGGCACTTTGGCAAGTATTGCCATGTTTTGTACATTAGTTTTCTTATCTTCTCAGTCAGGATTAATAATACTTTCTTTTCCTCAACAAATATCATTCTGAGGCCATCTGATGCTACTGTCTCCTATCTCTGGATTTTGGTGAAGAATAGATAGATAGATAGATAGATAGATAGATAGATAATTCAAGGGAGAACGCTGAGAATGTAGAAAGTGAAATATAAATGTTGATTATGTCTTAGTATAACAATGATCATTACTGGGGACCTACTTGGGTAACTGAAGCAGTGGGCATTTTCCCAGGAATCCACTGGAGGGAGATGAAGCTAAGAGATTTTTACAGTTGAATCCCACTTCACTCTCGGGCTGTCCCCAAGAGCATCACATGACTTTGCATGCCTCAGGCTCTGTTCCAAAAAAAATAATCAAAATAAAATCCGGGAGCGAAGTTCTCCTTTCCTTCAATGTCAGGGATCATGTACCTCATTTCTGGATGAAAGTTGGGAGGCATTGATTTTCTTGGCAGAGGGCAGCTCAGCAGCTGGGGGGGAAAAACCACCTTGGAGCTTGGGCACTGGTCATGCTGTGAGCGCATAATAGGGAAGCCAGGTTTGTAGGATCGGCCCTGAGTTACCTGAAGTCAGGACTCAGGATGCCCAAGAACATCAGGAATGAATGGAGACAGGGGATTCTGCCCCTCTAGCCAAAAAAAATAATCAATTCTCACCTACCTTCAGATCTTCTCACCTACCTTCAGGAAGGTAAATAGCTAATCGCCATTTTTAAAGACTCTCATTGGATTTGAAAGGGTCAGACCAATGAATTTTGCAATGGCGGGTCCTGGAAGGTGGCATCTGAGTGAACTCAGAGCAGCGATTCGCTGCCTGCTTCAGTGCCCCACAGCCTCAGTGCCTGGTTCTGTGGTCTCTACGTTTAAGGGGCTGCATTTACCGAATCTGTTGGGAGACTGCCAAGCTACAGTCAAAATTCTTTACTATCAAATCCCCAAAGATCTTCCTAGTGTTGTCTTTTATCACTCATCTGAGCCAGTCACCCCAGGGAATTACTCCGCATTGCCCCAATGTGCCATTACGCCCCTGCTAACTCCTACTCCTTCCCTATGGCTTGGCCCAAGTAGTAGCTCCTGTGAAGAGTTTTCTCTGACTTTCCCTTCCACCTCAAATAGATTGACTACAACTGTATTCACATGTCACGGTATGACATAGCATGCTGATGACATGCTCAGAACATGGAGTCGTCCCAGATGGCAACTAGACCTTTTCCTTTAACTCTTCCTTTCTCATTCCATTTCTTCACCAAAAAACTTCATTTGTTTAATAGATGCTTATATTGTATTTACTATGTGCCAATCACTGCAAATGTCAGGTGGTTCAATTCTCCTGAAAACCTATGAGATTATCACTATTAATACTGCATCTAATTTTACAAATGAGGACACTGAGTCATGGATTATTAAGTAGCTTAATAATCCAGCGAGTGCAGGGCCGAACTGGCATCTGAACCCACAGCCTAGAGTCCTGGCAAATGAACAGTGCCTCACAATCCTAAGTTTTTGGCGATAATGGGATGTTGTCTCATTATTAGAATTAAGATCAGGGAAAAGTTCATATGTGTACAGGGAAGTATGGGGAGCAAAAGCAAAATATTAACATTTTGAGATATTATCTTCCATTATAAGCTAAACCTGTTTCTCAACATCTTTCTGGATTTCCTCAACAAATAGCTATCAGCAAAACAAGAGCAACTTTGTAGGCTACCTCTTCCCTTGGGAGGGGTTCAGTGGCTCTCAGTCCGGACCCCATTTTATTCTGGTGTCTGTGAACAGAAACATTAACATTTGGTTAATCATTAATAGAGTTGTTGATATACAGGCTTTGGAGTCCAAATGATTTGGATAAAAGCCTCAGCTTTGCCAACTTGGGAAACTTACTTGGTATCTCTGAGTCCAAGTCTCAGATTCCTGATTTATAAAATAGGAGTAATCGTTGTATCCACCGCCGTATTAGAATGGATGCTGGAGTCAGGAGCTTGTCAGTGACTCAGTACAACTAAGCTTTGTTTTCCACTCAAGTTCACATTCAGTGCCCACCAGCAAAGGGGGTTTGCTCATTGTAGTTACTCCGAGACACAGGCTGATGGAGGCTCCATCGACACCCAGGTTTCTTCATGTCCGCACTATGGACATTCAGGGCTGGAGAATGTTTTGTTGTGAGGGCTGTCCTGTGCATTCACGGATATTTGCCAACATCCTGACCTCTGCTAACTATATGCTAGCAGCACCCTTCCACCACCCCTTCCATGGTAAAAACCAAAACTGTCTGCAGGCATTTGCAATGTTCCACCCCATATGGAGAAGCACTGATCTAAAAATGCAACTCCATAATCAGAAAGGCAGAAAAAAAGGAAAGCTTGAACTTGAATACCAACAATCAAATGCTTCTACATAAATATATTGGACTTACTTTCCCTTATGTTTGATTGACTAAAGATATTTTTGTGGCCAAATCTAACTTCAAGGAGGTAGGAAGTACAATCCCATCATGTCAATTTTGTCCCTAGGAAGGGAGAGTGTGGGATATCTGTGAACAGTCCTATTAAACCATCGGGGGTAAAATAGTTCCATCAACAGACCCTTTAGAGGAATACGGAATTTCCGCGTCACTGGTTTGAACTTTCCTTTATCCAAAGGCCAGTAAAGATTGGTTAGCCTGTGGTACTTGTTTGCAAAGAAAGTTCTTAGGAACAATATTGTTGGCCAATTGAAGTTTCCTCTTTTTTTTTTTTTTAATGCCTGGCTGGCCCCTGTCTAGAGCTTTAACCTCAGCTGAAACAAGTCTGCCTCTTCCCCTCACGTTCTAATCCATTGGGCCATATCCCTAAACACCCCACACCATCTTTCCTACTTCAGAACCTTCGTACCTTTTTATTCCCTCTGTCTAGAATGCTCCCTTTCTATTCATCTAGTTCTTTCTTACTGATTTTTTCACTTTCCAGAGAAGCTTTCCTGATTTCTTAGACTAGGTATTCCCTCCTCTGCCCCCCTCCCATTCTAATAAATGCACACCACCCTGAGGTCTTTCCTTCATCACACATCACCATTTGTGATTATATATTTACTTGCGGAATTAGTTGATTCAGGTCTATCTCCCGTACTGGGTTGCAAAGTCAGTTGTGACTTTCTTCAGCTTACCTGAAAACCTCAGGGCCTACTGCCTGGCATATCATAGGCGTGCAATAAATATATGTGGAATGAATGAATGAATGAATGAATGAAGTCGAGGTCAAGACTAAAATCTGGGTCCAGTGATACCTGCTTTAAACTCTTTCCTTTAAACCATGCTACAGGCAGTAATGTACTAGCCCCAATACATTCCTCAGGAAAGGAAGGGGAAGAAATCCCAGCCTAAAATGTCAGATTCCTCACCTCCTGCCCAGACACGCAGTGACCTGCACACACAGTGACCCAGTGGCTCAACCTGGCCTGCCACTGCGGCGGCCGTGTTTGCAGAGGAAGCACAGAGCTCCCAGTTCCTGCTTGGGAACCATGGTGAGGAGTCTAAACAGAGCTGGGCGGCCTCGAGTTGGAGCCTAGGGAACAGCCTGGAGACCTTAGGACCCCGAGCTACTGGCGGTAAGTCTGCCTTATTTCTCAGGATTCGGGGTCAGCTCGTGGTCTCATTCATCTGAGCCCACGCCCCCTGCCCCTTTGTAGCTTGGCCACTGGCCTTTTGAACTTAAATGAGAATCCATTTTCTGTCTTCCTTTGACTTGGAGAAAATCCAAACCTCTGTGCCCATTCCTACCCCACCTTCCCCACCTCCCGTGGTTTCTGTCTGGACCCTGATCTATAAGAATGGGGTGTGCTGCTCCCTGAGTCTCCACCTGGCATGTATCCTTCGGACCTGCTCAAACCCTGCTTGGTCCCGGCTCACAGCCTCCTGTGTGTCTCTGTGCGTCTCTTCCACGGTTTGAAATACGATCCCAGCACTTTTCTCTGAGGCCATGCATGGCTTACCCCAAAGTAATACAAGTAAATATTTAAACCAAAACTTCTCATCATTTGGAAAAAAAGATGTGTTGTTGAAAAGCTGGATTATTAGGAAGCAAACCCCTTGATACAAATATATTCAGGGGGAAAACGAAAACAGACAAGCAAAGAGAAAGCCATCAAGAGGAAAATGAGGAGCCAGCCACCTCTAACGCAACAAACACCTCTGGCTCCGCTCTGGATGTGGGAGAAAGAGCCCATTAGGCGGAAAGGACGGCTAAGCCCTGGTGGCATCATTCATTGAATTTATACCATTAAACCTGGAGAGCGCTTGACATCATTATGAGCAGAATGACTGCGGCTCCCAGGACACAGCCCACTGAGCCAAGGACTCAAATGGTAATGCGGGCGAGCCTGTGGTCTGAGTCAAGGGTATGGCTTATGGCTACATATTTTGACTTAAGTGCATGGCAAAACCCCCAAGCGGCCAACTGCAGATGAAACTGTCTTTGCTTCATAGATTAAATTCATTCGTGCACGGTTTTATGGACACAAAAATGGCTCTGGTGTTATATAAATTATACAGGCATTTAGGGCAATGGCTCTTACCATGCAGGCTAGCGTCTTTTATGACAGAGAGAAGTAATTGTTACCAATCCGGGAAAAGTTACGCCTTACATAATTCTAGAGCCGGTTCATGGGCGTAAGAGCATTGTAAGCTCACTCCTGAGGGAGTCGACTTCCTAAAAGATGGCCTTGCTCTCCAGCGGAGAAGATGGAGTTTCGCTGTGGTTGCTGCTTTAATCCGATTTACTGTTTATGTGAGCCTTTAATATGAGGAGCGAGTCTGGTTTCTAGGAAAATCCATTTTCCACAGCCTCTGCTCCTTTCTTTTCTCTCCCATTTTTATTTCTTTAATTACTAAAGTAATACAGGATTATAACGTAGCCAAGCAGAATGAATAACAGTAAGAAGTAACATTTTCTTTTTAACCCATACCCCCCCAAACCGGAGCCATTCCCTTTTCTTCCCAGAAATAACTGCTGTATATCCTGCAGATAACTTTTTAAAAAATGTATAGGAATGTACACACAGGCTATTTAAAAACTAATTGCACACAACAGCATTGGATTATTTTAAACTTGTAAATAGAATCACACTATATGTTTTGGTCTGCAACAAACTTTTTTACCTAAGAATATGTTGTGGAGAACTTTTTATGCCCATCTGTATAGATATACCTAATTCTTTTAAACCAGTGGTTCTCAATCTTCTGGCCCTTTAAATACAGTTCTTCATGTTGTGACCCAACCATAAAATTATTTTCATTGCTACTTCATAACTGTAATGTTGCTACTGTTATGAATCGTAATGCAAATACCTGATAAGCAGGATGGTCTTAGGGGACCCTGTGAAAGGGTCGTTCGACCGCCAAAGGGGTCGTGACCCACAGGTTGAGAACCGCTGTTTTAAACTATTGCACAGTGTTTCATTCTATAATTACTATAGGTGATGAGTAGGTTTTTTGCATTCTGAAAATTTTTTTTTTCATTTTTTGCCTACCGCTAGAGTGTAGATTTTCTCACTATTATAAACATATTTCAGATGTATACACATACATGCACCAATGCCTATGGTGTATGTATAATAACACATTCAATACATATATTCTACACACATATGCACATATATGTATAAATGTATTTCTATGATATTTCTGTAAAATAAATTCCCAGAGAGGAATTAATTGAGATAAACTGTATGGGCAACTTAAACTTTGATACTGTCAGGGACACTGTCGCCTTGCCCTCAGTAAGTGATATATTGAGAAATGGTGTGTGTCATACCGCCCTTCTCGCCACACCTCCCTCACCAGTGGATTCATCGTTTCATTTTTGCCAGCCTTGCAGGTAGAAAATTACACACCACAGATGATTTTATTGGCACTTCCCCGGTAGGAGGTGAGGTGGACTCAACCTTATCTTTAGGCATTTTGCGTAATGAATCCTCAGCCTCAGCCAAGTACTTGAGAACTGCGCCGAACCCTCAAAACAAAAGAAAACAAGGTAATATAAGCCCAGACCTGCACACACAATACAAGAAACCCCAGATTGTCTTCTTTAAGGAGGCGGTAGTAATTATGTTAAAAAGAAACGAGATAAAAGCATGGAAAGGGTCTGTTTAGCTTGGCATATACTGTGTAGAAACCAAGCTGGTGGAGCCAGGCTGCACAAGCTTCAAGTGCTTGTGCAGAGATGGACTGTGGGACCTTGGACAAGCCACACGGCCTCCGTGTGCCTCCACATTCTCATCTGTGAAATGGGAGCCCTAATGCTATCCTCCTTATGGGACTGTTTGTTGCAAGGAGACAGTGCCCATCTAATCTTTGGCATAGTGCCTAGAGAATGAATATTGGCTTCCATAATGTTAGCCAAATAATAGTAATGGCAGTAGTTATTGTTGTTATCATAAGTTAGAGAGAGACAGCCACATAGCCCCAGGGAAAGACAGTGTCTGAGTAGTGACTGAGTGGCATTTGAGCAGGCCAGATGGACACATGCGTGGGAGAGGTGTGGGTGGGAAGCTTCTTGACCCTTCACAGAGAGAAATGATGAATTATTTCCTAATTGCAGACTAATTGGCTATCAGAACAGGAAAGGGTCGTAGAGGTTACAGAATACAAAAATTTCATTGTTTGGATAAGAAACAGACCCAAAGAGAAGTGACCTTACCCAAACAGGGTCCAGGCAAACAGGGTCCAAGCTGGCTAGGAACAGGGGAAATACCACTTAAAAGCACAAAATACCGACCTCTGCGCATGGGCCGCGAAGTTTCAATCGCACTGTACATGCGCTCCCACACGTGGTATTTTGTGGAAGAGCCACACTCAAGGGGCCAAAGAGCCGCATGTGGCTCGAGAGCTGCAGTTTGCCGACTACTGCTCTAGAACCACTGTAATTGTAAGGGTCCTTAAAAGTTGAAGAGGGAGGCGTAAGAATTAGAATCAGAGGAGAAATGAAAACATAAGCAATGTCAGAGAGATTTGAGGACCCAACCTACCGTTGCTAACTTTGGAGATAGAGGAAGGTGGCCACAAGCCAAGGAGTGGGGACAGCGTCTAGAAGCTGGAAAAGACAAGGAAACCGATTTTCCCCTAGAGCTCCTGGAAAGGAATGTAATCCTGACCACATCTTGATGTTACCCTTGTGAGGTTCATGCCAGACTTAAAACTTACAGTCACACAGGAGAAAACCATTAGAAAAGGGAGAGCTCAGGACAGATGGTATCCCAGGACAAGTTTTCTCAGACTCTTCCCTCATCGTGTAGTCCTTTCATTTTTTTTTTTGGATTGAGTTTTGGTAGTCACTGGTGACCTCCCAGAAAGCACTGCAGTACAGTGGTATGGGGGAGTTCACTAGGCCAGTAGAAAATGATGAAATGCAGGCAAAAGGGCCACAACTCTTTTAAGAAGCCTGATAGAGCCTGGCCGGTGTGACTCAGTGGTTGAGTGTTGACCTATGAACCAAGAGGTCACAGTTCAATTCCCAGTCAGGGCACATGCCTGGGTTGTGGGCTCCGTTCCCAGTAGGGAGTGTGCAGGAGGCATCTGGTCAATGATTCTCTCTCATCATTGATGTTTCTATCTCTCTTGCCTTCTCCCTTCCTCTCTGAAATCAATAAAATATTTTTTTATATCTTTGAGTTCTGGGTTCAAATCCCAGTTCTTCTGTGTTATTAGCTTGTAATCCAAGAAGAGACACTTCAAG
>NW_006282668.1:24653-30450 GCF_000327345.1 Myotis davidii | reverse complement strand
ATGTGAAAATATATTTTATTGACTTCAGAGAGGAATGGAAAGAGAGAGAGAGAGAGATGATGAGAGAGAATCATTGATTGGATGCCTCCTACATGCCCCACACTGAAAATTGAGCCCGCAACCTGGGCATATGCCCTGACCATGATTTGAACCATGACCTCCTAGTTCATAGGTCAACACTCAACCACTGAGCCATGCCAGCTGGGCTGAGCTCCCTTTCTTGACTGTCCTGCCCCCCTCAGCATGCTGCTTACTCTTCTGGTTCCCTATACTCAAAATTATAGCATTTTCTTTGTTCCTGCACCCTTCCCCCATCCTACTCCTTCTACTATCATCCATTTCATCTACCATCCACACTTGTTCCAACTTTTTAATGCTTTTTGAATTATATCTTTCCCATTTCCCTGATGTTTGAACCTATATTCTTGCCCTTCTGGTGTCTTTGTTGGAGCACATAACGATTACTCTTCTTAGAACTGCACTTTGACCATTTGCCTACGCGGCTCAGAATCTCTGTGACTCCACATTGCTTGCAAAATAGCGTCCAGATTCCCACTCCCACCCCACCCCACACTCCACCTTTTCAATTTCTCCTTATTGCCTTTAAGAAGATCTGATTCCAAATGATGGGTTCTACTCATTTTCCCCCCAAATCACCCTGTAATCATTGCATTCTCTCTCTTGCTCATGTGCTTTCACCACCTATAATCATTTTCCTCTGCTTCTCAAGTTGAACAACCTCTAGACAGTCGGCAGCTAGCTGTTAATGAGCTCCACTCCTCTGAGCTAAGAGCACTTAGCAGCTTCATCATGAACTGGACATTAGTCATGTAACGCTTTGTGAAAGGATGTCTTTGGTTTCTCGGAATATTATCTCCAATAAAGCCACTTGAAGTTGACATTATGTCTGGCTCTATTGCTAGAGGGAAAGTATCCATCATAGGGTAAGGGGACTTCTACTCCATTCTGTGCAATCCAGACTCCACCAGAAATGTCACACCAAAGAGGGGTAGTGGCCAAATGGAACACACTTAGAAAATGCCAGAAAAAAGGAGCGGGGCAGAATCTGAGAATGGATTTTCAGAGTTAGTGGATTGGACAGTTGTCTCCAAATACTGACAGGAAGACACGTAGGTTTAGTCGATTTGGCCCAGAGAGACAAGAGACCATTCATTGGGGTGATATGAAAATATTAGCCATAGGTACAGAACAAGCAAGGATCGGGCAGAAGGGGTATTGGCCATAAGGCTGGCAGAGAGCCCTAGAGGACTTTCTTGCTGGTCTAGGCATTAAGCCGTTGGTTTCTGGATCATGGGAAGGTTAAGGAATTTCTTCAGGAAGTTGCCAGGATATTGGGGTAGTAGTGGGGACTCTGGAGAAGGTACATTGATCCATGCTTATCTGTCACTGATACAGAAGTGCTTTAACTGTGCAATTGACACAGCCTTACTGCACTGGACCTACCAACTGAAGATCAGGCCTGGTCTTTTAACAGACTGGCTTGCCGCAAATTGGCCTACATGAAATCTACCACTAGGAAAATTGGCCATTCTGAGCGGTGGCTTTCTGAGAATTGGCCAGCTTTCAGAAATAATACCAACAATCTTCTAGGGAGATAGATTTTCAGGAAAGTATAATCTTCATATGATTATGAGCTATCTCTTGAGGTAGTTAGAATCCTGTCTCTGGGTGTCGAGTTCTGTTGGGCCATTATTTTCTGATAGAAAATAATATTAGCATAGGAGATCTCTCCGGTCTCTTCCAACCATGAAAGTCTGCAATCTTACTACAGTCTAAATTCTTCGTTTGATAGATGAGGAAACTAGAGCTCAGGTAGGAACGTGAGAGGGATCTGCTTTGTCATTGCCGTTACCTTGCATATCGTGGATTTGTTTGTCTATATGCCTATTTGCTGGTGCCCCCGCGGGAAGCTTGCTTCTTCTACCCCCTGAAATGACTAGGTGTAGACTGTGCACACAACAGGGGTTTGATAAACCTGTGACATGTGAATGGATGGATTGCTCATCCCCGTCTACCCAGGATCTCAAACCCAGGATCCCAGAGAGAAAGCTTAATTCATTCTCTACTCTTGCCTCCAGCTTCAGACTATTGGAATTGACCACCGCTCTTTCCTTCCCTGACCGAAGGCTAATGGAGGTGCTAATGAGGCCCTCCGGCCATCAGAAAGAAAGAGAAAGAAAATCAAATAGTCTAATTAATCCACAAATTATAGTCACTGAAAAAAAGAGGTCAGATTTCCTATAGAAAGCCAGACGGGGACTAATGGGCACTCAAGCATTGGTCTTGGCTCCTCTGGGTGTGTAGTTTGGAGGTTCCCTGTTGTTTTTTCAGGGATTATGAGGCACCACTTGGCTTCCATTTGGGTGGAGCTCACTGGGACTTGAGGCCAAGTCTGAGCTGTCTGTTTGCTTATTAAATGGGAAAAGGAGGGCAGAGAGTAACCTCTTTGTATAAGGTGAGCCTAATATTAATAGCAAACATTGACTGAGTACTCATTATGTGCAAGGCATGATACTAAGCATTTCACTCGGAGGGTGTCGCTGCCTCCTGTACAATTATCTCTCCACTTTAGACGCAGGAAAACTGAGGCTTGGGCGCAATAGGTAACTTACTCAAGGTCGCACAATAAGTGGCTAACTCTGTGGCCCAGGATTTAGCTGGTATGAAATCGACGCGTTGCATTTAAAGCCCATGCTTAACTCTTTCCACCTACGCTGTGTGGCTGCGTCCTCAATCCGTGAACTCTGGGGATGCAGCCAGGCTCCTGCCTTGAGCACCTCAGGGGGTGGGAGCCAATACTACACACAATGGGACTGGAATGGATTGGCTTGAGGATGGTGGGGAGGTGGAGGTGGGAAGGCGGCGGTGGGAAGGCGATATGCTGAACTAGTCTGTGGGTCGGAGCAGAGAGGAAAGAGGATGCCCAGTGTGTTCTGCCGGTTTAGAGCAATCTCTCCGAGATTTACCAATAGCGCACAGAGCCCTGTCACTGTCGCAGAGAACGGGGGCCTTGATCCAGCGAGAATGAAGACAGCTACCAACACACGGAGTAGAAAGCAAATGTAAATGTGTGAAACCGCAAGATGTGCTAAGTTGGAAACCAAAGGAGTGGGGCGAGAGGCTAGAAGTAATGAGGCATCGAGAGAGACCTTGCTGCTCATGGATGAACAAGTTCAAGTTAGGCTTTTCCAGAGGGCCCAGTGTGCGTTATCGTTATGCGTGAGTGTGTGACTGGTGCTCAGGACACTGCGCAAGTCACTGCAAGCCCACCCGGGTTTGTGAGGGGCATTCCCTGGCAGGGTGGGTCCCACTCAGACCCTGCACCGGTAAGAACCCCTCCAAAAGCCTCTCTGCTGCTCTGAGTCTAGGCTGGGGTGAGTCCTACCTGGTGACAGCGGCCCCAGAGCAATGACAGCACCAGCAGGTGTGCCTCCTTTGGTCATCCCCTATCCCAGTCCCGAGTTTAACAAACTGGCAAGTGCATAGGAATCACCGGGAGGGTCTAGTGAGAATGCAGATTTCTGGTCCAGCGGGTCTGGAGCAGGACCTGAGGCTACATTTCTAACAGGTCCCCACCTGGTGCCAGCAGTGCTGATCTGGGAGCCACATCCCAGACCCTTTACATAATTATCTCTTTTGATGCGAATAGAAGACCTATGAACTGCCACGTCTGACGAATGAGAGCGCTGAGGCTGCAGGTGCTGGGTGATTGGCTCAGTCCTGGTCTGATGACTCGGAACCCACGCTTCCTCTGTTATGCACCGCGGCAGTCTCCAGGCACTTTCAGGCTGCGGTGTCCCAGACACTCAGTAGGGTGCTCTGGGCACAGTAGAAGCCCAAGCATCTTTGTCTTCAAGGAACTGGTTTACTCAGCTCACTATCACTCAAAGTCCCTTGGCCTGGTGCATTCTGGGACTGGAGTTCTAAACCCTCCCTAACCCTTTGCTCCAGCTCTGGACGCAGGGCAGAGCCCACCTTCTGTTGCTCCAATCAGAGGCTCAGGAAAACTCCTTGTACCCCTGATGGACCAGCCACTAAAGAACACGCACTCACCTTGCCCCCTGGACTGGTCTACATGGGTTGGAATACTTCCAGGGGTGTTTTAGAGTACCAACCCCTCCTTTAGGATTCATGGTTTGCCCTTACCAGTTCCATTCTTGAGGGGCCATCCATTTTCTCCCCATCTTGCCAGTCTCCCTGGCTTTGCCCCATGCTCCCTTTCCTGGACTGGCTGTGACCTCTAACATGCCTGATGGCAAGGTGCCAATGTTTCTGAAGTGGTCTTGGGCTTCCTGGGGCTAACATCCTAGAGTGTCAGATGCAAATAGCCAGGCACTTATCTCTCTACCTTTGCCCTTCCCTACCCTATCCCCCATCTTTAAATACTCAAAGCCTGGAGGATCTAGCAAACACCGTTTTTCCATAAAGCATATCCTGATCTCCTCAACTTACATGGATTGGCTTGAGGATGGTGGGGAGGTGGTGGTGGGAAGGCGATACCCCTCTATACCCCTCCCTCCCCAAGGACATCATTTTTGCATCTGTCTCATAGCGTTTCACATTTTCAACCTTGCACCATGGGCAGCCTGGGCCATGGTTTCCCTTGTATCGTTGGCTCCTTGGAAGGAGCTCCTACGTTGGGTCCATTGTAGATCCAGCAGTGTGCTTTGCACATGGTACGTGCTTAATAAATGGCTATTAACTGAATGAAATGACTTCAAGTCAGACTAATAAATAGCAAAATACACTATTGAAGACCTAAGAGGTGGAGAACAATTGAGTAATTGAATAAAAAAGAAGGCTGGGAAGGGAGGCAGAGACTCCCTGCAGGTCTCATGGAAGAAATGAGCTTTATGTGTCTCTTGAAGGGTGAGTAGACTTTCCATAGTGGGAGTAATAATAATTCTAATAATAATGGAAAGTTATTGAGTACTTACCATGTGCCAGATATTGGCTAAACCATCATTTCCTTATAAAATTAGGGGGTCCTATATAGTTTCCATTGCACAGATCAAGAAACAGAAAAGCCCAGAGAAGCCGGATCACTTTCTCCAGAACGTAGAGATAATAAGTCATGAAGTCAGGATTTGAACCCATTACTCGGACTCCGTAGCACGTGTTTTCATATCTGATGCTGTCTGCAGAGATGGGGGTGCTTCAGGCCAAGGCAAAGGCAGGAGCAAAAGCAGAAGCATCAATTAATCCCATGGGACAGGGGCAGACCGGGTCCCTGGAGGGGCCACCTTGGTGTCAGACAAGGCTGGGAAGGTGGTCTGGGGACAGACGGGGGTCATGTTTTTCCCTCCATGAGAATGAAAAGTACGCGCCACGGAGAAGAAATACCGAGTCAGTCTTGCACTGAGAGGCGTTATTTATGTGCTGTGTCTGGCCAGGCCCCCAGGCCGCTGTTGCGAGGATCCCAGCCAGCGCCCCTGGATAGCTCTGTGGGCCGCGGCGCTCACTGCAAAGTCACACTTTGGAGAATACAGCCGCTGGTGATGCCCAGAGTGGCCCAAATAAAAGTCAAATACCACATTCAGTCCTCCGGGAGTGTTTTTGCTATTAAATTAAGTCTGGAAAATAAATAATTGTCTTTGGATTTGATTTGAGAGAGTTTTTGGTAGTTGAACACTCAGTCGGGGGGCGGGGGGAGCGAGGGAGGGAAGAAGCGAACTATTTCTTGAAAGATGCTTTGATTGGCCCCCCCTGCCAGAGGACAGCAGATCACAAGGAAGGCTCGCTGTCTGCGGAGAGCTGCTTTTTACTCCCTCCTTGA
>NW_006282668.1:18770-24529 GCF_000327345.1 Myotis davidii | reverse complement strand
CAATTATCCCAGAAAAATAGAGGGGGGGGGGGAGGGGAGGCTCCGTCATATGTTCCAATTTTTATTGCTACATTCCTTGGATGGCTCCATATGTTTACCTTTAGCTGACTTTAGACGTGGTGTTCTCTGCGGCTGCTGGCGTCAGCCGCAGAATTCTTTCATGTCTATTACTTTATTAAGGAATGTAAAAGCCACATACAGACCGACCAGGGGACACAACAGTACAAGACACAAATAACCCTGAATGTGCTCGCGAAGAGCCCAAGGAGGCTCCACACCTAATTCTCCCAGACGGGCTGTAAGGCTGTCAAGGACCAAAAGGGGGCACTCTTAGCACTCGCTCCCAAGCCCCATCCCTAACACCCTTCTGAGGAATAAATAGTGCAGACACAGCACAGGGCTTTACGATTCTCCCTGGTGGCAGCGGAATGGAGTGAAAGAAACCACTCTATCATCGGGGATCCATTTTTCCCCCCTTTTTTTCTATCTTTGACTACGGGTAACTAAAAATAGAATCTCCAAATCATAGGCAGGTTGTTAAGATTAAATAGGATAAAATGCACACAAAAATCGCTTTGCACAAAGCCTTGGCACATCTCTGTTAATGCTCAGAAGAAGCAGTGATTGTTTAAGCCTCTACTCTGAGATTTCCCCACTCCTTAACAGGGGCACGGAATCTAAGTCCAGTCTGGGTCACAGCACAGGGCTACCACTGTGGAATGCACCTCTTATTGGGTGGCGTTAGACAAGGCGTGAGGGATAACCAGTGCTTCCTCTACTCCTCCTGTGTGTCCACCACTTCACATGCATTATCTTGCTATCATGATGTTATAGATTAGAAAATTGAGGCTCAGGGAGCCTAGATAGTATATGCGGCAGAGGCAGTATATCCGGGCCTATCTAATTGATTCTAAGCCGGAGCTTCCACCATGAGATAAGGGAATGCAACTCAGGACCCACTTTGCACAGCACGTTCTTTTTTCACGCATTCTCAGACTCCCACAAACACTTCACAAAAGCTTGAAGCCAGCACTGAGCATTTCCAATCACCTACAGACACAATTCCACTCTTCCTCCAGGACACAACCTGAAATTCTTACATTTTTCAGCAATGCATGTTTGTGGAGAGAAGGAAAGAACTGGGAAACCAGGCGATGGGGAGAATTTCTGTGCCACTGGCCGCCACAGATATTTGTCAGTGCAGAGAGGATCCATGTTCATTCTTTTTGCAATGATTCTCGCCAGGCCCCTATATCAACCACCAAACCCCGAAATTCCACAGAATGAAGTCTGTAGTTTGTTTTAACACCAGCATTCTTCCATTTTCCCACCAGGGTCTTCCCTCTATTCACAGATTTCTGCTTCCATCGGCGCTTATCATCTTTGTTCTAACCACCCAGGATACTGGGAGGTTGAAAGAGAGACCTCTCATTCAAAGAGACAGTCACTACACATCACACCTGAATGCGAGGCTGGTCTTAGCTAGAAAGATTGTGTAGAGTGGGGGTGTGTTGTCACCTCCCTCACGGAGGCAGGTGGCCACCCACCTGCTCCTTCCTGGTAGGTGTTCAATGATTAAGAGTAAAAATGCTTCGACGTAACATGAAAAGTATTTGCTGAGATAATGAACTATGTTTGCCTTGTGATTTTCCTTGAGAATCTGGAGTGGGTGAACAGCTTGTAACCGAGGGATATTTTGATTATTAAGAGGATAGCCCCACCTGACCGGTTTGGCTCAGTGGATAGAGCATCGGCCTGTGGACTAAGGGTCCCAGGTTCGGTTCCAGTGAGGGGCATGTGCCTTGGTTGTGGGCACATCCCCAGTGGGGGGTGTGCAGGAGGCGGCTGATTGATGTTTCTCTCTCATCGATGTTTCTGACACTCTATTCCCTCTCCCTTCCTCTCTGTAAAAAAATCAATAAAATATATTTTTTTAAAAAAGAGGATAGCCCCTTAGACAAACTCAGGAAGCCCTCAACCCCACTTAGGATGAAATGTTCTCTCATTGGATATTGGGAATTCTGTCCTGGAGGATAGATACATTGATGACTACCCCTCAACCCCCCTGGTCCTTCATGGAGATCTTCAGGGTCAACTTCTCTTTTCGTCTTTTTGCATCATTGGGCAGCTCTTCGTAAAACTCGGTACTCTTTCCAATGAGAACTGGCCATGTGCACCTAATGTTTACGCTGGGCCAGGGTGCCCCACGGTGGTAGGTAGTAAAAGCTCTGAGAAGTCCTGTGGTGAAGAAACCGATGCCACTTTACTTAACCCAGAGATTCTCATATATACCTGACCACGCGGCCCTTTTAGCATACCGTCTATTAATGCCGCGGGGACACCGTTTAGGTATAAACATATAAACTCGTGAAGCTGCTTAGAAAGGATAACCTCAACTTATTGATGGATTGGGAGGGACTATTTAAAGCAGAACTATTGGTCACATATTTGGGATAAAATCTGCCTTCGTGGTCTGTCTGGATTATTTTTAGATCTGTGTAAGTATGTGTGCATGTGTTTATATATTCTACATATAAATATGCATTTTTAACTGCAAGGTTAGACGACGAAAAAAAAAGAAGGGAGAAATATGCCCTTTTATGAAAAAGCAGGCGGTGTCCTGTGGGACAAGAGAAAAGTCCCTAAATTTCAAAGCACTATCTCCATCTCCTACTGCCGGCAGCCTGTTCACAGCTTTATAGTAGCAACACCTGAACCCCAGTTCTCACTGACAATTGGACATGACACCCCTTCTCATCAGCCTCCCAGAGCCCAGCCACCATTAGCCCAGCACCCCAAATACTTCTTTCCAAGCCATTGATACCTACCAGCTGGACTCCTTATATCCTTCTGGATGATGACTTAAATAATTCAGAAAATATAGTGTCACTTCTATCTGTGTTGTGATCTAACTTTTATTTGCAGAGCATGACTGAAACCTCCGAAAGAAAATTCTTAGGAATATGCTCTGTAAAAAATAAAGGAAAGGAAAAGCACAATGATATATTTTTAATTGTTGCAATGTTGCGGCAGTTGTTTTTAAATTGTTTGAAATTAAATGGAAGGTTGTTTTCTGAAATAGAACTTGACTCGTGTGTGTGTTTTTTTAATTGTCACATGGAGGGTGATTTTAAAAGTGAGTAAGAGCACAAGGTTCATATTATTTTAAATGTATATTGTATTTGTCTTCTCAACGCTGTGGTTTTTAGGTCTGTGAATAGCATCATAGTATGGAGCCTGCCTATTAAGCAGCCTGTTTGCGTAAGGAAACCCTTAGACCAGCACAATGTTGTATTACTCACTCTGTCCCTCCAATATGGTTAGAATTCCACAACCTAAATGATCATTTGTTGAACAAATTCATGCTTTTATTAGTCAAAATACAGAGAAAACAGAGCCTCCCTGTTTCAAGATATTTGCTAATGCATGGTTAATTATCACATATAGCTTACTATAATTCATTTTACAGGCGGGACCTCCTGCAGGTAACATACTAGCAGTTTATGAACCAAAATAACCTCACTATAGATTAGAGCTGTTCCAGGGCCGGTCAGACAGTTGCTGCTTCTAGACCTTCTCACTTCACATTGCTAATTCGAACAAGGCTTTATTTTTATATTTGTCAGCAGCAAGACTGTAGGATGGTTGTTAAACTTCTCCCAGGCCTAATTAGAGCGGCAATGCTCGCATTCATAATGAAGCTCGTGTCTTGCTCGGAGTTAGTGGGCTGGGCTGTTACAGTAGCTTCCTGGCAAGCCGCGGCTGGCAGTTTTAAGGTAGCTAGTGGCTGCAATATTAAGTGACTGTTGAAATTCATTGACTCCACCACGGCTAATGTGTCTAGATGACAACAAGTTTACACGGTTCTTTTATAGTTACAGCAAATGGGTCCATTTAAATATTTATTAGGTGATTATGGTGATGTGAAATGGAAAGAAAGAAAGAAAGAAAGAAAAGAAGCGAAGTGCGATCTCGCAAGCACGGTTTGTTTTTAACTGTGTCTGTGGGGCCGGGATCATGGTATCACTCAAAATCGCCGCATCTTTCCCTTATAAATATTTATACTAGATCAGCAGTGATGAATGCTAATTTATTTGCATTTTGTTTCTTTATTGACGTCTCCCTGGGCAGAGGTGAGCTGGGAGAAGTTGTGCAGGCTTACCAGGTTGGGGGATATTTCAATAAGCCAACCAAGTGGCATTTTGATGAGCGGGTGAAGGGGGGGGGGCGTTCACTTTGCTGAAACTGAAGAGTCCTTTTTGCTCTCACAGATGCAGCCCGAGAGGGCGTGCAGGCAGCTGGTGCTCTGCCCTCTCCCAGAGTTGATGTGCAGGCTGGCAAGCAACCGGCCTCCAAAAGACTGCTTTTCTGTATAGCGACTTGTCAAGCCTTGGATGGAATCCTGGGAGGCTAGCTCATCTGGATGTTTGTCAGATTCTAACTCTCCTCTTTCTTCTTCCTCTTCTTTTTCTCCTACTTCCTCTTCTTTCTCTTCTTTTTCTCCTCCTCCTCCTCCTCCTCCTCCTCCTTCTTCTTCTTTGAGCTACTTAAAGGGCTACCTGTTTGCAATAGCAGCAAGGCACCTGTCTCAGACCCACTGTGGCAACTGAAGCAGGGAGGGAGAGGTTAAAAGGCACCCAGCTCTGTGCTATAACAATGAAACCTCCACGACACCAAAGAGCTTGAGGAGTCAGTGGAGGAACTGTCAGCATTTCAGACAGGTGAAGAGCAGAAAGAAGTTCTCGCTTGGCAATGGAACGTTTTCAGTGTTGGTTGCTAGGGTGTGAGACAGTGGTTCCCCATTCCCCATCCATGATGCTGTTTATTACTTTTTCAAATATTTTTTATTGATTTTAGAGAGAGGAACGGAGAGGGAGAGAGGGAGAGAATCATCCATGATGAGAGAGAATCATTGATCTGCTGCCTCCTACATGCCCCCTACTGGGGATCAAGCCTGCAACTCAGGCATATGCCCTTGGCCAGAATTGAACCCAGGACCTTTCAGTCCACAGGCCGACACTCTATCCACTAAGCCAGACCACCTAGGGTGGTTTATTATTTTACGCCCCAGGTTTTAAAATCAACAGCAACTGTATAGCCTTGACATGTATAAATGCAGACTCTTCAAGGAGGTTTCTGGAAGTAGCTTTTGAAATAATGTGTTACTACATTTAAGATGCCCTGAAGGACTGTCCAAATGAAAGTGCATAGAACGCATACAGCCCTGAATCAGAAGTCTCTGAAGCTATCTAAGTTGCTTCAGTTAGAGGGGGGAAAAATCTTAATCTCTGACTCTAGAAGTGTATCGCGTTACAAAATGTGCTAGTTTCTCCTTGGAGCTGGACCTGTTTCAGGGGCCTTCGATCTTGGACCCGGTCTGAGGGCATCCGCTGTCAATGAGTCTAGAACTCCCACATTATGTGATCAATAGTTTGTCGCTCCAGAACAGGACTGTAGCGAGAGTTCACTGCAGTGGGGCTTCTGCTGAGTCAGGCCCTGTGCAGAGGTGTGAATTAGGTGGGCAAGTCGCTATTAAGAATATGCTATGGCGAATCTTTGGTCTTGTGAAGACTCTGCTAGTGATGCACATTTTACCCTCAAATCTACAAATATGTATCCTAACTTTAAGAATCCAATTATGGCCCGTCTGGTGTGGCTCAATGGTTGAGTGTCGACCCATGAACCAGGAGGTCTCATTTCAATTCCCGGTCAGGGCACATGCCTGGGTTGTAGGCTCAACCCCCAATAGGGGACATGCA
>NW_006282668.1:13725-18704 GCF_000327345.1 Myotis davidii | reverse complement strand
AATGCAGGGGGGCAGCCAATCAATGATTCTCATCATTGATGTCTCTCTCTCTCTCTCTCCCTCCCTCCCTTTTTCCTCTCTCTGAAATCAATAAAAACATTTTTTTTTAAATCCAATGATGGGATCTCCCCTTTCCCTCCCCGCCGCCATTAAAAAGCCTAACCACACCTGGCCGGTGTAACTCACTGGTTGAGCATCAACCTATGAACCAGGAGGTCATGGTTCCATTCCCGGTTAGGGCACATGCCTGGGTGGTGGGCTCAATGCCTGGAGTGGGGCATGCAGGAGATAGCTGACCAATGGTTCTCTCTCATCATTGATGTTTCTGTCTCTCTCTCCCTCTCCCTTCCTCTCTGAAGTGAATAAAATATATATATATTTTTAAAAGCCTCACCATGGATCCCTTTCAATGTGGGAGACTCATGGCTTTAATTGCTCTCCAGGGCCGGAGCTATTTGTAAGTGGCCCCTATCGGTAGTTTGTCCTGGCTTTGTAGTTGGAATCTTAGGAGCCGTGGGGGTGGTGTGCAGACACGGCTCACTCCATGCAAGCTGGGTCTAGTTTTCTTGTTTGCTGTAAATATAAAGACATCGTCGGATCCTCTCAAACCAATGAGGAAATGCTTCCTCTCTCCATTGAATAAATAAGGAAACTTGTAATTAAAGAAACTTGGGGGTTTTCTGGAGCCCTCAGGGTGGGCTGCCCACCCTGCCCCACTCCCCATGGCAGTGTTTGTGAGGCTGCCTGGGGCTGGGCCGCGCTCCCCTGAACGGCCGCCTGCTCTCAGCGCACCTGCTCTTCACTCTTGCAACAGTGAAGGCTCCACTGTAATGACTTTTCAAGTGCATTTCAGAAAAGATTCAATCTACCAATATTTACTCTTAAGCGTTCCGTTATTTGATAAAGGCAGGCCCCTCTCTAGTGGGTTTCCCTAAAATCAGAACACATCAGTACCCCGTAGGTGAAGGAGGTCAGTAGGAAAGGTCGTGAGGATGCTACTTCAGGAGGGTTTTCCTAAAACATCACTAAGTTGCTGCAAGGGCCAGGCACAAAACAAGAAAATAAATTGTATTTCCACATGAGAGACCATTAGAAAAGCGTCGTTTGAGCTTACCTTCCTAGATATCGGCCCAGGAAAGCAAAACTCTCCATGACCTCTGCTGGGGGAGGTACACAAAGAAAATACTGCTCATTTTTGGCATTGTCATTAAGTCCGTCTGTCCTCGAGTTGCCTGGTAAATTTCTTTCGGGCAAAAAACTAACAAAACAGCCTTTCTCCAAGTCCAGGAGCTCATCGATTGTTACATGGTGAAAGGTTAATTGCTAAGTGTCCGACCTTGCATGTGAAACTAACCCCACGTTTAAATTAAAATCAACCTCACCATGGATGACTTCAAACAAAAGCAATAAAACCCCTCGCTGCACTTCCTTCTCCTCCTGAGTTTTTCTCTGTTCTGCTCGACTGAAAAATGCCAGCATTAAAAATGAAATAGCAAAGTGTATTTGTTCTCAGCTATAATGCCATTCAGGGTGTATATACCTGCATGTTTGTGTGTGTGTGTGTGGGTGTGTGTGTGTGTTTACGTACACATATCTGCACCCCCCTCCTTTGTGCTCATATATTTGGGCTCTGGGTTCTAGAATTGCTTTGTGCCCGATGCCATGGGCCTGGGTCTGTACCTGTCAACGCTCTTTTCTCCTTGACTCAGAAGCCTTGTCAGTATGAATCAGGATGGAACTTGCAGTGCTGGCTAAAGTGCATAATAAAAGAATTGTAGGCAGGGAATTAATTAATTCATGAAGGATGGTGTGGCTGTCCAGAATTATAAGCTGAGAGGATATGAGGCTTACTTCAAGTGATTGTATACCCTATTATAAAATACTAGAAAGTAAAATTTTATACCCTAGTATAAAATACCCTAGTGTAATGAAATACCAATTCCCTCTACCTCCACTTCAGTCAACTGTCATGTAGGATATGCCCTGCCTAGATATTAGCATTACTGTTTCATCTTCTGGTGTGTTGCCTAGATGGACCCTTAAGGTAAATGGTGAGTTGGGGTACTGGTGTCATTCATGAGGGGATGAGGCGGAGGCTTGGGCCATAGAGCAGCCCGTTCTGGAGGAAGGCCAGGGATGAATCATCACCCCAATTTCATATTAGGAGGAATTTCAAAAACAGAACAAATGACCTGCTCAATCTATATATATAAAAGCCTAAGCAATCTTTACAACTGGTCGACTGAACGACCAGTCGACTGGTCACTATGTCGTGCACTGACCACCAGGGGCAGACGCTCAATGCAGGAGCTGCCCCCTGGTGGTCAGTGTGCTCCCACAGCCAACCTCCCACAGCTGGTCAACCTTCTGCGGTCCCTCCCCCTGGCTGGCTGGCCCTGATTGCCCCAAACAGAACTGGGTGAGATGGCCCCAATTGCCCCTGATTGCTGGCCAGGCTGAGGGACCCCACCCATGCACAAATTCATGCACCAGGCCTCTGGTATTATATAGCCAGCTTTGCTGCAAAAAAATCACAGAGCCTAGGTTTGTTCATTTTAGCTTGTTCTTTTTATAAGGGCTCTAGGATGCCAAGCTAGTTTTAAAATGGTATGATAATTACCTAAAATGTAGTATTTGTGAGACATTATACATTTTGTAAAGTATGTGTGTGCTTATTCATGTCCACATACGTGTTTATGTGTATGTGTCTATGTCTGACCCTCACAAACGCCCAGTGAAAAGCAGGAACTGTTTTCTGCCTCCATTTAATAGATCAGGTCATGAGATTCAGAGTTCAAACACATACCCGAACCACATAGTTCTCTAGATTCCTTGCCTGGTATTCTTTCTACAACAGCATGGAACTTATTATTGGTCTTAATATTTCAATACCAGCTACTGGGGAGCTAGACAAAGATTCTCAGCTACATAAGGGAAAATGAATGAGAGGGAGATTGACTCATCTCCATCAGCGAGGCTTGAAAACAGCTGTTCCCTGTGACCTTGAGCTAGATGCTCTTTCCTTCTTAAGGCTGGGACATGATTCCCACAGATTAGGACTTTCTGACCTTCAGAATCATGTTTCTCTTTCCCCTGACGTTATTAATTAAGAGTTCTGTTTGCTGTGTAGTCAAGCTATGGTGACCGCTAAAGATGAGGGGAAACATTTGAGGATCACCTTGTTATAGTTGACATAACAGGGAGTAGAAAACTAATTCAGGAAAAAGCAACCAGATTGAAAAATAAGCTGAAGTCGTGAATGCAAATAGACGTCAAAGTTATATGAATGAGAATAAAAGAGGCAGTTCCACAAAGAGATTCTTGTGGTGGAGCCTTTTTCAAGACATTTTGATGTTTTTTAAAAAGGAGAAAAAAGCGCCAACCTATGCATAACAATAATAGAGGAGACTTGCAGGAACCGTGATGACGTGATCTGCTGGGTAGAGTGTGGATCGTCCCCCCAGAGGCAGCTGGGGAGGGGCAGCACAGTAGAAGGCATGCGGCAATATGCCAGGTGAGGCCACCGAACCCCATGATTTATTGTCCCCTTCTTCTGGCTCCTATGAGAATGAATGGTGAGATGCGTACCCAGAAATCTTCAGGTGCTCGATGGAAAATTGTAGAGGGACATAGAAGATGTTTACATCTCTTCTTCCATCTGAAGGTCATGTGTTTGGAAAAGAAAGGAGGATGTGGCACATGATGGCTGAGGATGGGGTGGAAGAGGAAACAATAGTTTCCTGGCCTGTGGCCTGTGGTACCAGAACAAAGGGCCTTGGCTGGGATCTGGGTATACTTCACAGAGACCGAGAAGGATGTATTTGGCTGACAATTCTGAGCTGACCAACAGTGTTGAAATAGGACTTTTGTCAGAGAGAGAGGGGAAAAGTCCAGATAACCTGCAAAACAGGATTATATGGAAGATGCTATGGCTAACAAGGCAAGAAGCAACAGAACAAGGGCAGGGGTCCCTAGTATTTCTTAGGCAATGAAAAATAGCATTTCTATGCCAAACCTACAGAAGAGAGGGACAAGGGTTGAACTTGAGATGCTAAGATGCATGAAAGACATATGCAGTCTCCTAGATATTGCTCTACTTTCCTGATAAAGCCTATGGATAGAATAAACAATAAATTAACCTTTGGGGAAAAGGCAAAAGAAAAATATTAACCATGTCCAGATAAATGTATTTCAATGTCAGATCTCTGTGACAGAGTCCTTGCCTTAGCTACGTCACAAAGATAATACTTTTGTTGCTTTGAAAGAGTAGAATCACCCTTGATCAATCATCTAAAGACTTGGAATCCACCACAACTGTGCCTACAAAGGAAACCAGACCATTTATTCAAGAAACATCAACTCTGTGGTGGGTGTGGACATGCACAGATGAATCAGATACAGTCTCTTCCCTACAAAAAGTTACAATTTAGTGGGAAAGAGAGATGCAAAAATGAAATATTTGAAGATCCAACAGGCTGGGTGTATTTATACGAATCATCGAGACATAAATGAAAATCTTGAAGGGTTGAGTAGGTTTCCCAGCAAATGATACGCCCATCCCTTTGGATACAACCTATGGAATTTTATGGCTGAATTTATTCCCTTGGGGACCTGAGTCTGGAAGATACAAACCCTAAAACCATAGGGGACTGTATGCTTATGTGGAATCAATTTCACACTGTTAAAGAAGTTACTTGTGAGGCAAATGCCTTTCTAGAACCCCCTTCCATTACCAGAGCCTTGATGAGTGCTTCTAGAAACTTCCAATCTAATCATTTCAAGCCTTTTCTGCTTGATGCTGGCTTGTAGCTAGCTAGTCCTGCTCAGTTGTAAATATATTTTTTTAATCCCAATTGGAGAAACTGGGTGTCATATGGCCTATTAAGGACAGGAAAGAAAAAGAGGAATTCAGGCCTGTACATAATGGAACCATACATCCATACAAAAAACTTACAGGTCTGAGAAAGAAAGTGAAGTAA
>NW_006282668.1:11684-13605 GCF_000327345.1 Myotis davidii | reverse complement strand
GAAAGAGAATGCAAAGTTCTATTTTGGTGATGTTACACTGGAGGTTGCCTAGCGAGGTAGTGCTAGAGAAGGCTATGTGTCTAATACAGATTGTTTTTAAAATTATTTCCTAATGCAGATTTGTGTTTAAAAATGCAGGGGTGATCTTAGTATGGTGAGGGACTTTATCTCTCCATAAATGTACTGAAAGTCTGATTCCATTAAAACTAGGGTATCTCACCATCATTGACATGATTGACAATTTCATATTTTGGAAAGTAGGGAAAAAAATAGAAGAATTGCTCTTATAGTTCACAGTGATCTTCAACGTGAAGGTATTGGCTAATTCATTGCACAGTCTTTGTTTCTCTGCCTCCTTTTCCAATGTTCCTGTGTTTGACCCTAAGATCAACCACCCAGAAGTGAGAAGTATGAATCTTTCATCATGCCACTCCCTTCCTCACCAATGGCCTGTGGTTCCATCCGCTGAAAGAAAGGCCTTCTTATCTTCTTGCCTTTCAAATCCCTAGCTACCTTCAAGGTCCAACCTCAGTTCTTTTCCCTCCCATGAAGTTTTGAATCCTAGCTCTGCCACTTAGTAGCTGTGTGACCTCACATAGGCTACTTAACCTTTCTGTTTGTTTCTTCATCGAAAAAAAAAAAAAAAAAGAGTATCCTAATAGTACCTACATCATAGGATTGTGAGAAGACTTTAATGAGTTAATATAAGGGCACTCAGATCTAGTGCTATATAATACACTAATTAAATAAAAATGTATACATTCTCTAGATATTCCAAATTGGAAGTTATCTCTTCTTTATGCTCCCCGTTAATATCTTATCCCTATAACCCTGCATCAACTCAGTTTTTAAAATTATGCTGTCGCTTTGTGTTCCCACTGAGGGTAAGTGTTAGCTACTCACATAGACTGAAAGCTGATGGAGTAGAAAGGTTACATCATGTATTTTTTTTCTGTCCTCACAATCCCCGCCAGTGGCCTTACCTATTGGGGATGTGCAGGTCATGCTTATACACTGATCTGCTCCTGATTTTCCAAAAGTGACCCCCTAGATTCTCTCATTCTCAATCCACCATCTTTGCTTTCTTTCTAGGTCTGGCCTCACTGGTCTTCTCCGGAGGGTTGGTTTGTGTGGTACAATCCGCCTCTCTGATTGGCCATCTCAGAGTGCTACATTTATCAGGGACAGTGGGTCTTGGCAGGCAGACAAGAAACACAATCTGTAGACGGAGCCACCGCAAGCCAATCTTGCCAGTACAATTCCTGCCGTTTGCTGACAGTCGTATGGTTGTTTTCCAAGCCTCTAATATGGAATACCATAGAGCCTTTCAGAAGGAGTCGTTGAGGACAGGGGCCGCTGGCTGTTTTCCCTCCTTTTTTTTTTTTTTCCCCTCTGGGAGGTCATGTGCCTGAGAGTTGACTGTAAAATGATTCGGGATGCCAGGGCTGTCACATAAAGAATGGTCCAGCCTCAGAGTGACGTTTCGGAATGAATTCGTGTGAATGCTCCTACAGACCTTCTGAAGCCCATCCAAAGCCACACATAAATAACGAGTTTGGGATGGCAACAAGAATGCATGGGATGTGGCCTTCTGAATCGGCCATATAGTGTTCATGGAGGGGTGGGCTATTTCAGATAAAGGGCCATTTGAAAAACATTTATCAGGGTGTGGTGAGGGAAAAGCTTTCTCTGAGTAAATGATTTCAGTGCAGCTTGTATTTCCACCCCAAACCCCCACCCCTGTGCTGTGATCTTTGCTTGGTATTTAATGTCCACAAATTCATGAATTGTCTCACATGAAAGAGAGCTCGGATATTGTTATCAAAAAGCATTACCAACCCTGTGTCACACTCTCCCATTATATATATATTTGATCAATATATATATATATATATATTGATTTCAGAGAGGGGAGAGGGAA
>NW_006282668.1:0-11645 GCF_000327345.1 Myotis davidii | reverse complement strand
AGAGAGATAGAAACGTCAATGATGAGAGAGAATCATGGATCGGCTGCCTGCTGCATGCCTCACATTGGGGATTGCCTGCAACCCAGGTATATGCCCTGACATGGAATCGAACCATGATTTCCTGGTTCATAGGTTGACCCTCAACCACTGAGCCATGCTGGCCAGGCAGACTCTCCCCATTCTTTATAACTAGGTCTTATTTTATCATCTAGGATATTATCGTATCATCTAGTTTCATGGGAGTCAAAGAAGAAGCCACATAAATGCTGCTCTGATCATTTCATCAACTGGCTGGACTTGAAAATGTCCTTACCGAGTTGCCCCACAAAGATTATGTCAAGCTTAGCTATTGGCCCGGTTCCCTCCATGAGAAGTAAGTCATTCCTCTGGCCGAGTAGGAGATGCCTTTGGAAGCACATAACCTTTCTAAACCAGCAATAGTCTCAAAGGACACTGCATAAGACTTTTCCTCATCCTTATGCCTGAAGGGTGAGCCCACTTGCAGTTTCTAGAATGAAATTCAGACTCAGAACATTCTAGCTCTAAGGACAGCCACCCGCACCTCAGGAAAGCGCTCTGTCCTTCAGGTTTTCCACTTGTCCATCCATCTGTGCTTGTATCTCCTGATGCTAATGGCTTAACTCCTTGAGAGCCAAGACGGCCCTCCAATAGCATTCTCTTCCTGCTGTTTGCAGACGGGTGAGGGCTACTTCTGTCTGCCCTGCCTTTTCCACTTTGAGTTTTACTGAAGCGCAGCTGCTTTTGCAGATTCTCCCTGATCTGTCTCCTGTTTCCAGCATGATTCACACGCCACACACCCCATCCACACAATCCCCCCTTTTCTTCTGTTTGATCGGTCTGCCCAGAGGTAGGTTCTGGTCACCAGCCCTGGAATGTTGAGAACGATGACACGAATGAATCTGAATAAACTTGTATTGGGTACAATAAGCTGGAATTCACAGGAAGAGAAGAGGACACACAGTCCAATGAGGAGAAGAAAAAGCCAAGGAGGGTGAGATGGGGTTTTGTTGTTGTGTTGTGTGTGGTTCGGATGTGGGCCCGAGGTGAGAATCCTGCGCAGTGGGCTGGAGGCTGTGCTATTTCAGATTCCAGCCAGTGTGCCTCTGTGTACCGGCCGTCCTCCTCGGGCCTCGCGGGCAGTGGCAATGACGAGGGATCCGCAGGAAGGGGATCCAGGGAACCCGTCAACATTCAAATGCCGCAGATGGGGTCATCCTCTGTAGGACACTTTGAAACTTCTAAAGCTTCACACTGGTAGGCCAACTCCAACTTGTCCTCTGAACTGCCCTTGGGAATCGGTCACCTGTTTTTAAAAATGTCCCTGACTCTCACCCCGGCTGCATCAGGACCATTCTCCTCTCAGCTGCAGTCGCATCCTGGAATGGACTCCATTTTTATTTTTTTAAAATATATTTTTGTTGATTTCAGGGAAGAAGGGAGAGGGAGAGCAAGATAGAAATATCAATGATGAGAGAGAATCACTGATCAGCTGCCTCCTGCACACCCCCTTCTGGGAATTAAGCCTGCAACCCGGGCTTGTGCCCTTGACCGGAATTGAACCCAGGACCCTTCAATCCGCAGGCCAGTGCTCTCTCCACTGAGCCAAACCCGCTCGGGCTGGACTCTCTTCTTATAGCACTCATCACATTTGGTTTTTGTGGGTTGGATTGCATCCCCCCAAAAGATTTGTCCACGTCCTAACTCACAGGACCAGTGAGCAGGAGCTTATTCAGAAACAGGGTCTTTGAAGATGTAATTAGGTTGAGAATCTTGGGATGAGGTCATCCTGGACGGAGCACGGGCCCAAATCCAGCAGATTTGGAAAGGAGAGGAGATTTGACCCAAGCACAGCCGGGAGGTCGGGCAGAGATGAAGGCAGAGGATGAGGTGATGCAGCCACAAGCCAAGGAGCGCCACAGGTCACCGGAGCCACCAGGAGCTGGGAGACAGGCAAGGAATGGACTCTCTGCAGAGCCCCCAGAAGGATCTAACTTTGCTGAAACCTGGATTTCAGACTTCTGGCCTCCAGAACTGAGAGAAAATGAGCCTCTGTTGTTTGAAGTCACCCAGATTGCGGTAATCTGCTACAGCAACCCCGGGAAACAACTATTTTTGTGATTGCACATCTGAATCTGGACCTGGATCTTCATCAGAAGAGCTGTGAGCCCCTGGAGGGCAGAGGTCATGCTCTTCTCTACATCCCTGAAGGCTCGCACGGTGCCTGGCACACGTGCAGGAACACTGACATGTTTTCTGAAAAATACTACTGAGCCCAAACCAAAGCGATGCTGAGAGCAAGGGCCCCTGAATTAGCCCCATGGCAGGAGGGTTTCCATTGGCCCCGCTGGCTACGCCAAGATCACGAAGGCTCAGGCTCCACATACGGAGTCAAGGGTGCAGTGTCGTGTGCACTTTGGGGTAGACCATTCCTTAGTTTTCTGCCCGCAGGTGGATTTCTGGAACCAGTGGAAGGTGGCGAGAGTCCCTGTGCCAATCGGCACAGGCACTGAAGTGCGCTGACAGGCGTCCAAACATCGTCTCCGGGTCCCTGTTAAGCAGATACATCGAGAAGATGGACAAGTCGCCTGGACAGTCTGATTGAAACCACATGTCCGCCCGGGAGTCCCTGGAATGAGGGCTCCAGTGGCGCAAATAATCCGCTGTTTGGTTTGGGTGCTTGCTTCTCTAGCTGAGCGAAGGGATGATTTTCTTTTCCTCAGGAGGAGGTGAGCGAGTGAGGATGAAAATATTTACTTAGAGACCACCTAGGCCAGGTCTGCAAACTCCTGAGCCAGGTGGGAAACTTCAGCGCAGTGAGAGTTCTCTGTTTTGGTTAAAGAAAAAGAAATTGCAGATGGACAGCCCGGGCGCGCTGGAGCCGACGTCTGAGGCACGAATCCCTGAAGCAGACCCAGTGACCACTGCCCTTCCGTGCTTTTCCATCGCCTCATTTTACAGATGACAAACAGCCCGGCCACTTGTCTAAAGCCCAGCGTTTTCCTTTTCCTCCTCCTCCTCTCTTACTCTTTTTTTTTCTAAAAGCCACAAGAGTGTTAGGTGATTTTTCCCTCCCCGCCTGGAGAGCATTTATTACACATGCTTCATCTTTCCCTTCTCGCTGGGCAGCTCGGGCCCTCGGACCTCGGAGCTGGATCTCTGCCTTGGCAGACGCTGCCCACACGTAAGGGTGGGCGCTTCTATTTCAGCCTGTTCTGCAGGCGGCATGGGTGCGGAACAAGCGCGCAATGTCTACCGAGCAGGCGGCAGAATTAAAATAGAAACCATGGAATGGGCGCAGAAGAGGTGGAAGGACTCCTCCCTGTCTTCCAGGAGCTCCCAAACACTCACACTTACACATGCGTGTGCATACACACACACACTCACACACACACACACTCTCACACACACACTCTCTCTCACACACACACACACACACTCACATACACACACACACTCGCACACACACACACACATACACACACAAACACACACACAAACACACACACTCACACACACACACTCACACTCACACACACAAACACACACTCACACACACACCCCCTCACATACACACACACACATACACAGACGCACACTCACACACACACGCACACTCTCACATACACATACACACACGCACACTCACACACACACACTCACACACACTCACACACACACTCACACACGCACACTCACACACACACACACACACTCACACACATACACACACACACACACGGAGTCAAAAACAACTGTCATGCCAGCAGAGGTGTAAAACTTGTACTTCTCATTTTTCGAAGAACCGTCACAGCCATGACATTATTTCATCTTCATGTAATTCCTGGAATACAAGGCAGGTGGTGTGACTCTCATTTTTATGGATATGGAAATCGAGAGATCATACAACTGATTTGTGTCAAGGTGGGACCGAAACCCCATCCTGTTGTGGCCACTTCTGGCACTTTCCACCTGAGTAAGAACAGTTCATCTTTCTTGGGTCCTTCTCTTCGCCAGGTCCTGTTCTAAACGCTGCCTGGATTTGCTTATTGAATCCTCATAAGAACCCTTCAAAGGGGACTCATTACCCCTAACGTATAGATCAGTGATGGCGAACCTATGACACGCGTGTCAGAGGTGACACGTGAACTCATTTTTTTGGTTGATTTTTCTTTGTTAAATGGCATTTAAATATATAAAATAAATATCAAAAATATAAGTCTTTGTTTTACTATGGTTGCAAATATCAAAAAATTTCTATACGTGACACGGCACCAGAGTTAAGTTAGGGTTTTTCAAAATGCTGACACGCCGAGCTCAAAAGGTTCGCCATCACTGGTATAGATCAAGAAACTGAGACTTGGCGAGGGAGCACAGCTAGTTAGTATTGAAACCAGATTTCAAAACCAAGTCTATCTGACTCAAAACTCTTCTTTGGAACTCTAAATTACCAATTTTAATTATGAACGTTCCATTCCCTGAGAGGACAGAGAATAGAGGAGGAGCCAGTATCAAAAGGACCTGATCCAGGGCATTTCCTGGAGGATGTGAACTTGGAATCCTCTTAAGTAATGGGAAGAGAATGAGAGGAAACATGTCACACAAGTAAAATAGGGGAGGCTCTTTGGAGGAGCCACTAGCCCAATGCCCCCTACACAGGTGGCTGGTTCTCCTAAGTTTTCAGGTAAAGGACTGAGACTTGGAGAGATTGGGTATCTTGCTCCCAGTCCCACAGGTAAGACCTTGATGGATCACACTCAGACTTGTTTGACACCAGAGGACTCGCCCATCTCCAGTCCACTGTGCTTCATGTCACTGGGAAGACGGAGGGTGGCCACAGTCCATCTGCATGTGCCATCCATTGGGTTGAGCAGATCCCGTTGTTTACAGGGGCCTTGCAGGGACAATTTTTGACTGAAGCCACATATCCGTGTGGGAGAACATAGATAACAGCTAAAATGTTCAGGAGATAAAATTTCTAGAACTACGTAGCAATGAATTTTCGCTTTCTCTCTTGATAATTTTCTTTTGCACTATAGTGGGACACATAAAACTGTACAAATTCCCATCATTTATTTAGCTTGCTTCAGATTACTTTGACATAGCTGTCATCTGGCTGACAGATGCACGCCCCTACTTCTCCCCCTTCCCAGGCTACCTTTATGGAGAAAAATATTAATGGCCGCTACCATTTTTCAAGTCCTTATAATGAGATAGCCAATATTAGCTTATATAATTCTCTCAGTAACTCGGCAAGGTATGTATTATTTATCCCAATTTTAAGATGCGGTAACTGAGGTCAAGAGAGGTTATGCAATTTGTGCAGATCACACAGGGAGCAAAGGGCACAGCCACGATGTGAACTTGGGTCTGTGATTCCAAAATTCATTCTCTTTCCATGGCCTGAAGGTAACTGGATAATCAGCTCTACATGGAGCCAGTGAAAAATAACAATCTTTTAAGGTCATGTTGGTGTATTTTAATAAAAGAAAATAAATACTAGGAAGCGGGTGACATGATGGAAACTGGGGCAGGTGGGGCGAAATGAAGCAAGGAAAACCTTCGGAGGCCATAGCGGGAGGGATCTGGAGTGGGGAGCACCTGGATGAGGTTGGTGGCTGTGGAAATACGAAGTGGTGTCTCAGGGACCGTGGACTTAGTAGAGAAGGAATTGGTGAGTTTTGAATCAACCAAAGGAAGGGAAGGCCTGAAAGGCACATGAAAGGCTGAGTCTTGGGAGGCATGATCATGGTATCATAACCTTGAGGAAGCAGGAGATGGGTGAGGATGAAAAGGGATTCAAAAGGCAGGAGTGGTTTCTCCTCAGGGTTAAGCAGAGAGCCGCAGACAGGGCGGGGCGGTCATTGTGAACAGCTGGGCCACCTGTGGTCACACCAGTGCCCCTACAGGTGCTCATGAGTGAAGAAAGGTCTTCCTCAGAGAAGGGGAGCTCACCATTGCCAGCTCCTCCCCAGATGTGAAACTCTGAATGTATTCTGGCTAAGAGCTGGGGAAAGTAGGCTTGAGGCCAGTGAGAAAAGAACCTGTGCTGAGTCATGCCTGTGTCTACACCGGGCGTGGCATCCTATTGGCCATGGGGACCACTCCCTCCTTTCCAGGCCTCCCCAAGCCCAGCCTCCCTTGCACCATAGGAGGCTTAGGAAGGATCACCTCTGGAGCTGTCCAGCTCTCAGAGATGGACAGGAGCACTGATCAGTCCTAACAAAACCACACCTCCTGAGAAGGAATGAGGTCTTCACTATTTTGTTTTCCATTCTTTTCTATTCAACCACTGTAGCACCTTCTGTTTCACTGAGTATCACGTTGAGATCATTTCTGGCTCTGCCCTGTTGCCCTGTGGATGGATTTTACCTAAGTTTTGTGGTCTGGATTATCATGACAGCTAGACACCCCCCACCTGTAGATGTCTTTGCACAGACTCTGGAAAGTCCCATATAGGGCAGAGGTCACAGAGTAGCAGCTCATGAACTAAATATGGCCCACCAATGTATTCTGTTTGCCCTACACAATGTTTGTTAACATGTTGAATCAACATTTTTAACTTGGAAATTTTTCCACATTTCCAAGTTCTCTTTAAAAAGGTAAAAAAAACCCTGGCAATTCTGAGCTACAATCCCACATGTCCCTAAGCAACTAGAGTGAGTTACTGCTATTCTCTTTACACATAGAATTTTGTCTCCATTTTAGCACAGTCTCCACCCCTCCCTATTGCCTGACAGGCCTACCACCCTCATTTACCTCACTTATCCGGCCCCAACATATAGTAATGGTATCAGCTCAAATAGAAGTTAGTTGGTGCCCAAAAAGTATGAATGTACTTGAGTGGTGGGTACAACTGAATTCTAATTCCTCCCCCTTCCTTCATGTCTTCTTCCCCTAATGACACTCTCTCCCCAAAATGCACAGCACCCCATGATGAATGTTGAGCATCAGGACGTTGCCCCTTCCTTCCATGGTAGCGTAACATAATCCTTCTTCCACCAAAACCTCATTCCACGATGCCTTCCTCATAGGTCCCACGCAGAGAGATCTTGAAAGTCATTTGGGGCAAGTCAGTGACATTGCCGTCACTTGAGTCACATTTCAGCTGAGGAAAATGCAAGACAAGAATATGGTGAAATTAAATAACTTCTCAGACTATTTAAGAAAGGAAGTGAGACACTGGGAAAGTGAATGGAGTCTCTGAGGCATAGTTGGGAAGGGCAGGCCACAGAAAGCCTATGAGATTGGACTTGATCTTAGGGCCACGGACAGATGTAGCAGCATCTTACTCTGAAGAGGGACACGGCCAGATGGAAAGAACAGCCTGCAGAGGTCACAGGGGCAGGCTGGGAGGCTGGCAGGAGGAGAGAGGGACCTGTGGTCGGGAGACCATTCAGAATGATGTGGTTGGGTGTTTCTAGAGTCTAGTCCAGCCGTGGGCAAACTACGGCCTGCAGGCCGGATCCGGCCCCTTTGAAATGAATAAAACTAAAAAAAAAAAAAAAAAGACCGTACCCTTTTAAGTAATGATGTTTACTTTGAATTTATATTAGTTCACACAAACACTCCATCCATGCTTTTGTTCCGGCCCTCCGGTCCAGTTTAAGAACCCATTGTGGCCCTCGAGTCAAAAAGTTTGCCCACCCCTGTTCTAGTCCATCTCTATCCACTCCGTATGAAACTCTGGGCCTCAGTCTTCATCTGTGACCTTCAGATGACCTGAGGGCATTAGTCCCCCACCGCTCTCTTTGGCACCTAGCACTTTCCACCTGCTGTTTCCTTTGTGAAGGTGCAGTGAGGACAGGACCCTGCTCTGTTGGTTGGAACCTTCCCCTGGTTGACAAGTTAGTGCCATCAGCCACGCAAAGAATGTAGAGTGTCAGCACCCCTTAGAGAGAATGAGAGAGAATTGTGGGTCCAGATACCCCAAGCTGATAAGAATGTCCAAATTGCAGTTTTTGTGGTGATGCATCAGCTATATATTTTGATAGTGGGCTTTAATGGATTTAGATTAGTGTTTCCACAAAAGAGAAGTAGCATCATAGAGGAAGGAAATTGCCATACTGGGGCTCCTTCCAGCCCTCCTACCAGTAGGTAACATGTACTTAACTAGGGTTTCTTTAAACAAGACAGGCTGAAAAAGCCAAGGGTATTGCCAAGAAGAAATAAGCATGGTCTCTTCAAGCCCATCTGGGCCCATTTGCAGGTCAGGGCTCCTAGAATTTTACAGCCACAATCTGACAGACCAAACCACCGAGAGAGCTGTTTTTATCCATAAAATAAATGCTCCTATTACTTCTAGCACTCTCAGATACACTTACGGCAATAGGCTCGAGTAATATCTAAGGCCCAGTCCTGTACCTTATGTAGATCTTCAACTTTGCAAAGCAGCAGATTCTATATCTTCATAATCTCTTGAATCCTTTCTGGGGCCTATTTGAGTTAACACTCAATAAAACACTTGCAAATGGACTCATTGCTCTTCAGTTCTTGAGCAAGTGTACCATGCACCTACTATGAGTTAGGCACCTTATTTGGTGGGTAAGAGACAAAGAAAGGAATGAGGCCTGGTACCTCCACTCACAGTGGTTATATTCTAGTAGAGGGCCATCTCTGTGGTCATAGACATAGGTTCTAATGATTGAAACAGGGTACTAAGTATTATGAGAAGAATCTTTGAGAAGTGCTATGGAAGCTGAGCTTGGGGATAGTGATGGGAAGTTCCTGATGTCAGAGCTGAGCTTTAGAAGATAAGTAATGTAACAATCACACCACCTTGCAGGGAAGTGTGTGTGTGTGTGTGTGAAATTTTTCTTGGTACTGTATTGTGATTCAGTGTGACTAGTCTCGCCCCATGTGCAACCCAAACCAGATACAGTAACACTTGGACAGAGAGTTCTGTTGAGTCCTCTATTTTTTTAAAACATGTTTTTATTGATTTTTAGAGAGAGAGGAAGGGAGAGGAATAGAGAGAGAGAAACATCGATGAGAGAGAAACATCATCAATCGGCTGCCTCCTGCACGCCCCAGGGTGGGTATCGAGCCCACAACCCAAGCATGTACCATCACCAGGAATCGACCTGGTAACCTTTTGGTTCATGAGTCGATGCTCAACAACTGGCCAGGCTAGTCCTCTATTTTAAAAAAGCAATTAGACATTGTGGTCAAAAGTGATGGGCTCTAGGTTGGAGTGCCTCCTCTGCTACCATTCAGTCCTGGGTCCGCAGGTAAGCCAGGACCTCTGAGTCTCGGTGGCTTTATCTATCAGGTATTCATTCCCCTGCCCTCCTGGAAAGACAAAGCACTGGAAACAAGTTGTCCTTCCACAGGCATTCCGACAGAACATGCTTTGTTGAGCGCCTACACTGTGCTAGGCAGTAAGGAAGGAATTGAGATCCATCCAAACTCTCCCAACTACTGTCCAACCTATCTACCCTTGACAAATGGATTTCAAAATAAGCATGTGCCTGGGAAGATTTGTTCTGAAAAGGAAAATTAGCCCTTGCCCCTAAAATGCAGGGCAAATCAAAATGAAAACTGTGCTCAACCAGCAAAATGATGCTCTCATCTCCCCGCCAGACCCCACCAGACTTCTAGGAAAGAGATAGCTATTCAACCAATCCAGTAGCCAAAACAGTCCAGTCCAAAGCTTCAATTAAGCATCTCAGTTAATTAATTGCTTATCTGATGAATGCACAGCTTCCACCAAAGGAGGCTGAGACACATTGCATTCAACCTTCCCCTCTTCTCCCTGTCTCTGTCCTTCCCTCTCTCCTCTGAGATACAGATTCAAATCCCACTCCTTAAAGGGGCACAACTCAAATCTGCTCACAGCATCATCACCCATAAACGTCCTTCCTCCCCACCAGGCATTTCTGAAGACCTTCATTTTCACCATTTCTCTCTTTGAAAGTGATTTCTTTGTCCGGAGCATGTGTGTGGCATTTCCCCTCCCTCTGCTCTGGACCCTGCACTGCGATTTGGCCATTCCTGGAGCCAGGCCATGGGAGAGGCGGTCATTCTTAGCCTCCCTGGACAAAGCCAGGGTTCCCTTGGCAACGGGAACTGTGTGGAGGTTGGGAGAAGGGGTTTCCTTCTACCCCCCAGGCTCTCTTTCAGCTGAAGAGCTCCAACCCCCCGGGGCTCTCTCATGGAGGCGACTCCAACCAGGGTAGGAAAACAATTCTGAACCTCAATCTTGGTGTTTGGAATCAATTGTCTTGCAGGCAACTGGCAGGGAAATGTGGGGAGAATGGGAGAGGGAACCCAGGCTACAGCTGGGAAGCATCCCGGCTCGGGTGGAGGGAAAGCCAGTTTCGTTTCTGTACCAGACAAGTCTTGATCCTGGTAGTTTGGGGCTGAAAAGTGTATCTTTATCTCTGGGGAAGTGGGAGACTGGGAAAGATGGAAGGCAAGAGGTTTCTAGAGGCAAGTTATTACCTTGTTTTCTGGTTTCTTTAATATCCTTGACTTTTTCTGTAAATACAAGGAAATTAGGAATTGCTTGTTTCCATGCTAATGTCAACTCTTGATTAATATTTCTGCCCCTGCACTTGCCCAGTGGTTCTCTCTCTCTCTCTCTCTCTCTCTTTCTGTCTTTCTCTCTCTTACCCCCCCCCTTCCTTCTCTCCTCCCCTCATTCTCACTCTCTCTCCTTCCCTTTCACTCTTTTTGGACTTTATTGTTGTGATGATGGAGAAGAAAGATTTATAAAGTCTGGTGTGAAGTTTTCTTGTCAGAGGTCATCTCTGAATGCTGAGCCAGGATTAGGCACAGCTGGGACGGACTGACATGTCCCCTACTGGTTGTGCATGTACCTGAATCCCTATCACTAACACAGAAGACTTCCAATGTGCGTTTGGTTGATGGAGGGAATGTTTATTATTTATTTTTTTAAATATATTTTATTGATTTTTTTACAAAGTGGAAGGGAGAGGGAGAGAGAGTTAGAAGCATTGATGAGAGAGAAACATCAATCAGCTGCCTCCTGCACACCTCCTACTGGGGATGTGCCTGCAACCAAGGTATATGCCCTTGACCGGAATCGAACCTGGGACCCTCCAGTCCGCAGGCCACCGGTTTATTTGCTGAGCCAAACCAGTTAGGGCAGAATGTTTATTATTGATCAAGTTAGTAGTAATCAGCAGTTTCTATAGTAATGCAGAAGTGGAACATGGACCTCTGGGCAGAGGGTCGGGTGGGACATACTGAGTGGTAGAAATAATTCAGCTCTTTCATTTCACCCCAGGACTTCAGAGTGAGAACCATGCTGTGAAGGCTTCTGAAAGGGACCCTCCCCTTAAGGGTTTTTTTTTTTTTTTTAATATGTTTTTATTGATTTCAGAAAGGAAGGGAGAGGGAGAAAGAGATAAAAACATCAATGATGAGAGAGAATTATCGACTGACTGCCTCCTGTACACCCCCCACTGGGAACTGAGCCAGAAACCCGGGCATGTGCCCTGACTGGGAATTGAACTGTGATCTCCTGGTTCATAGGTCAACGCTCAACTGCTGAGCCACGCTGGCTGGGCAGTTTAAGGTCTTTAAAGGAAGCAGAGATAAATGGAAGAAGCTAGAGCAGCACCATTCCCCTCTCTCTCTTCCTCTCTCTCTCTTCCTCTCTC
>NW_006282667.1:0-256 GCF_000327345.1 Myotis davidii | reverse complement strand
GTAATATGCAAATCAACTGAACGGCTGAACAGCGGGATGGCCGAACAGTGGAACGACCATCCGGACAACCACACTATGACACCTACTGGTGCCAGGTCAGCCAAGGCAGGTGCAATGCGATTGGTCGGGGGCCCAGCCATTGCCCCATGATTGCCCCACAGAGGGAGGCCCAGGCCATTGGCTGGTGGGGCGATCAATCAGGGGGTTCCCTCAACTGCCCCAAAGAGGGAGGCCCAGGCCACTGGCTGGCGGGGCA
>NW_006282666.1:376467-376706 GCF_000327345.1 Myotis davidii | reverse complement strand
AAACACCGATCAGAAAGGATATATGCACCTCTACATTCATAGTGGCACAATTTACCATACCTAAGATCTGGAAACAGCCTAAGTACCCATCAGAGGATGAGTGAATTAAAAAACTGTGGTACATCTACACAATGTACCTTTAAAAAAGAAGGAATTCTTACCATTTGCAACAGCATGGATGGAACTGGACAGCATTATGATAAGTGAAATAAGCCAATCAGAGAAAGATAAATAACACA
>NW_006282666.1:366195-367674 GCF_000327345.1 Myotis davidii | reverse complement strand
TTTCAGATGAGAAAACAAAGGCATGGAGAGGTTAAGTGATTTGCCCAAGTGCAGGGCAGAGCTGGGAGGCATATGGAGTTGGGGCTGCTGGGGAACAGATGTGCACACAAATGACGCAGGGATTTCTGGTGTGAGTGACAACTGAGGCAGGACAGGACAGTGCCAGGAAGAGAGGGAAGGCAGCGGTATTACCCTGGAGACCCAGGGAGCACATTCTGGGGCCTGGCTGGACTCCTTACCCGCAAGGTTTTCATATTGCAGAGCCATCTTGCCCGGGATTTTGTAATCCATAATCTGGAATCCGAGCTCTCCTAGGAGCCCCAAGACACAGAGCAGGCAATTTCCATACCTGCCTACATTGCTAGTTAAGCACTGGGGTTCATAAGCCCAGTGAGGGCAGGGGGCAGATAATCACAGTGGCAATAGTGAGGCTTAGTACCTGTCAAGCACCTGGATGAGAACCTTAAGTGCATAATCTTATGGACACCTTGCAACATTCCAATGAGGCTGGTACTATTATCATACCCATTTTATAGTTGAAGAAACTGAAGCTCAGAGATGTTACACAGGTCTAACTGGCAGAGTTTGTGTGTAGTTGGACATTTGTAAATAAAGATCTGAAGTCCTGCCAAGAAGAAGCGAATGTTCTATCAGGACCACATCATGACTTGCTCTGGGACACCCAATGATCAGAAGGACTGAGCAGCGGAGGAGAGATGGGGCTCCAAGGGACGCAGCAGGGAACTTGGTCATTATTTCTCTAGAGCCCAGCAACAAAGAATCAATAAGGAAAAAGACTTGTCATTTCCAGGATGTTCTATTGTATCTTCTTCCCACTAATGGAAATTGGTATGCCATGGGCGATAGGAGCCTGCAGACTTGTGGGGGAGGGGCGGGAGAGACCTAGAGGTTGGCCATTCCTGTCCACTGGCTGGCCCCAACCCTGCCCGCTGGTCGCCCTCTGTTTGTGGGGTGATGGGGGGGCGGGGGCCTTGGCCTGACACTGCAGGCATCCCTGCCACCCCCCCCCCCAATTTCCCTTTCACCATGGGGCGATGGGAGCCTGCCAGCTGGGGAAAGGGCCAAGAGGTGGTCAGTACATCTCATAGTGACTGATCAAGCTATCATTTTGGTCTTCTTCTGTTAGGGTCAATTTGCGTATTACCCTTTTATTATATAAAACTAGTGGCCCGGTGCACAAAATTTGTGCACATTGAAAGGGAATTAATTAGAGGAAATATTTTAATATTGCTATTTGCCCTTTCTCTATAATAAAAGTGTGAGAGATAAAAGGAAATGAGTACAATGTATATGAAAATAATACATAATTTTATTAATAAATAAACAGTAATAAAATGATATAACAACAAACTCATGATGTAAAAACAACCCTGATGCGAGAGCGGGTTGGGGGCGTGACTGCGGGCGGACGCTGCAGCCGCCCCACCAGCCCAGGTCTGTGTCTGCAGGCAGGAGGAG
>NW_006282666.1:364804-366021 GCF_000327345.1 Myotis davidii | reverse complement strand
TGTTTGGACAAAGAATTGCACGTTTAGATATTTTTTTGATATTATCTATAGATATAGTATTTCCAAAGGTGGCTTCAATAATGGATCCTTTACAAATAATTTCATGAGGGATTTCAATAATATCCATTTCTAAATGAAAACTGCTATCAAGTTTGCCATCTCCAAGTTTTACTAACCATCCATTATAAGCAGATTCTTCTGATCTCATATTTGTTGTAAGAGACAACTTGGGCCTTTTTAATGATTTTAGCAACTTCGCTCTTTATATCGAGTCTAGAAATTGAAGTTTCATTTAATAGAATTGATAATTTCTATTGGGAATGAAAGGTTCTTCCACCAAGAAGTAAATTTGCAGCAATTTCTATAGATGCTGTGAGTAAAACAGTACCACCACGACCTCTAATATAATGTGTTAAAGCTTTATACAGATACGTTTTTCCACTACCACCTGGACCATCCAAGAAAAAACATTTGGGATGTACAGTTTGATCTTCGATGGCTGAAGTTATAGTCTGAAAGGCTGCCAACTGTTCATCATTCAGAGAATTTATCAAAACCTCTACCCGTTGTTGCTTGTATAATTGATCACATGTATTTGCATTCATTAATAAAGAATAGTCTGGAAGTTTAAAATGTGAACATTTCATTCCATGCAATGTGAATACCTCCTGAATTTCATTAAGGGCATACGTTTCACAGTTTACACAGGCACCTTCTCTTTGGTGTAATTTCCAACAGAAATCGTTAGTAAAATGAGATTTATTCTCATCCCATAATTTGTCTGCAGCAGAAGGACATCCAAACACACATATATATGCAAAAAGTTGCCTTAGTTGTTTGGGCATATTAAAGATGATTGTATTGTCAATCGTATCTTTCCAAATAGTGTCGTCAAGTAATAATCCTCGGTGTTTAGCAACTTCATGAAATGTATCATAAGTTACACCTTCTACAGTTCACAGATCCTCAAAACTTATCGCACTTTTTACATGCAGAAACAAAGGTCTATGGTAATATTGTTCTGGTTCTCTAAAGCTCACAGTGAACAGTCTACCTAACACTTTATTCCCACCCTTTCGGGGTTTTGTCCCCAAAGAATTAGTAAATACATAATGCTGTGGAATCTCCCAATAATAATAATTATGTGCATCGGAGTCTTCTCTATTCAATAAGAACCAAGCCATCAAAGTTGAGTTATGCCTTTTAGCCCTCTCTAT
>NW_006282666.1:355651-361688 GCF_000327345.1 Myotis davidii | reverse complement strand
GCTCTTCAGATACATTTTGTTGCAGTTATTGCCTTCTTTTGAGATCAGACGCATGTTGCTCTGCAGACATTTTCTGTCAGTAACGCCGGCATCTTTCGGCTACAGAGGTACCTTGCATCAGCTGTTTTTCTTTGGACATAGTTCTACCTCTCTACTGTCACCGTCTGAGATGCAGGTGAATGAGAGTCCTGCCTCTCAGGCCGCTGAGAGCTGTGTGACCAATGGCTGATTCTTGATGATTCTGTGGTGTTGGGACTTCCTCCTCCCTCCTGTCAGTTTCCACAGCTGCCATGAGGAAGCTGAGGTGACAGAGGAGCCACACCCTCCAAGCCTCGCTCTGCTGGACCCCACAGCAGCATCTGGAGCTGCCCGCTCGGCCTCCCCCATCCTCAATCTGGGTCCTGGACCCTGCCCGCAGCCTCTGGCGCTGCCAGTCCCGCCTTGCCAGGTCACGGATCCAAGGCCCTGATCCTGGGGGCAGCATCTCGCACTGCCCACCCCACCTGCGGTATGCAAACTTAACGGCCATCTTTGTTGGGTTAATTTGCATACTCTTCCAATTGGCTGATGGGCGTAGCGAAGGTATGGTCAGTTAGCATCTTTGTCTTTTATTAGTGTGTTGTGTGTGTGTGTGTGTGTGTGTGTGTGTGTGTATATATATATATATATATATACTAGTATGCAGTTAACAAGAAATGTGACACAAGGAAAACATTATAAAGAGATATAAAAAATGAAAGAGAAGATTTAGCACTGTGTAGGTGTTCATTTTCCCAAAATTAACTCACATTTAATGTAAGGAAGAAACTAAGGTTCAGAAATTCTGAGTAATTTGTCGGAGGTTGCTGTACGAGCAGAAAGGAAGGCAGAATTTGAAATCTAATCTCTTAAACTGTTGAATTCATGAACTTATACAGCACCAAACTACTAAAAAAAAAATCTACTTTAACACAAGAGTGACAGTTTTAGTACACTGTATTTTGTTTACTGGAGATTAGAGTCCTAAAAGTGATGCTGCAGAAAAATAAGCAATAAAATGGTTTTATTTAGTAGTTAGTTTGCCCCTAAAGTGGATCCTTTTTTTTTTCCACTTTTAAGTCTTTCCACTCAGATCACAGCCTCTATCTTTGTTAAGACATGATTTCCTAATTTTTTTCCATCCACTTTTGTAGTTTTAGCTATTCCTCTCACACATTAGCCTAGATATTTCTCTCTTTTTAAGTTATTTCAATTTAACCCTGATATATATTTAATCCCTCCAAGGATCCCCTGATTATATATATATTACTTCTTGCTTGAGTTCCTTCAATGGTTTTCATCTCAGTAAGGGTAATAGCCAAATACCTATAAGGCTTTATACAATTAGAACATTCCAAATGTTAATAAAGAAAAACAGAAGAGAAAGATAATCCCATATTATATCTTCAAGTCTTTCAGTAACCTTTTTACCCTCTGGCATTTCTTAAAAAATATCAGTTTATTTTAAGAAACTCATTAAGAAAATATAGCTGTCATAGTATAGCCCAATTGTATTACTGTCCTATTAACCAAATCTTGAAGAAAATCTCTTTGGCATCAACAAAAGTAAACTTTCCACATAATCTACCTAAATATGGTGTTAATTATGGAGTTTGTATTAATACATTTAGATTTCAAAATAACTCAGGACTCTTTCTTTCCCCCTCCCCCCTGCTTCTAAAATGGGAACAATTTAAACCTTTTAGAAATAATAAAAAAGTTTTTTATTCCTAATGGCGTTATTTATTCATTCTGCTGATGATAAAGTTTGAAGAGAAATTGAATTGTGTTCTATACAGAGCTACATTCTGTGACCAAGCAATAATGAACATAATAGTAATATGAGCGTTTTTTCAGCATTATGAAATTTGAATTCATAATTTTAATAATGTATCATTATAGATTTGTATTTAACTTATTACCCTGCTAATCCTATATAATAAAGGGGTAATATGCAAATTGACCCTAACAACAGAATGACTGGGAATGACTGGTCACTATGACACACACTGACCACCAGGAGGCAGACACTCAATGCAGGAGCTGCCCCCAGATGGTCAGTGCACTTCCATAGGGAGAGCTCTGCTCAGCCACAAGCCAGGCTGCCAGCTGCCAGCACAGCGGTGGTGGCGGGAGTCTCTTCTGCCTCCTCAGCAGCACTAAGGATGTCCAACTGCAGCTTAGGTCTGCTCCCTGCTGGTAAGTGGACATCCCCCGAGGGCTCCCGGGCTGCCAGAAGGATATCTGACGGCCAGCTTAGGCCCAAGCCCCCAGGAAGCAGGCCTAAGCCAGCAGGTGGACATCCCCCGAGGGGTCCCATACTGCGAGAGGGCTCAGGCCGCGCTGAGGGACTCCCCGAGTGCACAAATTTTTGTGCACTGGGCCTCTAGTGCACAACATAATATACAATTATAGAAATAAAACACCACAGACTGGGTAGCTTATGCACAACAGAAATTTCCTTCTCAGAGCTATGGAGCCTGGAAGTCCAAGATTGGTGTGCCAGCATGCTTGGGTAATGGTCCTTTTCCAGGGTGTGTCCTCACATGGTGGAAGTGGCTAGAGAACTCTGTGGAATCTCATATATATATATATATATATATCTATATAGGTTTTAGAGAGAAAGAAAGGAAAAGAGAAATAGAAACATCGATGATGAGAATCATTGATTGGCTGCCTCTTGCATGCCCACAAATGGGGATTGAGCCTGCAACCATGGCATGTGCTCTGACCAGGAATTGAACTGTGATCTCTTGGTTCTTAGGTCAATGATCAACCACTGAGCAACACTGGCTGGGCAGCAGTTGCTTTTCTGTATGGTAGGAATTATCTTACTCCAGATATCCATAAGGTTCACTTGATTGTCTCCAGATTATTGCTCAGATGTCACCATCTGAATGAATTCTACTCTGACCTTCCTATGTAAAATTATATATCCCACTCATTCTTATTTCATTCTTCATTTCCCCCATAAAACTTATCACCTTTTGATATGCTATATAACTTTCTTATTTATTTTGTTTATATTCTATTTTTTCCCACAAGTATATGAGCTCCATTAGGGCAGAGGTTTTGTTTATTTGTTCACTACTATTTTCCCAGTGCTTATAACAATGATACACACATAGTGAATAAATGAATGAATAAATTATGGTTAGTAACATCACTCTGTATAGACTTTCAAGCTTTCTCACAGTTAAGTATATCTAATATCCTTAGGGGAAAAAAAAATACTTATGTTACTCCCTTTTTTGTTTCTGACCGAAACTTCTCCCCCCGACACCTGAAACCAACATGATGCATATTGTTAAGCAGAGTATTTGCATTTTCTACTGGAAAACAAACTGAAATGTTTCTGAAGGGAAAGATAACCTCATAAGCAAAAGTATATTTGAAACCCAGAACATAAATAGCATTTCAATGCTCTTTGATAGAGTACAATGTTACAGGAGACTAAATAGCAAAGTATAGAAGCTCTTTCTTTCCTGTCATATAATACAGTCTAAGAATATGCTCCTTTATAAGTTTGAAAATTAAGGATTATTCATATTCTAAATGGAACTTCCAGGAAATTGTGGGGGTGGGTAGATAATATGGGGATGTCCTCACAAATAATAGAAGCTCATGCTATCTCATACATGATCAGTAATTTTTATTCTTGAAACTTTCAGTGTAGAATGTATATGAATTATTTGTTTAGCAGTATATCATCAAATGAAGGACTGTTAAATACAGTAAATAATTAATTTACAACTCATGTGAACAAAAAGCTAGTTTTTAATCACTAGGCTGTTTTAGAATCCCTTAGTATCATGTAATAGGCATCACTGTGAACATGAGAAATGTCAGTGTGATTTTTAACATAATTATTTTATCATCACCTGGATTTTTATGGAAAAAGGCTGTTAATCCATCATTGAAAATTGATTCACCCAATATTGGTCACATATGTTTAAAAAGGATTGCAAAATGATTATGAGAGAAGAAGGAATATTATCTGCACAATGTGAATGAGTAAATTTAAAGTTCTATTAAAAGAAATAAATGACCTAATTTGGGTTGAAATGTTTCTCATGATAAAACTTTATTATACAACACATCATTAAAACATACCCCATTTTACACAAGCAGGTAGTACTCTAGCTAAAAAAATGAAATCACGTGGACTAGGCTTCAGTCCTGCACATCACATTTCCTTCATATTCTGTTGGGAGAAGTCTGCACATGATTGTTAGACAATAAATACCAATAAAATATTTTTGAAAAAAAATATTTAAAGTATAAGCCACCTTTTAAATTATTCAGATTTTAAATTATTCACTCCCATAAAATTAATAGATTGACCTGTAGTATGTATAATAGTAAATTAATTCCCTGAAATAAAATGTGAAAAATATAATTTTAACATTATAGAGAAAATTACCTTTGTATTATAATCTCTTGTTTGTCATACATGGTTCTTTTCTTTCTTTCTTTTTCTTTCTTTCTTTTTTGTTAATCCTCAATGAAGGACTTTTTTTTCCTCATTAATTTTTTAAAAAGAGTGGAAGGGAGGGGCAGATACAGAGAGAAATATCCATGTCAGAGAGACATGCAGATTGGTTGCCTCCCACATGTGCCCAGACCAGGGATGGAGCCTGCAACCGAAGTACATGCCTTTGACTGGAATAAAACCCGAGACCCTTCAGTCTGAGGGCCTACACTGCAACAACTGAGACAAACTGGCTAAGGCCATTCATGGTTCTTTTCTGAGCTTCTAAATCAGGAATTTAAACATCTCAGATTAGTTCATCTACTGTGCTATCAAAATTACACTCTTCTCTAGATTATACTGGATATATTTTGAAAAACTATGTAGTCAGAGTACCTGGGCTAGAACAAATGCAGGGAAGGAATTTTGAGACAAGTATTAATGGTTATACTGTAAAGACATATTTACACATTCACTACCCCAGCAGGATGAATAATTACTCATTTATTTATTCAACAAATATTTATTGATATATACTGAAATACAAAACACTACCATTCTAGAAGCTCACTATCTGGTTGAGAAGTAGCATGTAGCACAAATAAGCTATGCATAATACATGAGTGCAATTACAGAGATATAACTTAGGTTTAGTGGTGCCATAAGAGAAGGACTTGTAAATTCTGCTTGTTTGTGTCAGAGGAATTTTCATAGTTCAGGTACCATTTCATCTGGATCTTCAAGGAGTATCATATAACTACTTATATGAAAGTTAAAATAAATTTATAGTTTGCAAGTTTAGATGGATATGCAATACTTTCCAGTAATTCTTAGTCACCAAATAGATAAGCCATCACACTGCTCCATATTATCTATTCCAGACTTGTGCTGTTTTCCCTTAAATCTAAAATTCTACCTTCTCTTTCAGTCTCAGAAGAAGACAGCCTGTCACTGCACTGAGGAAATTAATGGCATAAAGCAAGAATTCCCTCAATTTTCTTCTTTTCTTCCTACTATGCTTCTCCATATTCATGTTTTCTTTTCTTTATTACCTTACTAGAGGCCTGGTGTATGAAATTCATGCACTGGGCAGGGTCCCTTAGCCCGGCCTGTACCCTATTGCAGTCTGGGACCTCACTTCTTACTGCCTGCCTGTTCGCTGCTCCTTCCCACTCTTTAGCATTGCTGCTGAGGTGGGAGAGGCTTCTGCCACTGCTGCTGAGCTCCCCTGCTGTGAGCCCTGCTGCTGGCTGAGTGGCACTCCCCCTGTGGGAACACACTGACCTCCTGCGTTGAGCCTCTGCCCCCTGGTGGTCAGTGTGCATCCTAGCGATAGGTCTTTCCGCCATTAAGTGGATTTGCATTTTAGGGTTTTATTATATAAGATTCTCTAAGCAGAAGAAAGAACACATCTTATTTTACCTGCTTCAGACATCTACTTCATGACAAAGTTTATTTTATCTTATATTATTTTATTTTAATTTTAAAACACATCTTTATTGTTAAAAGTATTACATATGTTTCCCTTTTTTCCCCAATTGCCCTCCT
>NW_006282666.1:353115-354748 GCF_000327345.1 Myotis davidii | reverse complement strand
GTTTTGGGGTTTTGTTTAAGCTTCCATATTTGTTACAATGTTCAAACTGCAGGCTCAGAGGCTGGCAAGGCAGGCGGGGAGCGTTGGAGTCCTCTGTCACTGAAGCAAGCAAACCTCATGTTAGTTTCAAGCTGCCTGGCTGCCATCTTGGCTGGCAGTTAATTTGCATATCTTGCTGATTAGCCACTGGGAAGGGTAGCGGTCGTACACCAATTACCATGTTTCTCTTTTATTAGATAGGATTATTCTAATGGAAGAGGGTCTTCCTTCTTCACATGGTTAATTTCTCTCCTTTTGTTTCTCTAAGGAACTTGTTTCTCAGATATCTTCGTTATATCCTTTGTCAGTACCATAAATCTCTCTAGCCATCAAACTGTTTTCTTTATAGTTAAGAGTCATCACTAGAGTAGTCTACATTTACTGTCTCTACTTACATATTGTCCATTGTCCCAAACATTCAACCATATGGATTCCCAACAAACCCTACCATTCCTTTGAACACAGGTCTTCTTAGATTTATCAATAGGCTCAGTGTTTCTAAATGCATGTGTCACTTTGCTTTCCTTATCTTACTTTATATATATTTTATATTCGCAACTGTTGAACAACTGTCTCCTTCTTTACAGTGTATTTTCTCAGATTCTATGACACACTTTTCTCCTGGTTTTCCCCTATCATTATGGATATATTCTCCTACTCTCTTTTCAGGTATTTCTGCCTGGACAGCCCTGAAATATTGATGAAATTAATGGACCCATCTTCTCTGCCTTCTCTTTTTACTACATAGGCTCTTCCTGGATAACTTCAGACATGTCCATGTCTACACTTATGCCTATAACTCCAAAGTTTCTATCTGTATTCTTGAACTAACTACAGAATTCCAAACTATATATATTCAACTTCTAACTACACACCTCTATTGGACTACTCAAGTGGCATAACAAAAAACAACTTCCTTCCTCCAGTTTTTTTTTTCCTGTTTTCTGTTTTTTTTCACTCTGCCAAAGCACTGTTTGGTGTCCACTAAAATTTAGGCTTAAAGAAAACTCCATAGAATTCTTATTACATACATACATGCCCCCAAAGTAAGAAACTATAAAAAAACAAAAAAACGGTATATGAAACAGGAAACATGAGGAACCTCTTATAAAAACTTCCTAGAACATGCTGACATTGTTCTGATACTTATGATTTGGGGATGGGTAACACACCAATTTAAAATTAGACCTAATAACCTTCAAAGTATCCTAGTTTAATAAAGCGTTTAAGTGCCAACATATTGGCTAAACCTGTGTTCACTTTAGATAGCTATAAGAAAACACTTGGAATTACAAGGGCAATTTAACATTTCATTTGTGATAACCTGAGAGCAGGTTATAGTTTATGTTTAAAATAGATGAGTAAAAAGTCTATAATTATTATGTTAATAAGCAAGAATAATTTATAATTACAGGCATACCTCAGAGATATTGCAAGTTCATTTGTAGGCCACTGCAATAAAGCCATACCTACAATATTTGTTGGTTTCCCAGTGCATAAAAAATTATGTTAACACTATTCTATAGTCTATTACATGTGAAATAGCATCATGTCTAAAATAACAATGGGAGAACATATTTGCTGAAGTTATATG
>NW_006282666.1:350096-352876 GCF_000327345.1 Myotis davidii | reverse complement strand
CCTATCTTCATGGTATCACAATTTATCATAGCTAAGATTTGGAAACAGCCTAAGTGCCCATCAGCAGATGAGTGGATTAAAAAACAGTGGTACAATGGAGGGAGAAAAATATGGTGACCAGCAAGAAGGTAGGGAGGGAGAGTGTGTGAGAGGGTGAGGGAGCGATAGAGGAGTGTGTAGACATGTGTGGTGTGTGTAAGTGAGCGCTAGGGACAGCTAGATCCTACAGACCTTCCAAGGGGCTGCCAAACCAGTCAGTCTTAGATGGCTAAGCCCAGCTGCCACTACAAACACTCCAGGGAGGACACCGCTGGCACAGAGACATTGCCATCTTGAAGAACAGAACTGCTTGAGACTAGGATCCTAGCCACGCCACTACCCAATCTTGTCTCAGTCAAAAACCAGGACCCTACAGCCACTCGGGTAAAACACCTGCGACCACAGCTGCAAACCATGGACACCAAGACCCCAGGCACCCTGGCCACAGATTTCTGTGAGTCACAGAGACAATCCCCTGCCCCGCAGGCCCCACAGCAGTGGCATAGGAACTGCCAGACCTTCTCTTCACAAACACGCAGCAGTGGCGGCTCTACCTGAATTTGAGCCTGGCTGTGTGGACACGGGAAGTTTGTTTTCCATCACGAGAATCTGCGCCCAGGCAGGGAGGCTGTGCTGAATTTGAGCCTGGAGGCACAAACTCCAGGAATTTGTTTTCCATGACCAGACCTTGTGCCCAAACAGGGAGGCAGCACTGAATTTGAGCCTGGGGAGTTTGTTTCCTGCGAACAGATTCCCTGCTCACACAGGGGGGCACCGTTGAATTTGAGCGTGGGTTCACAGACACAGGGAGTTTGTTTCAAGCAGTGCACACCCACGTGACCAGAACCCATGCCCAGACTGAGCGGCAGTGCCACCTGACTTTGATGCAGGTCAAGCACACATGGAAGGCTGTTTTCTGCAGGGCAGGAGTGGACCTCCTGCCAACACAGTGTGACTGTGCAACCTGGTCCCCCAACCAGACTGGGGACCCTGATTCTCCACGCAAGAGGCAGCACTGAGCACCAGTGACGTGACTCTATTTCTCATCACACATGCCTGGGATCCCTGATTCCAAGTGCATTCACACTAAGAGCCAGTGACTCTCATTCTTGGTGCATGCGCACACAGGGACACTGATTCTCGGCCTGAGACGACACCAAGCAACAGAGACTGTGATACTCGATTCTTGGCAGAGACACAGGGGGTCTCTGACTCCTGACACCTACTAGGGGACTCTGATTTTTGGCACACACCAGGGGGCTCTGTTTCAGCATGGTGCAGGCAGGGTCCCTGATTCTAGGTGCACAGAGGAGGCCACATTAAGCGCCTGTGACTCTGATCTTGGGTGAGCGTGGCTTCGACCAACCCACAGCAGCCACATGTCTTGGTGTCAGAGCTCTTCAGTGACATTCAGGGGGTGCGAAGGTCTCACTACACACAACCCAGGCCCCTGCAACTCAACATTTGAACCTTCTGGTGATAGAATGGGGAGACAATGAAACAATCCCCAGAGGAAAGAAAAAGAGGATCACCAATAAAGGAAATAAGTGAAACAATAGCATGCATCATGACAGAAAAAGAATTCAGAGTAATGGTCGTACAATTCATACACAAGATGGATGAGAAAATCAATAACCTATGAAAAATCAGAAAGAAATGAAAAGTGAGATAGCTACAATCAAAAACACCATGGAAGGTTTCAACAGTAGAGTAGAAGAAGAGAGGACCAAATTAGTGAGTTGGAAGATAAAGTTCAGAAACAAGCCCAATCTGAACAGCAACTGGAGAAAAAAATTAAAAAGCACTAAGAGAGCCTAAGGGAGCTTTGGGACAATGCAAAATGAAGTAACATACGCATTTTAGGGCTGCCGGAAGGACAAGAAGAGCAGCAAGGATTAGAAAATATATTTGAAGAAATAATGACAGAAAACTTCCATGATATGAGGAAGAAAAAAGTTACAGAAGTACAGAGAGTCCAAAGAAAGATGAATCCCAAAATACCCACACCAACACATGTCAAAATTACAATGGCAAATGTTAAAGACAAAGAGAGAATCTTAAAGGCTGCAAGAGAGAGACAGAGAGTTACCTACAAAGGATCCCCCATCAGATTATCAAATGATTTCTCAAGAGAAACACTTCAAGCAAGAAGGGAATGGGAGGAGGTATACAAAGTGATGCAAAGCAAAGGACTAAATCCAAGAATACTCTATACAGCAAGACTATCAATCAAAATTGGAGGGAAAATCAGGAGCTTTGCAGACAAAAATGGCTAAGGGAGTTTATCACTATCAAGCCAGCAATGCAAGAAATGCTAAAGGGAATGCTCTAAAAAGAAGAAATAAAAAGGTAAGCAGGAACGTAGGAACTTCTACCAATGCAGGAGCACCCAAATACATAAAACAAAACAAACAAACAAATAAAACTTCTGGAAGATATCAAGGGAGAGATCGACAACATTACAGTCATAGTAGGGGAATTTAAAACACCACTGACATCACTGGATAAATCCTCTTAAAAAAAAAACACAAACAAATAGCAATTTTAAATGACTCACTAGATCAGGTGGACTTAATTGACATCTTCAGAACACTTCATCCCAAAGCCATGGATTGTATTTTCTTCTCAAGTGCACATGGGACATTTTCAAAAATAGACAACATATTGGGTCACAAGCAAAGTCTCCCCAAATTCAAGAAGATTGAAAACATACCAAGCATCTTCTAAGACCACAATGGCAA
>NW_006282666.1:347842-349903 GCF_000327345.1 Myotis davidii | reverse complement strand
GTAATTAGAAAAAGAGCAACAAGAAAAGCCCAGAGTGAGCAGAAGGAAGGAGATAATAAAGATCAGAGCAGAAATAAATGACATAGACACCAAAAAAAAAAATACAAAAGATCAACGAAACCAAGAGCTGGTTCTTTGAAAGGATAAACAAGACTGATGAACCTCTAGCCAGGCTCTCCAAGATGTAAAGAGAGAGGACCCAAATAAACAAAATCAGAAGTGAAAGAGGCGAACTAACAACAGACCCCACAGAAATCCAAAGATTGTAAAAAAAAAAATCTATAAACAACTCTACTACAACAAACTAGACAACCTGGAGGAAATTGACATATTTCTAGAAAAATACAACCTTCCAAAACTGAACCAGGAAGGTTATAAAAATCTCAATAGGCTGATAACTATGGAAGAAATTGAAGAAGTCATCAAAAAGATTCCAACAAACAAAAGCCCGGGGCCAGACAGTTTCACAGAGGAGTTATACCAAACATTCAAGGAAGAACTAAAACCTATCCGCCTCAGACTATTACAAAAAACTCAAGATGTTGGAACACTTCAAAGCTCATTCTATGAAGCCAGCATCACCCTAATGCCAAAACCAATGAAAGACAACACAATGAAAGAGAATTACAGGCCAATATCCCTCATGAACATAGATGCTAAAATCCTCAACAAAATTCTAGCAAATTGGATCTAGCAGTACATCAGAAAGATCATACACCATGACCAAGTAGGATTTATCCCATGGATGCAAGGATGGTACAATATTCACAAATCAATAAACGTTATACATCACAAAAACAAATTGAGAGATAAAAATCACAGTCATATCAAGTGATGCGGAAAAAGCATTTGACAAAATCCAATTCTCTTTCTTGATAAAAACTCTCAACAAGGTGTGAATAGAAGGATCATACGTCAAAATAATAAAAGCCATATATGACAAACCCACAGCCAACATCATACACAATGGACAAAAACTAAAACCATTTCCCCTAAGAACAGGAACAAGACAGGGATGGCCAATCTCACCACTCCTGTTCGACATAGTACTGGAAGTACTAGCCATTGTGTTCAGACATGAAGAAGAAATAAAAGCCATCCAAATTGGAAAAGAAGAAGTAAAACTGTACTGATTCTCAGATGACATGATACTGTACATAGAAAACCTTAAAGACTCCATAAAAAATTATTAGACTTAATAAATTAATTTGGCAATGTAGCAGGATACAAAATTACGGCCAATAAGTCTAAGGCATTTCTATACACCAATAGTGAACTTACAGAAAGAGAGACTAAAAACACTATCCCATTTAGCATTGCACTAAAAAAATTAAGATACGTAAGAATAAACTTAACGAGAGAGGCAAAAGACCTATATGCGAAGAACTACAGGACACTGAAAAAAGAGATAGAGGAAGACATAAATAGATGGAAAAACATACCATGTTCATGGATTGGTAGAATCAACATCATCAAGATGTCCATACTACCCAAAGCAATCTATAGATTCAATGCAATCCCCATTAAAATAGCAACGGAATATTTCACAGACCTAGAACGAATTTTCCAAAAATTCATCTGGAATAAAAAAAGACCCCGAATAGCTGCAGCAATCCTGAGAAAAAAGAACAAAGTAGGTGGGACCTCAATAGCAGATATCACGCTGTATTACAAAGCCACTCTTCTCAAAACAGCCTGGTACTGGCACAAGAACAGACATATAGATTCATGGAATAGAATAGAGAACCCAGAAATCAACCGAAACCAATATGCCCAATTAATATTCGACAAAGGAGACATGAACATAGAATGGAGTCAAGACAGTCTCTTCAACACATGGTGTTGGGAAAATTGGAGAGATACATGCAAAAAAATGAAACTAGATCACCACCTTATACCATACACTAAAACAAACTCAAAATGGATAAAGGACTTAAACATAAGTTGAGAAACCATGAAAATACTAGAGGAATCCACTGGCAGCACTTTCAACATATGCCAAAGCAATTTCTTCACTGATACTGATCCTAGGGCAATGGAAACTAAAGAGAAAATAAACAG
>NW_006282666.1:346075-346466 GCF_000327345.1 Myotis davidii | reverse complement strand
GATACAGAGAAGCATCGATCAGACGGTCAAACCTCATAGGGAAGGTAGGGGAGGGTGGGGGTAAGGGGAGAGATCAACCAAAAGACTTTATGTGTGCATATAAGCCTAACCAATGGACATCGGCAACAGGGGGGTGAGGGCATGAGTGTTGGGGGGGGGGTTGAGGAGGTAATTGGGAGTTGAGGACACATATGTAATACCTTAATCAATAATGAAATTTTTAAAAAAATAAAATACAGCCGAACACCCAAGCGGGACCCCCACCCTGATCCGGGACACCCTTCAGGGCAAACCAGCCGGCCCCCACCCATGCACTAGGCCTCTATCCTATGTAGTAAAAGGGTAATATGCAAACTGACCCTAATAGCAGAAAGTCTGGGAATGACTGATC
>NW_006282666.1:339725-346039 GCF_000327345.1 Myotis davidii | reverse complement strand
CACATTATCTCACGCATTTGTGGAATATAATGAACAACATAAACTGATGAACAAAAACAGATCTAAAGGCAGAGAAGCATCAATCAGACCATCAAACCGCAGAGGGCAGGTAGGGGAGGGTGGGGGTAAGGGGGAGAGATCAACCAAAGGACTCGTATGAATGCATATAAGCCCAACCAATGGATACAGACAACAGGGGTGTGAGGGCATGAGTGGAGGAGGTGGGGGGACAATGGGGGGATAAAGACACATATGTAATACCTTAATCAATAAAGAAAAAAAAGTTTCAAGTAAAATTATATGATTCTAACAGATATATTTGTTTTCATATTCTTAGTATGCATACTTAAAATGTGTAAATAATTACATTATATAATTTTATGACAAATTATAAAGTTAATATCTCTACCATCATTTTTGTAAATATTTGAAAGCACCACATTTTAAATTGTCTGCATTAGTGTATATTCACCCCCAAATATTTGACTATTATCAATAACTCATTAATGAGCATCTTTATACAATCATTTTTCCCATTTCTCTAATTACTACCTGATGATAAATTCTTTAAAAAGAAGGTGCTAAATCTAAACTGTATTCATATTTTAAGTCATTTGATATGCAGTGTTAAAATTACTTTTGTGAGTTTATAGAGTTTATAGTCTCTAAAAAATACATGTGTGCCCATTTCTTTAGCCCTTACTTAGGCTGTGCATTACTAATCTTTCTAACTTTTCCAGTCTATTTATGGTAAATTTTCAAATTAATTTCAAAGAAAACTCAGAAGCAAAAAAATAAAATAAAAATAAAACAGTATGCCATGTTACACAGGCAGCAGCCTCGTACATTTCATGTTTACCACATCTCTTGATTACATCATTTTCTCTTATGAATGGACCTAGAGGGAAATATACTAAATTAAACAAGTCAGACAGAGAAGACAAATATAGTATGATTTCACTTGTATGTGGAATCTAAAAAGCAAGAAAAATAAAACAGAAATATACTCATATACAGAGAGTAAACCGATGGTTGCCAGAGGGACAAAGGTGGGGGAATAGGTGCAAAACATGAAGGGAATTAAGAGGTGCACAGTTCCAGTTATAAAATGTCATGGAGATGCAATGTACAGCATAGAGAATATAGTCAATAATGTAATAACTTTGTACAAGGACAGATGGTTACTAGATTTGTTGTGGTGATCACTTTGTAAGGTATATAAATGTCAAATTACTATGCTATACACCTGAAACTAAGATACTATTATATGCCGATTATACTTTTAAAATAATTTTAACACTAAAAAATAAAATAGCAGTGTACACATCTTAAAGATTTATTGTTAGAAAATGCTAACTATTTTCTAAGCCTTCAGCATGTCATAATGTTTTTGCTGGTAGAGGGTCTTACCCACACACACATTATCTGTGAAATGCAGTGAAACAAGGTATGCCTGTATTGCTAAGACCGCCACCACCCCAAGCATTTTCTCCAAGCTAAGGGAATGGGTTGAGAGTAGCACTATTTTAAGCCAAATATATATTTTGGCATAGGTCATAACTGAAATAAAAGTGGAATTTGTACCTAGAAGAGCATTATCTTCTTAATTTGTTTGATTCTGAAGATCTGATCCAGCTATTACAAAGAGTTTAGCTTTGTATGTTTTGATGTCATTTTCTAAAACCATCATCAGCTTCTTAATTCTTACTTTCTACTAACACAATATGTGTTCTCAGGTTCCTTATAATCAGTATCAAGCTTGGGGGAATAAAAAGTAGAAAACAGTCAACTTAATATAATTTATTCAATGTAAAAATAACTGGCTTTTTTGTTTTGATCTACTTTATTTACATTAAACTAATTTTCTCACAAAAAAGTTTGAATCATCTATTTATTTGTGTTTCCAATTTAGAAAAAGGATAACTTATTTAGATAACTATCTGATTGAAAAACCCCTAACTCCTATAGAAAAATGGAAACAAAATATGAGGTTTACAATACAGGTAGCCAATAGATATATGAAATTATGCTCAACATAATTAATCAGGAAAATGAAAATTAAACCACAATGAGCTATCACTCCACATCTGTCAGAATGGCTATCATCAATAAAGTAACAAACAACAAGTTTTGATGAGGATGTGGAGAAAAGGGAAACCTCATGCACTGTTGGGTGGATTGTAAATTTGTACAGCCACTATAGATAACAATACGAAGATTCCTTAAAAATTAAAAACAGAACTACCATATGACTCAGCAATTCAACTTTTCAATATTTATCCAATGAATCCCAAAACACTAATTTGGAAAGACATATTCACCCTTATGTTCATTGAAGCATTATTTACAATAGCCAAAATATGGAAACAACTTAAATGTCCACTGATAGATGAATGCATGAAGAAGATATGGAACATATATACAATGGAATATTACTTAGCCATAAAAAGAATGAAATCATGCCATTTGTGACAACATGAATGGACCTAGAGGGTATAATGCTAAGTGAAATAAGTCAGACAAAGAAGATCAAATATCATATGCTTTCACTTATAAGTGGAATCTAAAAAACAAAATAAACAAACAAATAAAACAGAAACAAACCCATAGATACAGAGAACAATTTGTTGGTTGCCAGATTGAAAAGTAATTGTTGAAATGGGTGAGAAAGGAGAAGGGATTAAGATATACAAATTGTTAGTTATAGAAACAACCATAAAGATATAAAATATATATGTCCAACTGCTGGTTTAGGCCCAATCCTGCAAGGCCTAAACTAGCAGTCAGACATCCCCCAAGGGGTTCCAGATAGCGATCCCCCCCCCACATGTATTTCATGCACCGAGCCCCTAGTGTTGTAATAACTAGGTATCAGATGAGTACTAGACTTATTAGGGTAATCACTACGTTATACACTTTAAACTATGTAATATTATATGTCAACTGTAATTAAAAATTAAAAGAATATAAAAATTTAAAAATATAAAAATTTATTAAATAGATTTGGCAACAACTTCAGAAATTAACAAAGTACCAGTTTTCACATCAGATATAGCCATCAGCTTATGTTCTGGGAATTTCACCATACAGTGTATTTTAAATTATCTCTCAAAATAGTGTACAGCTTATTTTTTACTTACACCTGGAAAATCTTTAAGATTTGCCAGTGCTTAGGTGATAAACATGCCTCCATCCATTGATTTTTATTTATTTTTAAATCTTATTTCATTTTTTTAAGAAAAAATTATTATCTAGCATTTATTGGGTAACTACTATGACAAGAATTATTTTATGTGAGATACAAAACTGAAAAAGTCAGGGTATCTAAACACAAAGTTATCACAATCCAATGGAGGAAAGAGAAATGTCAAAAAGAACTAAAAACAGTAAAAAAGTGATAGTGAATATTCTGAGGACAGGAATGATTAGTTCTACTGAAAGGAGAAACTTCATTGAAGGAGTCATTGGAGAATTTTTTTGTATTTATTTTTTTTCCATTGGAAGATATTAAGCTAGAAAGTGACATTGCCTGATGGATATTGTATATAGACTATTTTGATGAACAAATGAAGATTGAATTGATGTAAAATTAGATCTGGGAAAAGCAGTTAGGAAATAATTGCAATCATCTAACAAAGAATATGAGGGTCTGACCTAAGGAGTTGGATATAAAGAAAAAATACCATAAATAATGGGGAAAATATTGACTCATTTGTATATGTAGAGGTTAAGGTAAAGATATTTGAAATAATTCTCAAAATTCTGATTTGAAACAGTGGCAACATTAATCAGAATGTGATATACAAGAAACATAGGTCTAGGGAAGGAGGCTGTGATGATGAAATTAATTTTGGACATTTTAACCTTGAGAAGATTGTAGAATATCCAAGTGAAAATGTCTAATTGGAATTGGTTTTATTCATCTTAATCTCTGGAGCAAGATCTGGGAAGAGGGAGAATTAAAATTTTTGAGTTGTTAGCATATTGATGGTAATTGAAGTATTAAATGTGAATGTATTTATACTGATAAATTACATTGAGTGAGAAATATATTGAAAATAAACCCCTAAAGAATGCTTGCATTATATAGAAAAAATGGCAATGAGTCAAAGAAAAAAACCACTTCTCAAATGATAAAATGTAAAACAAAACAAAAACACACAAAAGAATGTGTTATCAAGAAAAACTAACAACTAGAGACAGTTTAAGACAAAAGAGAGTAGGGAGTTGTATCAAAAATCAACAGAAGAAGTTAAAAATAAGTTATTTTCTTCATACTCAGCTCAACTATGAAAAAGTGACATTTGAACCAAAATATGTAATTCTTGCCTTTTCTTTATTCTTAGTTATAATGTAGAGAGAATAAGCAAAAATAAAGCAAGAAGAGTTGGCTTACATTGATATTTTGTGTGAAACTAAGGGATTACACACTAGTCATCCTGTGCCAGATTTGGATTGGTTATGGAGTTAAATTTTGATAACTAATTTACTACCAAGAGCTTCTAGATTCAAAGATTAATATGATACAAACCTTGCCCTCAAGGATCTTGCAGCTTAACAGAGAAAACTGAGATAGGTTTTGAAGTTTGATACAACAAAATTAGAGAAACTAGAAATATTATTTGCTTTGAGAATTTTCACTTCAGTGCTCTAGTTCTGCCTGATTTGAGTGTTTAGATATAAGCTTTCTTCATTTTGTTTGAAGTATTAAAAACACCAAAGAACATAAAGCATGTCATGTTTATAAGTACCTTTAAGTGACTTTTGAAATTTTCACCATGGATATTAATTTCTTCATATGACAACAGGGGTTTCCAAATCTGTTATCTAATGTAAACACTTCAAATTCACATTTATATATCTGTAGCCAGCAAATAGCCCACCTTAAAAAAGAAAGGAAAATAATCATTGCAAACTTAATAATTGTATTGCTGTATACATATACTTTCATCTCTGGAATTGCAGCTTAGTGCACCAAAACTTTTGATCAGAGCAAAAAATATATACATTAGTTACTTGTAAGCAACACGAGTAAAACAGACAATGCATTATACTGGTATGTAAGCCAACAAAATGAGACCATTTGTTTATATCAAAAGAATAAAAATAATAGCAATTTTCTAAATAAATTATTTTCAGACATATCATCTCAGTAGTGTTTAGATTAGCAAAATAATGTGTCTGGTGAGTTAATCACCCAGCCCCACCACTTCACAATCAACTTAAAAGAAAAAATATTCCTGAAACTGTAATTTTATCATTATTTTTCTCACTTAAAGTGTCCAAATGTTTCTCTATCTTGAGAGCCATAAACTAAAAGTCGATTTTTAAAAAGTTTATGTATTGGAAAATATAGATTATGTCAGCAATTTTCAAACTTTTTCATCTCATGGCACATATAAAGTAATTATTGAGAGAGAATCATTGATTGGCTGCCTCCTGATGACCCAAACTGGGGATTGAGCCGGAAATCCAGGCATGTGCCCCGACCGGGAATCGAACCGTGACCTCCTGGTTCATAGGTCAACGCTCAACCACTTAGCCAGCCAGCCAGGTGTCACTTTTTATTTGAAAATCTAAGGGAAAACAGGTCAGTGCCCCTGACTAAATAATCAGGTATGGCATGTTTTAAAATTTTTTTACAACACACCCATTGAAAGTTTCTGGACTATTGCCATGAAAACCTGGAAGACTTACAAGAATACTTAACCTTATGGCCTAATGACATGATTAAAATACATACTGTTAATTAGAATAGATTTTGAGAACAGTTGGCTTGTTTCTGTAGCATTGGGGTTTTCTTTTCTTGTCTTGAAAATTAGGCCTTGGTTAAAAATTCACTTTATATGGCTAAATCTTCTTTGCTCCTTACATGTCTTTATCCAGTTCCTTCCAGCTAGTTATCCACTTAATCATTTATCTAGGAAATATTTTGAATTTTATCTGTAGAAGATTTTAGTTCATAAGCTATTTTCCTTTGGATGTGATTCAGAACACAGTGTTTTAAGTATACTTTTAGCTATTATACTAATATTAAAAAGTGACTTTACTTTTGCTTTGATCAACATACCATTTCCTTTAGAATGTGGTAAATCTCAATTTAAAGGGAATTAATACCTATTGAGTGGGGCTTTATATGAAAACATCTGTAACATGAACATGGGGCTGTCAGAAAAGGAATAAAAAAAGGAAATGAGGGTAAGATATGCTTATCTACACTAATAAAAGAGAAAAATGGTAATTGGCATACAACGCTACCCTTTTCATTGGCTAATCAGGGCTATATGCAAATTAACTGCCAACTAAGATTGGCA
>NW_006282666.1:337484-338386 GCF_000327345.1 Myotis davidii | reverse complement strand
GCATCAGGCCTGGGCTGGGGGCTGAACCAGTGATGGGGGGAAATGAGGGTCCCCTTCCCAGGCCTGACGCAAGGGGCCGATCCTGCGATTGGAGGGTGATGGGGGTCAATGCCTGAGGGCTCCCAGTATGTGAGAGGGGGCAGGCTGGACTGAGGGACACTCCCCCGCACACACAACCAGTGCACGAATTTCGTACACTGGGCCCCTAGTCCTGTATAATAAGAGAGGAATATTCTAATTAGCCATTACACCCTGAGGCATAAGGACCAAGTGCGTCACAACCAGATCACGGATCAGCAGAAGGGTGGGCCAGCAAGGTACAAGTGGGCTTCGGAGAGCTACAGGAGGGAGCTGGACAGCAAGCTATGAAGGGGGGAAGGGGGAAGGAAGACGGGCCGGGGGAGCTACAGGAGGGTGGGGCAATGAGTGGAGAGCAACAGGAGGGTGGCAGCTACCTACTGGCTACAAGCAGGCAACAGAGAGCTACCAGATGAGGCATGGCAGCAAGCAAGCAGGAGATGGAGAGCTACTGGAAAGGGCAGAGCAACAAGCTCTGAGGGGGGGCAGGGGGAGCTACAGGAGGGCGGGACAGTGGGCGGAGAGCTACAGGAGGGTGGCAGCGACCTACTGTGCATGGATTCTTGCACAGGGCTACTAAACCTATCTAATAAAAGAGAAACATGGTGCCGAAACCAGTTTGGCTCAGCGGATAGAGCGTCAGCCTGCGGACTGAAAGGTCCCGGGTTTGATTCTGGTCAAAGGCATGTACCTGGGTTGCGGGCACATGCCCGGTGGGAGATGTGCAGGAGGCAGCTGATTGATGTTTCTCTCGCATCGATGTTTCTAACTCTCTATCTCTCTCCCTTTCTCTCTGTAAAAAATCAATAAAATATATTTAAATA
>NW_006282666.1:335355-336623 GCF_000327345.1 Myotis davidii | reverse complement strand
TTGGCCCTGCTCTGTGAGTGACAGGGGGCAGCGCCCCAACCCCCTGATGGGCCCTGCTCTGTGCTTGACAGGGATGGTGCAGCAACCTCCCTATCAACCCTGCCTTGAGTGTGACGGGGACAGTGCCCCAACCCCCCAATCGGCCCTACTTGAGCATGACTAGGGGTGGCATCGCAACCTCCTCATCCGCCCTGCTCTGTGCATGACAGGGGGCAGCACCCCAACTACCCAATCGGCCCTGCTCTTAGCCCGACCAGGGGCTGCACCTATTGGGATTGGGCCTGCCCTCTGCCAGCTGGAAGCAGGTCTAAGCCAGCAGGTTGTTATCTCCCGAGGGGTCCCAGACTGCGAGAGGGCACAGGTCGGGCTGAGGGACCCCTCCTTCCCCTCTGAGTATACAAATTTTTGTGCATCGGGCCTCTAGTATATATATATAAAAGCCTGACAATTGTTATGCTAGAGTGACCAGAATGATCAGAATCACTGGAATGACCAGAATGACCGAAACGACCTGTTGACCAGTAATTATGGCACACACTGACCACAAAGGGGCAGATGATCAACGCAGGAGCTTCCTCCTGGTGGTCAGTGCACTCCCACAGTGGGACTGCCGTTCAACCGACCAAACTGTCCCGGCAACCCACCAGCCCAGTGGCAACCACTCACTGCCTCAGTTTTTCCGCAGGTCCAATCTCCGGAAAATGAGCCAGGCACCAATGGACCAGTGCCACTGGCCTCAAGGAAGTCAGCCTCAGGCACCAAGGCTGCTTCCCCTCCCTAGATGCTTCTCAAGGAAGAAACAATATAAAAGCAGCCGCCAGGTGGCTCCCGACATCCAGCGTGATGTCAGCAGGATGGATCCAGATCTCAGGACGGCAAGGGCATCCCACTGCCCTCATAGAGGGCTAATCATGTCCTCACTCTCCCCCTCCTTGGACCCCACCCATGCACGAATTTGTGCACTGGGCCTCTTGTCTTACCTAATAATAGACAAACACGGTAATTGACCATACATTCGCTACGCCTCCCATTGGCTAATCAGCGAGATATGCAAATTAACTGCCAACAAAGATGGCGGCCGGCAGCCATGGAGCTGGAACGAGCAGGAGGCTTGCTTGCTCCAGTGATGGAGGAAGTCAAGGTTCCCCTCCTGCCGCGGCTGGGTCTAAGCTACACTCAGAGCAACAAAATTTCAATTATAGAGGGTAAATAAACCCCAGATAACTGCTTTCAGCCAGCCTTGGCCACTGAGAAAGAGCCTTGGGGTG